>NC_042617.1:538585427-538890506 GCF_901001135.1 Rhinatrema bivittatum | reverse complement strand
TCCTTTCAGTTCTCTTTCTAGCATTTAGGGAGCAAGGTTAAGTTTCCCCTGGCAAAGTTATTAACTGCTGATTCACGGCCTCTTCTTCTCTCCACTCTGCCAGCCAGAATCATTGGTGAAGGAAGAGCGTAGCAAACTGCATCGCTTCCCCTATTAAAATCTCTCCTTTCTGTTTTAACTTCTCTACAATTTGTTCTTTGCTCTGCCCCTCAACTGTAATGACAGACAGACACTAGCATCACTGAGCAACTTTGAATTGTGTTTTAATAATGGTTTATTGGTCATTCTTGTTTTAAGTATTCATTTGTTATGGGAAATTATTTAGGGTAAATACTATCAGATAGGTGGTTCCTTTAACAAGTGCTGGGGAGCAGACTTGCGTGTGTAGAGGACCAAGGAAATATATGAGCAACTACAGACACTGCAGCTCATGTAAGCCAAACACATGCACTCACACCTTGTATAATTTGTGTGATTCATTCTATATTTCACCAAAAGACTCAGTGTAGCCATGCTTGGCAACACGTACTTCTTTTACTTATCTATCCCTTTCTTTCTCTAATGCCTTCTCGATTTGAGGTCCTTGTACCATAGCAGGGGTGAAGTCCTGCAGGGATATCTCTCAGGGTCTGGGGTCATCTTCGCTGCCTCAGCATTGTCTGGTGTATCTACTGTTGGCAGTTGGAGATGTGGTTGAAGAACTGGCTTGCTTCCCCAAAACCCCTTATTTTACAGAGGTTTGCTCTATAGGCTAGACTATCTTTTAGTTCATTGGTGGGTTCTTGGCGGGGTGGCTTTTGACTTCTTGATGATTGGTGGGCCCTTGTTGTGAGGGTAGAGTCTGTTATCCTGGGACCCACATCTGCTTCTGTTGGAGTCTGTGGCCTACACGACACCCGTCTTTATGCAGTGCTCTAGAGTGCTGGCTATTTTCCAATAATGTTTTATTAGTCTCTATCAGGATTCTCAGTTGACTGATAAAGGTTGTGGAAAGTCCTATTCTTCAGGCTTCAGGTCCAAGGAGAGACAAACCAAGTATCCTGGCCTACCTTATCCTGTTCTTATGTATCCGTAATCTGAACCCCAAATCCTACCAAAACACAATGACTAAGCATAATGGAGCCTCGCTTAATAGTACTCATCTGTGTCTTACTCAGCCTGAATATTTCTGCCTTACTCTGACCTTAACATTATTCTAGTTTTATCTGATACTGCTCATGTTATATTTAATGTAATATTTGTAAGTGAATGTAATGTGAACTGAAATGGACTAAACATTCTTAATGTAATTGATTCAAGAAGCATAATAATGGTCATTGATATTTTAAACTGAAAAAAGTCTTGCAGCCATCAAGTCCATCTCTCTTCTAGTGGTGTACAGCGACCAGCATATGCATTATTTACAGTATGTAATGCCATCTGTGAACCTAGCACTGTACAAAGTAATTGACTGTGCTCCAAAGAACTTCCGATCTAAGGGCCTGATTTGCTAAGATTTTTTCCCCATAGGCCCAGAAGGGCAGTAATCAAAAATTTTTATTTATTTATTTAAAAACTTTTCTATACCGTTGCTAAGTTAAATACCATCTCAACGGTTTACATGTAGGCACATATTTAATGTAGGTAAAAGTGTACTATAGTACATTCTAACAGGTGCCGTCAAAGGTATGTGGGTAAACTTGTGTTTACCCATGTAAAAATGCAATTTGATTATTGTGTGCTTTCCCCCACCCATCCCTTTCCTTACTGTGGATAAAAGTATTGCGTACTGTTTCTTGGCACAGGTACTTTTTGTTGTACCCACATTTAAAAACAGGCATGGTTAGGTAAGGGGAGGGGGAAGGTAAACGCAGTGATTACATTTTCAAAACACCTTCCAAATTTTTCAACACTTAGGGGTAGATTTTCTAAAAGTGCGCCCGCACATACTTTTGTTTGCGCACCAGATGCGAACAAAAATACGGTGGATTTTATAAGATACGCGCGTAGCCGCGCGTATCATAAAATCCGGGATCGGCGCGCGCAAGGGAGTGCACATTTGTTCAACATGCGCGCGCCGAGCCCTGTGCGCGCTGCCCGTTCCCTCCGAGGCCGCTCCGAAATCGGAACGGCCTCAGAGGGAACTTTCCTTCCACCCCCCCCGCACCTTCCCCTCCCTTCCCCTACCTATCCCCCCCCCCCCCCCACCTGTGTTTTAAAAGTTACGCCTGCCAGAAGCAGGTATAACTCGCGCGCGCCAGTGGGCTGCTGGCGCGCGATTCCCCGGCCCGGGATCCATTTCGGAGGCCTCGGCCATGCCCCTGGGCCGGCACCACGCCCCAACACGCCCCCCGGAACACCCCGAATGTTGCATCGGCCCCGACACGCCCCCCCCCCCCCACCCCCGGAAAGCCCCGGGACTTACACGCGTCCAGGGGCTTGCGCGTGCAGGGGGGGTTTTAAAGGGTTACGCGCATAACTTATGCACGTAACCTTTTTAAAATCTACCCCTTACTGTGTACCTACTTCAATGTAGGAGCAAAGTAATAGCCATGGTGTGTGCACCAGCCCTCGCTTTTAAATTATCCTCAGGCCTGCAAGCTGCCTGCCAGCTGCCTGCCCAGCAGCCCTCAGACCAGGTGAAAAGCCTCAACGAATCGGGCCCAAAATTTGAGCACAAGGCGGCTATGTGACTTGTACTGGATCGTGCACAGCAGGTGGATGAATGGTGGCAAAGGGAAATCAACATAGCATCTTCAGGTTTGCAGCTCTAGTCCCTGCCTAAGACGGTCACCCCCTTCATGAATGTGCACAGTAGAGTTTTACATAGTTAGGTCATATTTCAATATTTCAATATTTCAATAAATAGTTCAATAAATATTTCAATAAATATTTCAATAAATATTTCATATTTCAATATTTCAATAAATAGTTAATTCTCAAATTAACTATTTATGTTCATTTATGTTTATTTATGTTTATTTATGTTTCATTATGTTTTCTCAAATTAACTATGTTCAATGTAAACCGCTAAATGTTCAATGTAAACCGCTAAATGATCGTTTCCTTAGCGATAGTTATGGTTCCTTGTAAACCGGGGTGATATGTATACTATACAGGAACCCCGGTATATAAATTATTTAAATAAATAAATAAATAAATAAATATTGTTCTGAACATCTGTATTTGATATGTCATTTGTGTTGCGTATGTATCTGCAAACAGTTTGCTTGCATTTGCAGCATGCCTCCCTATCTTCTACAATCTTTAAACTAAGTCTGGCTATCCTAATTAGGATTTATTAATGTAAATTCTGCTATACTCTACTGATTCTTAAAACCTGCCTGCTTTAAGCTACCTGTGCATGTGATTTATTAGCCTAAGATCTGGATATTTTTTCCTAGAGGTGTCTTTTCAATCAACATATATTTTGTTTATTAAAAAAAAAAAAATCTTCGCTTGGTCTGTTTAGTTATACTTGTTTTCACTCATTGCAGCTTTCCGGCAAGGATAAAGAACTATTTCAGATGACATCTAGAATAGAGAAGCTTGATGAGGACGTTTTGGCCCTAATATCTAAGCATACACTGCACCTCCCTGAACAGCTGGAGAGGTGGCAGAAGATGCCTGACATGGCACATTCTACGAGGAGTTTGACCAAATCATTGACTGATCTGGCAGGCAGAACTAACGTGTACTAGCTCTTGAACAGCCTAATTACAGACACCGAGTTAAACAAATCAGTTCTACATTCCAGTCCTGGCCAGTGCTTAGCTCCAGTGGGCTCCTTGTCTAGCCATATTAACACACAAATACAACCACGCCTTTCACTGATTAAAACAGATCAGAGATTGTAACCACAGCTTACCATTGCTTGCTGATGGAGGCACTGACCAAAGGAATGCCTGTTGACAGATTAACATGAGAAAACACGTCCCATGCTCCTTATCAAAACTTGGGAGTATGAACTAGATGGAGGATACCCATGGATTTAATTGCTCTCCCATGTAGTCTACTGTGCCCTTGGTTTTAGGCAGCATGTGCATGGACCTAGATTTCGAACAGTGTTAGGTAGGGAGATAAGGTGATAATTGTTTCTTTTTGCATCATGTGATATTGAAAGTCAATCTGGAAGGTTAAGGGCCAGATGCGTAAAAAGGTTCTTCCCATTTTGTATCGATTAGAAAAAATTCTTTGGCCCAAAATGTTTCAGTGGTATACTGGAACTTATGCAGTTTCTTGTTTGTTTAAAACCCTTTATTGTAATTTTTTTTTAATTTTTAAATAAATATTCCTTTGCTTACCTGCATATATATTTTTTACTCTTTTATTGAATTGGTATAATATTTTGTTGGTTTTATTGTGTCAGTTTGTTGGAGATGAAGGATGATCAATCCCGTTCAGGGAAGAAAGCAAACTTCAGGGGAGAGTGTCATAGAGTAACTACAGCAGCAACACTTTGCCGCCTCCCCCCCCCCCCCCCCCAAAGAATGATTAATATCTTCCTGTGTGCGGCTTATGGTGGGGGGTACAAGAGGAAACTGGTATACTCCCTGTCATGGTTACAGAATACCACTGTTGTTGGAATTGTGACAAATCTGAGAATGCAGATGCACTGTGGGATTTCTTTATTAAAATTGCTCTGTTGTAAGACCCATCAGACAATGTCAGAGAGAAAACAAAGACCAAAAGTCTGCAGAAATAACTTCTCAACTTTATAGAAACACCAAATTAAATGGCAGGTAGACTGCAAGGTCCATCTAGTCTGCTTACTTTCCCTGCTGCTGGCACTTTTGTTTGTATCTTTACACCTGTCACTCCCTCATGCACACATAACATGTAAAGAAGTCTGAAAATTTAAGAGGCAACTGGAAAATCCATCCAGAGCACCAAGATCCTTGTGCTGTAATCATCTGGAACGATGTTTTCCCCAGTCAGTATGAATCTAGGGTCACATGGCTGCTTTTACTGTCATTCAGAAGCTGGGAGTTCCATTGACTGCTGGAAGGAAGAAAAGAAGTCAGTTAGTGTAATCCAGAATGTGGTAAGACACAAAGCTCTATATATTAAAGATTTCAGAACCTAAATTACCAAATAACTTAAATAGTTCAATGGTGCTTTTAAAGTGGCCTATTTACCAAAGTAAACTAAGGTAACTAAAACGTTAAATGCCAAATTTGGTGCTTAATGCACATTAAATCCACATTAACTTGTTATTGGTAACGTCTACAGTTAAGCATTACTAATAATGACAAAAAATCCTCTTTAATGTGAAAAAAATATAATTTGCAAATTATGGGTATGCATAGAAAAAAATGTTGGTTCCTGTTTCATTTGGTTCAGATCATAAGCTCATTCGTTTCATTTGCATCATTTGTTTCCATTAAAATCAATGCATCTTATTTTTCACTCTAACTTTGGGGTTTTCCACTCAAGTTTTATGAAACTTACTGGCAGCATCAGCAATAGAAGCAACAGCACCCCAAAACAGAAGGAGTGGCATGAACACCCTGTAGCACCAAAAGAGTGATAAAGGACACCAACAGTGACATGATCAGCCCAAGCCACTTGAAAAGGGCAAATGGCACAGTGACATCAACACCCCAAAACACCAAAAGAGGGGCAAAACAGCACAAATAGTGGAATGAACAACCCGAAGTATAAAGTGAGGGATGTGGCAACAAGCACAATAGTATGAAACCCCTCAAGGCATAGAATGAGGGTGGGGCTTTTACTGGTACAATCAATGAATACCTTAATATGGATACACAGGGAACTTCTGATGCTTGCTAGGTACACTTAGAACTAAATGCAGGAGTCAGATACAGGGTCATTGACTCTAGCACAGAGAAAGGAAGCTGCCCCCGGTTCCCTGTATGTACCGGATCAGTCCAGACTCCTGGATTCATTGTTAATTGCTGAATTGAGCTGGACAGCTCTCTTCAGCGCAGGAGAGGAATTTCACAGTGAGGCTGCTGTTAGAGCAGTAAAGTATAAAAAAAAAAAAGGATCCGGTAGGCAGGAACAGGTAGGAGCTGTGTCGACTCTCTCCTCACACCCCCCCCCCCCCCCCGGCATGGTTTTGGGGGGGTTTTCACGGTGTTTTCTCAGTTTCTTTTTGGTTTTCTGCCAGTTTCTGCTCAAATCGTCGGCGCCACCGCAATGGTGAGGGGGGTGGCTTGTTGCGCATGCGGGTCCACTCTGGCACGCCTAAATTGCCGCGGCCTGCATTTCCAGGGGGGAAGGCCCTCCGAACTCCCCAGACCGGCTAAACGACGGAGGTGCATGTCTTGGCCTTCCCCAATAGCGTCGGCAGTGACCGCGAGGCATCCCGCCGCGGAAACCGCGGACATTTTCAGTCCCTCGGGGCTCGAGTCCCACCCAGGGATTAAGACAGTTGGAGAGTCGTCCACTTTCCTATTGGTTCCTTGTTATCAGAAATTATTTTTTTTGTTTAATTGTTCGGAAGTTTATAATTCAATGGGGTTTTTTTTTACGATGTTTGGTATTCAGTTTTGGTACAGATTAATACTGAGAAACCGCAGGGGGCATCAGCATAGTTAAAGCAGTGGCAGTTTTACTTTCTCTGTCTCCGCCTGCTGGCACGGATGTATGAACCCAGGAGTCTGGACTGATCCTTGGTACTACAGGAACGAAAATTATCAAGTAAGAACCAAATTATCTTTTATAGTCAGTCACTGGCCACTCTGCATATGCTTCAAGAGAAAATCAATATCTCTGTATGTTTCTTACAGACACTAACACACTGCCTACCTGTTGTAGAAGAGAAGTACAGTCAATCTGCAGATATATAGCTACACTGTAACCCTCTGACAGATTACAATTTCTCCTGCTGATAGCAGCATAGCTATGTCATAGTGACAGTGACTGTAGGAGCACATCTTGCTTTTGCCTCTAAAGCGAAAAGAAGGGCCACTTGCAACTGTTATGACCGTCGACCGCGGGCGGCCATGGCTGACCCAACTCACATCCTGCCATGCCTGGCCCTCCACTCCAGGGGAACTTGCAGCTCTGGCCAGCCATTTTTGCCTCGCTGTTCCTGGCCCTCCTTCCTCCACATGGCAGCTGGGACGCTGCCGGTCCACTCTCCGACTCCGGGCCTTCCTAGGCGTGTGCCATCTGTTCTCTATTTAAAGGGCCAATGGTGGGAATCCCTGGGCTGTCCCCGACTGATGACATCATTACCTTGGGATATTTATGCACCTCCTTTGGCCTATGCAAACTGACTTGACAACAAGTTCCTTCGCCTCACTGGTGCTTGTTCCTGTCTCTCTGGACCCGTGGTTCCTGCCTTGGATCTCCACCTGCTGATCTGGACTCTGGCTCGGGTACCCGCTCCTTGGGGGCCTGCTTGCGCTTCCTTCAGGAGACCTGGTCTCCAGGCTTCCCCGCTCCTCGGGGCAGCTCCTGCGCTCCTCACCAGAGATTCCATCTCTATGCTTCCCCACTCCTCGGGGCAGTCTCTACCTTACCACTCTGGAGACTTTGACTCTACGCTTCCCCGCTCCTTGGGGCAGCCTCTACAACACTTCATCAGAGACTTTGACTCTACACTTCCCGCTCCTCGGGGCAGCCTATGTCACTACTTCAGAGACTTGACTCTGTGCTTCCCCACTCCTCGGGGCAGCTCCTATGTCATCACACCAGAGACTCTGTTGCTATGCTGTCCCGCCCCTCGGGACACTCTCTGCATTATTCCTTCAGAGATCCTGTCTCCACGCTTCCCTCTCCGGGGCCTGCCTAGCGCACCTCTGTCTTGGAGGTTCCTTCTCTGATACATCGTATCTCCAGTCCTGCCTAAGTACTGTGACTCCTCCGAATTGTGCCTCTCCGTCCCGCTCCTCGGGGTGCCTCACAGTATATCTCAGTGCAGGTACCTGCGATCACATGGCAGTGACGCAGGATGTTCTCACGCTACTGAACTATAGTCGTGTCCCTGCTGCAGCTGACCTCGCCTCCCAACGGTGAGGACCTGTGGGGTCCTACCCCTCAGGTAGTACCAACCTCCACCTCGGGCCAAGGGTCTACGAAACCCACAAATTCTAACAGCACCCTGATGTCTGCTCCCCTGCGCTAATAGAGCAAAGGGGTCTTCCCCTTACAACCCAAGAGCTGAGGATGGCCTCCAGACCCCCATGTAAAGCACTTTATGCCCATGCCTACCCTTCTGAAGACTTCCTTCAGGGCAGAAGTGATCCCCACTTGCCCCTGCCCTATCAGTTCCAGTCTAAAAATGCTTACCTGAGGCTCTCCTTTGTCCTGCACATGAGGTGGAGACCTCTACTGATCTGGAATACTTGATCTGAGGGGTTATTTTCTTGGTGGGAGGGAGCTTGGTGTTACTACTGCCAATAATGCCCATGCATTACTAGCCACAGATAAAACCACTTGCCAAGGGCTCAACACCCTTTACTAAACACTGTGTTAATGCACAGATGTCTGTACCATAAAGTTTTATACTGCTTCGCCTTTTTCCAGTTGTTTTTTTTTTTCAAACTTGTCAAACAGCATTGCAGAGCTCCGGCTGCTGTCACTGATATAAGCTTGAATGCTTTGGTGTGTCAGCACCTTTCTTCCTGCTTCTGATGTGGAAAGGGTGGAATGTCTTTGCTCATCAGTGCTCATGTGTAATTTTTGTAAGCAGTAGGCCTTGTAAATGCCAAAATGAGTAAATATATTTTGGTCACCTTTCAGTGAGCTTACAGTGATTTCCTGCCCTTCTGAGTAATACAGCCATTTCTTTCACTTCTGTATTTTTCAATGTTTAGAACATACTTTTAAGAACAATTTTGAGGCTCCAACTTGAATACAGTCACCAGCTCACATCTCTGGGTTTTCTAACTTATAGCCACAATTCTCCTTATGCATCAATGAATGTGAACACCTCTTGGTTGAACAACAAGGATCAGAAACTAGATCCAGGAGTATTAAAGAGGCACGTGGGCAGGAAAAGAGAAAGAAGCAAGACAGCCCCTGACTGACCAGGAAAATAAAAATGCTATAAATGTAAAAAGACAAAAGAAATGAGAAATTACTACTTACCTGATAATTTCCTTTTCTTTAGGACAGTCAGATGAATCCAGAACAAGTGGGTTATGCACCTCTACCAGCAGATGGAGATGGAGCAAGCTGACGTCACAGTATATATATATATATATATATATATATATCTGCAGTGACATCAGCCTGCCAGTATTCTCTTCAAAAGCAACTGTGGACAGACTAGCAAAAAACATGATTAAAAACAGAGAACCATTTCAATACTCTGCCAACAGGCACCATTGAGCTCAGACAAGAATGTATAACACTAGTCTAGGGACTGGAGTAACACCAGTATTGCCTGTAACACAGGTACACAGGAGGATCATTATGCAATCATTCGGCAGTCAAGGGAGGGAAGCTAGATTTATCTGAATGGCGCCGGCCATCCAGTGCTCCTAACATGTGACAGGGGCCGGCCATTGGCACGGATTCCCTGTCACATGGTAAGGGCAAAGGGCCATCGGCGCCATTTTTATTAACGCAGCCGATGGCCCGAGAGCAGGAGATCGCTCCCCGTGCCCCCACTGGACCACCAGGTAATTTTAAAATGGTTTTTGGGGGTTTGGGAGGGTGGGGGAGGGTTTTTTTGTTATCGGATCGGGCGCAGCCGATAACAAAAAAAAAAATTGAGCCGGATGTTAAAATTTTAAGATTTTGAATCGGAACCGGAATCTGACCAAAAAGCACTGGCACAAGTTATTTATTTATTTACTTAATTTTCTATACCGATGTTGGTATTTACCTTGACACCGGTTTACAACGTTTCGTAACTAAAAGTCATAAAATACAATAAAAATTTTAAACCAATCAAACAAGTAACTATACATCAGAATCATTCTTAACTTAATATAAAAGAAACAAATCATGAAGTAAAATGATGAACTTAAAATTAAATAATCACATTAAAACATGCCTATTAACATAAAATAATTAACATAAAATAATTAACATAAAAGTTAGCGGGCACTTCTGGCTGAGATGCCCTAATATGACAGGCAGTGCAAAGAAAAAGGCACTTAGGCTTCTTAGGTATAGGCGCCATTATAGCTGACAGTGCGCTGAGCAGCGGGCTGAGGTGTGCATCTAGCTGTTTCGTTTTTTTTTATATATATATACTTCAAAAATAGGCGGCCAAAAATTAGGCATCCAACACTTAGATGTCCCACACCTAGGCACCTAACTAGGCATCCAAGACTTAGGTGTCCCAAAGATAAGTGCCCAAAATAAACTTAAGCGCATAGTACAGGAGCCCAAAATAAACTTAAGCGCATAGTACAGGTGCAGCCACTAGGGCTCCACATAACTTGGATGCAAGGACCATAAGGTCCAACTGTGTGGCCAAAAACTAGGCAAGCAACCTGAGTGCACAGCTAGATGCACACGCTGAACCAAAAATCCTGTAGTGGGCAGCCTGAGAAAGCACACGAAATGCCGTTGCGGCCTACTATGCGATGCACAGAGAAAAACCCTCAGAGCGGGGCCTAGCCTAAGGAGGCTGCTCAACCTGCCAGGCTGCCCACTTCCCTCAGCCTCCCATAGAGCGGGACAAATGTCGGAACGGCGCACTGAGCATGGAGACTAGAGGAAGGAGGAAGCCCTACGCAACAAAAGCCTCCTTCTGAGTCTCTGTATATTACATTATTTTTTTGTTAAACTTACTGGAGCTCAGCCTTACCTGGCTTACAGAGATGATCTCTGGCTGCGGGGGGAGAGGGCATGTGCCATCACTGCCGCGCTCAGCTTCCTGCACCTGCTGCCTTTCAGCTGCTTAAGCAGCTAAATCCATGCTGGCTGAAAACCAGCTACCAGACCAAGGCACTCAACTGAGGGACCACAGAAATCACCTCAGGAATTCTCAAATGGGGGAGGAACCATTTAGTATCACCATAAGAGAGCGGGACGAATTTATTTCCTTAATTCTCCTTTCTCAAAATGAATCAATCCCCAGTAGGGAGATGCATTTCTGCCATCCTCTGGAGACGGAGAATACTGACAGGCTGATGTCACTGCAGGGGTATATGTACTGTGATGTCAGTTTGCACCATCTCCATCTGCTGGTAGAGGTGCATTATCCACTTGTTCTGGATTCATCTTACTGGACGCTAAGAAACAAAAATTAGAGGGAAGCAATGCAAACAAAAGTGTGGGGGGGATGGTGGTAAGAGGAAACATTTTAATACCTTGGATAACTCTGAGAGGCAGTGCTACCTTAACGTGCGTAAACCTTTGGACTATGTAAAAAAGGCCTCTTGTTAGGTACACAATTTAAACCTTGTAAATTACACAAACGGGAAGGCTCCGAACTGTTTTTATCAAACTATCAGCGACACATGTTCCACTGCTCCTTTCCCTTTTTGCAGCAAACATGGTCACTGGCCAGCACCCAGCTGAAGTCCCGTTCAAAGTGCACCTTGCAGGACTACCAGCACCAAACCCTTGTGCTTCGGCATCCTTTGCTGCTCTGCTGTTAGGAATCTCACAATGCAATGTTCCCCCAGCTTAGCTTCTGGCCTGCCAAACCTGACACACAGAGCAATTGGTAACACAAGGAACAAACCCCAGGAATCACCCTGTATCCTTTCCATTTCATCCCATATGTGACTATGGCTTGGCAAAAACTGTTTTTGTTTTCTTTTTCCTTTTTTTTTTTACTGTATTTTTTCATTTTGTTGCCTTACTTCACACATAAAACTGTGTTCGCCTGCCTAAACTTGTATGTGCATGCTTACATCGAGTTTATGCATGTAAATGATGTATGATCACACGGAAACAAAACAAAAATGAAATGAATGGGCATTCCTATTTCTGACTAGTTGATTTATCTTCCTCACTGAGGTAAAAAACCACTTTAACATCAAATCGGCTCCAGTCATGTACGCAGCACTGGTTCTGTCTTAAAATATCATCTGCAACTGATTGCCACAAAAACTCATGGAGACAGAAAGCACAACAAAAAGGGTTTAGAGAGTCATTAAACCGATGTGTAGAAGACAGGCTGCTGAACACAGTCAGGGATGTTACCCCAGGTTCATTGCATCTATGAGCCCTAACTGCTGGAAACTGGAAGGGTGTGCCAGGGAGATCACTCTGCGCAAGCCCTGCTTCTTAATGCATCCCCTCTGCATGCTGCACCTGCTGCTTGCCACTGCTGGAAACAGGACAGTGGACTAGAAGACGTTCCAGTGTAACCCAGTGTGCTGTCATTTTCATAGAACTCACGCCCATAGCACAGAACCCTTTCTCTCTCTGCCCTGCTGCGCAGGCTCCTGGCTGTCTTATGAGAGCTTAGCATTCAAAGTGATACCTGTGCTGCGTCTGGGTCTCATGCACACACGTCCTTTCTGCAGGGGACAGCACTTCTCATCTCCGGGGCAGTCCCTGTCGTCATGACACTTATCGGAGCACTTTTTCTTCTTCTTCATTTCCTGAACTTTATGGGGACAAACCCCTATTTTTTCTGGAGCAGAGAAAAGCAGGTGCACCAAAATGAATTTGCAATTAAAATAATACATTTCATTTGTATTTAGCTATAGGAAAAAAGTCCAGATTTTATTATCTCAGATAAATCTTTAACTGCTTTACACCCACTTATATCTAGAGACCCTCGCTATTACTCGGCAGCCTTCTGTGATTGCGCTGTGCTCAGAATCCCTCTCTCTGCCCTTTTGGTGCTTAACCTGTGTTCAATTCCCACCTCTATTTACTCCTGGGGGAATTCTGTGCAAAAAAAACTTAAACTTCTGCGCACAAAAACTTAAAATTCTGCAAAATTCTGCAAACTTTATATTGATCAAAATAACACATGACAGTCTTTAAGTAATTACATTTAAAATTAAATCAGAAAAAAGTTATTACTTAGAGATGCAGAATTTTAAATATTTTGAGCAGAATTTCCCTAGAAATTCACTGTAAGAGGATCCCTTCCACTCACTCTCCCTACTCCCCTGGTCCCTTTGCCCTCTCAGGCCTCAACTCCTCCATCTGCCTGTATCTCTCCCCTCCACCTCTAGGCTCAGCCCCTTCCACTCTACCAGTCCCAGAGTTTGACCCCATTCTCAGTATTTCCCCTCATACAAGCTCCCTCTGTCCCTCCCTCTCTCACACACATGCTCCCTCTCTCTAGTACACATACACACCCCCTCATACAGGCTCCCTCTCTCTCGCACATACACACACCCACCCTCATACAGGCTCCCTCACTCTCTCGCACACACACATCCTCTAATACAGGGTCCCTCTCTCTTGAATACACACCCACACAAGCTCCCTTTCTCTCTCACACAATCATCCTCACACAGCCTGTCTATGTCTTTCTCTTATGCATCCCTTCACACAGGCTGTGTCTCACACTTACACAATCCCTTCAAACAGACTAGCACCCTCACATACCTTTTCATACACACACGCTTTCAATCTCACACACATACACACTCCTTCACGATCTCCTCATATAGGCTTCCTCTCTCTGGCACCTACACTCAAGCATCTACTCCCCCCCCCCTCACCTCCCATGCAATCTCTCACACCCTCCTGCTCACCCCTGCTCTCTCTTTCACCCTCCCCTCCCTCACTCTCCCCTCTCACACTCCCTCCCCTCTCCTCTCTCATATCCCCCCCTCTCTCACATCCCCTCCCCTCTCCTCTCTCTCACACCCCTCTCCCTCTCCTCTCACACACACACATTCACTATCACCGGGGCCTTCATCTTCGCTGTGAATGGCACGCCGGGGCCTTCATCGTCGCCGCAAGTGGAGCGCGTCCCACGGCACATGGGGGACCATCACTGTGAATGGCGTGCCGGGGTCTTCATCGTCGCCGCAAGCGGAGCGCGTCCCATGGCACATGAGGGCCTTCATCTTCGCGTGCTGCATTCGCAGCATGCCAGGGTCTCCTCTGCCGTTTTCTGCACAGAATTTGCCAATTCTGCACAGAAAATGGCAATTCTGCGCAGGGGGAGAATTCTGTGCAAATTCTGTGCTCTGCAGTAGCACAGAATTCCCCCAGGACTACTCTATGTCTTTTGTTTGTGTTGGTCAGTCATGTATGCATTAGTGAACAGGGAAACCAAGGAGATGGGAGTAAAGCAGGGAAGGGTGAAACATTGCAGATAACACCTGCTTCCCCATAATGTCAAAATTAGCATTTGGTGACTTTCATATTTAAATGGTAAACACAGAAGGTATCTCTCTACAATCCCCTTTTCTGTACTTGCTCTATAATCCAATCTCCCTATTTGGTACTCTCCATCCATGTTCATATGGCCAGATTTAGTAACAGGTACCACATTATAAAGTCGCCCCAAAAACTGGGACTTCTCAATGATCTCCAATCCAATGCTCTTCTTACCCCTGCTTTCCAAGCTCTGGCATGGGGGGAGATTCCCCTGATCTAGTCCTCTGCCTTTCAGCATCATAATCTTAAATCTGTCTCTGCATACTCAGATCTCTGCTTTGGCAGGGCTCGGATCCTCTCTCTATGGTCTCTGGAAGTGCTCTAATCCCTTCACTATGTTCTCTAGCAGTGCTTGGATCTTTTTTGTGATTTCCTGCAGTGCTTCAGTCCCTTTGCTGTGCTGTCTGGAAGTACTTGAATCCTCTTTCTGTGCTCTCTGGCCAGGGCCGGTCATAGCATTTTTGCTGCCTTATGCAAAAAATTGTTGGGCTGCCCTCCATCCCTGGTTCTGTTTTTTTTTTAACACAAAATTTTTATTATTTTCCCCAATAACTAAAACACAATAGAAACTGTCATTCTCATGCTCTATCCTAGTCTCCCTTTCGCTGCCAAAATAAAGCCCTGCTCCCTCTGGCAATCCAAATTGTCAAAATTGACATGCTCCCGCAAACCTATTTTACCCCATCCACAGGTCCAAAATTTCTTAATTGTGCAGGAATGACCCTCAGGTGCTTCTGCCCACCTACCAGTACATAAAATTGGTGTTGGCTGGGCTCTGTAGCCATCACCAGTTTGTTGAACAGAAAAACATGCACCGATGGGTGCTCCCCAGAAAACTCTGCAAAAAAAAAAAAGACACTTGGAACCCTTATAGTATTAAGCCTGTTGTAATGCATGTTAGGTGTGGATTTGGCCCTTGGATAACCTTGAGTAAACTGCATGACAACAATATAGTAAAATTCCCATACCACAACAGTACTAACTGTAAGCACTCAAATAGGAACAACCCTATCAATGAAAAGGCAAATATTACACCAAACCCTAAAACACCTCCCAACAGGAAAGTAGAACAAACCAGTCTGCCCTAAATTCCTACATAGAAACTACATGCTAGCAGAATACCTCACCTCACTTACACATGGAGAACACACACAAACCCTCACGAAATACAAAATAAAAAGAACATAATGTATAAATAGAAATATGTAGATAGAAACTGATTGTAAACTGCATCAGCCTAAACTCTATTTGCAAAGCAGCAACGGAAAAACAGAAACATCATCAGTCCTCTTAAATCATGAAACAAAATAAAAAATATAAATCAATCATAATAAACCATACTAATAAAAATACTATTGCCACACATATGACAAATAAAATAATATCCAATAATTAAGAATGCATATAAAAAGTTTTAGAAATTTTCAAACAGCAATAAAATATTTAAAAATAGCAGACCCATCAAACACCCAATAATTAAAACAAGAAGGGAAAATACCCCACTTCTCATACCTAAAAACATTTGATTTCCAGTCACCCTGAGCTTGTCGTGGATTAGTGGGAGTGGCACAAATTTGTCACACACACCTCCCATACACATATCCCCCCAGAGAGGCTCCCATTCACACACACATGCCCATCATCCCCAAGGCAGGCTCCCATTCATACATAGGCACACCCATCCCCCCCAGGCAGGCTCCCATTCACACATACACACACACCACCATCCCTCCAAAGCAGGCTCCCATTCACACACACACAATTCACCATCCCCCCCAGGCAGACTCCCATTCACATGCACACCCCATTCTCCTCCAGACAGGCTCTCATTCATATACACATGCTCACCCAGGCAGGCTCCCATTCACACATACACACACCCCCCACCATCCCTCCAAAGCAGGCTCCCATTCACACACAACCATCCCCCAAGCAGGCTCCCATTCACACACAAATGCTCACCCATCTCACACACATGCTCACCCATTCACACACAACCATCCCTCCCAGGCAGGCTCCCATTCACACACACATGCTCACCCATCTCCTCACCAGGCAGGCTCCCATTCACATACATACTCAGGCTCTCATTCACAACCGACAGTCACTAAAGGCAGGCAGAGTCCGTGGGTCTCTCTTTCCCCTCTTCTTCTACTACTACTGCTGCTGCTGCTACCTTGAGAACAGCATGCATTGCAGATTGTAGGAGTCCTTGCTGCAGCTCATCCTCGTGCAGCTAGCCCTGTGGTATTTAACACTCACGGTACTATCACTTCCTGTATGCTCATCTCACAATGCATGAGCGAGAGGAGTACCACAGGGCCAACTGGCACACAAACAGGAGCTGCAGAACATATCCCTCTTCTTCAGGCAGAGTGCGATGCAGATCTTTCCAATCTTCTGATGCTGGTGGGATGGGGTCCACAGCGGCCACATGGCCTCTTGCTGCTCCATTTGATATGGCCCTTTCATTACAGCCACCACCATCCTAGGTGTGCTGCCCCATGCAATTGCACGGTTTGTACACCCAGTAGCACCGGGCCTGTCTCTGGCAGTGCTGAGCTCTCGTCCGGTGTTGACCGGCAATGCATGGTGCTCTTTCTGTTCAGATTTCCTTTCTATTTATCTCTTTGGACAATGGATGCCTATGTGGCTCTGAGAAGAAATTTCACTACTTATATAAAGCTAAAGGAAAGGCAACCTCTGTAATAAACAAGGGATAGATGCACTTATTCATATCAAATACAGATCTTTTATCCTCCTTGACAGGCAGAACATAGAAAACTGAAACCCAGACTTTTACATAAATGTGATTACGTTTCAAGGGTTTCACACATTGCTTCCTGTAGCCAGAGAAACAGCACTTCTGATCAGGTTCACAGTGCCAATCATGTGTGCAGGGAGCCGTTAGTAGACGATGAGGACAGCCTTTCGATGTTACCAGGTGTGATGGACAAATTCCAGGATGCTCTGTCAAAGAAAAAGGTAAAAGTCTTAAAGGTAATTTGGATTTGCATCATGCCCTTTCAGACCTATAGGAATGTCCAGAATGATTTACAACATGCCTGTTCAGGAACTAATTAGATGATTAAGACTTACAGATGAGCTATCTGTAGGGTTGCATGGTAGCCACAAATAGCCATGGATATATTGTGGAACTCAAAACTAGCCATGGATATCACAGTGGCTGTCTCCTGGGGCTTCCAGTTGCAACACTGTCAGTAGGTATTTCACGGTTAGCAATGCCTAAACAAATGTTGGTGCCTACAGCCGCCAATCGATCTGTGTATGGTGCCCCACTGATGTGGTTACTCCAGGGTAAATTCTGGTCACAAATACATGGGTATCACTTGGCTTGCCTCGCCACCTTTGCAAAAGAGGAACCAACGTGAGAATAGCTAAGAGGGCTCCAAAATCAAGTCGAACATGGCATTTTGATTGATCTAGAAATTAATGGGATGTTTTCCTGCTAGGGCCAGATGTACTAAAAAAAAATTTCCATTTTGGACCCTGATTTACTAAGCGTTTTTTTCCATAGATACAGAATGGGGGAAAAAAAGCCTTTGTAAATCCAGCCTTTAGGTGTTAATGAGAAAAATGCTTAGTACATTTGCCCTTAGATTCCTGAATAAAGTAACATAGCAGTTGATCTTTATTTATACACCTTTTAGATTCTAAAACTGTGGGGGTGTTCCAACAACAGCTGTCATATTTTGTTTCTAGACGTGAGCCCTTATTTAACCTGAGATGGCAAATTCAGCATCAAAAAGCCCATTGTTCTTGTGATTGAATAATATCTTTAGGAACATATTTGAACCTTTGATATGTTCATGCATAGGTTGATGCATGTAATGACCTTCCATGTTGAAGAGCTATGGTTTGACCACTTCAACGATAAGCTACAGTACCATTAAAACATAAAAATACCTGTTAAAAAAGTGATAACACCAGGAGGGGACTGCTTCTTATTTGGATGAATGTAAAGGTTGAATAATCAGAAATATGCCTCAGAAAAAAAAAGAAGTCGGATGTGCTGCTTGAATGGAATTCTTGCCATACTCTAAGGACACTGTGTATGTTCTTATGTGCTCCTTATTTAAAAAGGAAACTGTGCAAGGCTTTTCCAACTTGCATCCAACACACACCACCCTAGGATTGGTAACTGTCTGCCATCTACTGGCAGACAAAAGGTCAGTAATGAATCTGTGAACTGATCTGGGCATTCAGAAGTGTCAATCAATGGAATGGCACCGTTCTGGGCTCTGATGGTACTCCTGTTTCCTGTTGGCTGGGACCTAGTTCCTATATTCAGTCTCTGGTCAGAGCTTTGAGCTCTCTGTTCAACCTTGAGACGCCATGCTATGCAGTTGTATTCCAGCGCCTGAACCCCCACCTCTTACTACTCTGAACTCTGGAGCCCAGGGCTGGAACACACTGAGCAACACATGGAGTTTCAGAATGAAACGGTGAAGATCTCAGGACAGATGTTTAGATTATACCAAAATAATTAGCACTGAAATGGATTATTCTGAAATTTTCATGATAGCTGTAAATTCTACTGTACCTGGAACAGCATTCAAGCACGTGAACCCACATAAAGAGCAGCACTTCTGTCCGTATGGACAGTCTTCATCAATATGACACTTGGGCGGTGGTAAGGGGGAAATACACTTGGCCATTATCTCTGGGCACATACCAGGTTTCACTGTAATTGAAAAACAAAGCCATAACTATTAAAATTCCAGATTGTATTGCAGAGTTTCAGGAGAGGTCGTGGAGTAAACTAGTTTCTTTGTAGGCTGTGATACCTTTTATTGGACCAGTATAAGAATAATCCAAGGATGTAATAGTATCTGAGCTTTTAAGACCTCATGGGTTTCTTTTTCCAGATTTTACCTATCTGATATAGGCTGTACTAGTAAATATTTTCTAAAATTGTAAAAAATAAAAAACATTTGAAATTTAAAAAGGTTAAATATGTATTTTGTTGTCTCTCCTGGCCTCACATTCATTTTCCCTCTTACTTTGCCTAAAAGCTCAGCATTACTTTTACTCCCTCTTACCACCTAGATCTTATACACTGATATTGGCTAATAAGCGAGATGGAGGCTTCTTGTTGCTAGCTCATCTCTTCAATTGACCTTATTTCTACTGAAGATGTTTCTCCTCCAAAACTGATTATTCTTACCTCTTCATTGAATTGGAGTTTATGCTTAATGTATTGTCTTCTAGAATTTGCATCTTCTTATTTTTCCATGTTAATTGAAAGCTTGCTTTCCATCAAAGCTGATGTTAAGAACTGCATAGATTTAGCTGATTTTAATCTTCATGTTAATGCTGTCCATTTTCTCAACTGTTATGCAAGCTTTGGGGTGGGTACAACTACATAAGAACATAAGACTTGCCATAGTGGGTCAGACCAAAGGCCCATCAAGCCCAGTATCCTGTTTCCAACAGTGGCCAAGCAAGGTCACAAGTACCTGGCAGGATCCCAATGGGTAGATAGATTCCAAGCTGCTTATCCCAAGAATAAGCAGTGGATTTCTGCAATTCTATCTTAGTAATTGTTAATGGATTTTTCCACCAGGAACTCTTTCAAATGTTTTTTAAATGCAGCTACATTAATAGCTTTCACCACATCCTCTAGCAACAAATTCCAGAGCTTAATTATGCATTGAGTAAAAAAATATTTTCTCTTATTAGTTTTAAATGTTTTATCTAGTAACTTCATTGTGTGTACCCTGGTCTTTGTACTTTTCGAAAGAGTAAATAAGTGATCTAATGTTTACTTGTTCCTTTCTACTCATCATTTTATCGACCTCTATCATATGTCCCCTCAGCTGTCTCTTCTCCAAGCTGAAGAATTCTAAGCTCCCTCATAGGGGACTTATTCCATCCCCTTTATCATTTTGGTTGCCCTTTTCTGTACCTTTTCTAATTCTGCTATATCTTTTTTGAGTTGTGATGGCCAGAACTGCACACAATACTCAAGATGAGGTTGCACCATGGAGCGATACAGACATTATGATATTCTCTGTTTTATTCTCATTCCTTTCCTAATAATCCCTAGCATTCTATTTGCTCTCTTGGCTGCTGCTGCACACCGAGCAGAAGATTTCAGCGTATTTTCAACGATGACACCTAGATCCTTTTCCTGAGTAGTGACTCCTAATGTGGAACCTTCCATTTTGTAGCTATAATTTGGGTTACTCTTCCCTAAGTACATCACTTTGCACTTGTCCACATTAAATTTCATTTGCCATTTGCATGCCCAGTCTCCCAGTTTAGCAATGTCCTCTTGCAATTTCTCACAATCCTCTTGTGATTTAACTTTGAATAATTTTGTGTCATCGGCAAATTTGATTACCTCACTTGTATTTCCCATTTTCAGGTCCCAGGGGCACTCCACTATTCACCTTTTTCCATTGGGAAAATTTACCATTTAGCCCTACTCTCTGTTTTCTATCAGTTGGCAATCCATAATACGACACTGCCCCCATCCCATGAATTTTTAATTTTCTAAGAAGTCTCTCATGAGGGACTTTGTCAAATGCTTTCTGGAAATCCAGATACACTGTATCAACTGGCTCACCTTTATTCGCATGTTAATTTACGCCCTCACAAAAAATGTAGCAAATTTGTGAGGCAAGACTTCCCTTGGCTTTCTCCCATTAAACTATGCTTATCTATATGTTCAGCAATTTGTTCTTTATGATAGTTTTTACCATTTTGCCTGGCACAGACATCAGACTCGCTGGTCTGTAGTTTCCTGATCACCCCTTGATCCCTTTTTAAAAATTGGCATTCCATTGGCCACCCTCCAGTCTTCAGGTATGATAGATAATGTTACTGATAGTTTACAAATTTCCAATAGCAGGTCCACAATTTCCTGTCACAATTCTTTCAGCACTCTAGGATGTAGACTGTCTGGTCCAGGTGGTTTGCTACTCTTTAGTTTGTCAATTTGCCCTGGTACATCTTCCAGGATCACTGAGATTTGTTTCATTTCCTCTGAATCATCTCCTTTGAATATCATTTCTGGCATGGGTATATCTCTTATATCTTCCTCAGTGAATACCAAAGTAAAGAAGGAAATAATTCATTTAATCTATTTGCTATGGATTTGTCATTCCTAAGTGTCCCTTTTACCCCTTGATCATCTAATGGTCCAAATGACTACCTTGAGGCTTTTTACCTCACATGCTTTTTACCTGAAATGTATCTGAAAAAGTTATTATGAGTTTTGCTTCCAAGACAAGCTTCTTTTCAAACTCTCTCTTTGCTTTCCTTATCAATGCTTTGCATCTAACTTAACAATGTTTATGCTGTTTCCTGTTTTCTTCATTTTGGATCCTTATTCCATTTCTTGAAAGATTTTCTTGTAAATATTATATCCTCTCTCACCTACCTTTTAACCATGCTGGTAGTCATTTACCTTCTTTCCACCTTTTCTAATACATCTGGTCTGGCTTCCAAGATAGTATTTTTAAACATCCATGCCTGAGCTAAACTCAACCTTTGCAGCTGCTTCTTTCATTTTTTCCTAACCATTTTCCTCATTTTATCAGTCACCTTTTTGAAAGTTAAAAGCTGTCACAGTAGATTTCTTTTCTGCACTCCCTCCAGTTTTTAAATCAAATTTAATAATGTTGTGATCACTATTGCCAAGTGGCACTTGCACCAAATCCTGTGTTCCACTAAGGACTAGAACTAAAATAGTTTCCCATCTTGTTGGTTCTTGTACCAGCTGTTCCATGAAGCAGTCATTTATTTCATCTAGGAACTTTACCTCTCTAGAATGTCCTGATGTAACATTCACCCAGTCTGTTATGATCGGTGGACCCTTGGGCCGGCCTTGCGGATGAGGAAAGAATGGTGAAGAAGATTCCGCAGAGATGGAATGGCCGGGAGGCGGAACAGAGCCAGGAGACCAATCTGGAGCTTCACCACTGGAGACCTGAGGTCCCCCCGGGAGGAGCCCGTGAGGACCCGAGCCTCTTGGACTTAGGTGCGGTCTCCCGGAAGCGATAGCAAGCAGGAAGAGTGGACAATCCGAAGGTCAGGGCTGGCAGCAATCAGGATTTCCAAAGGACGTACCGGAGTCAGGAACTAGAGGTCAGGCCGAGGGAACAGGACAAGACAGGACCAGGAACACAAACAGGAACAGGAACACAGGCAGGAACAGGGCCATGAGCAGGAATAGGACCACGAGCAGGAAAAGGAACACACGTTGGAACGCAACTAGACAACTCACAGGAGTCAACCTCGTTGCAAGGCAAAGTCTCAGGGCAGGAGCTGGGCTTTAAATATCCTGCCGGCGTCTGACGTCGTCCCGGGGGCCGGCCGAGGTTTCCCAACACTGTTGCTTTAAATTCCTCCCACTTGCGCGCGCACATGCCTAAGGGGGCGGAGCTATGTGAGCAGCTCGGCAGCGTCTCCGCTGCAGAGAAGGCCCGACCAGGCCTGAAAGTATCAGGAGCTGCCGCAGCAAATCGGGGCGGTCTTCGGCAGAGGTAAGAGCCCGGTCGTGGGACCCGTAATTAAAATCACCCATTATTACTCTGCTATTGATTTTGTTAGCGTCCCTAATTTCTTTTAGCATTTCATTGTCTGATAGTTTATTCTGGCCATGTGGATAGTAAAACACCCCCACTACTATTTTATCCCCTTTTTCACCTGCAATTTTTCTGTCCATAAAGATTACATGTTATTTCCTACAGAACTTGTATCCTGTTTGACTCAATGCTCTCTTTAAAACATAGTACCAACCCTCCACCAATTTGATCCATGCTACCATTGTAATATAATTGGTATCCTGGTATCACAGTTATCCCATTGGTATCCTCCTTCCTCCTGTTCTCTGAGATGCCAGTTATATCTACCTCTTCATCCAGTATTATACACTCTGACTCTCCCATCTTGTTTTTTAGATTTCTAGGATTAGGATACAGACATTTCAAAGAATGCTTTTTGTTTGTATTAACCTGATCATCAGTTGAGAGGGGTAATTTGGAATCTTTCTGCACTTTACTTAAAGACACCTGGTCCACTTTGGCATTTATTGCAAGGGGCACATTTAAAACTAATCGGAGAAAGTTCTTTTTTACTCAACGCACAATTAAACTCTGGAATTTGTTACCAGAGGATGTGGTTAGTGCAGTTAGTATAGCTGTGTTTAAAAAAGGATTGGATAAGTTCTTGGAGGAGAAGTCCATTACCTGCTATTAAGTTCACTTAGGGGTAGATTTTCAGAAAGCGCGATTTGGCGTACTTCTGTTGGCGCATCAGGCGCAAACAAAAGTACGTTGGATTTTAGTAGATACTCGCGTAGCCGCTAAAATCCTGGATCGGCGCGCGCAAGGCTACCGATTCTGTATAGCCGGCGAGCGCCGAGCCATGCAGCCTACCTCCGTTCCCTCCGAGGCCCTCCCCTCACCTTCCCCTCTCTTCCTCTACCTAACCCACCCGCCCGGCCCTGTCTAAACCCCCCCCCTTACCTTTGTCGGGGGATTTACGCCTCCCAGAGGGAGACGTAAATCCCCGCGCACCAGCAGGCCGCTAGCGCGCCGGGACGCGACCTGGGGGCAGGTCTGGAGGGCGCGGCCACACCCCCGACCGCCCCGGGCCATAACCATGCCCCCGGGCCCGCCCCCGAAACGCTCCCGACACGCCCCGAAAACGCCGCGCGGATCGGGCCCGCCCCCAACACGCCCCCCTCTGAAAACCCCGGGACACGAGAGTCCCGGGGCTCTGCGCGCGCCGGTAGGCCTATGTAAAATAGGCGCACCGGCGCACAGGGCCCTGCTCGCCTAAATCCACCCGGATTTAGGCGGATTTAGGCGAGCAGGGCTCTTAAAATCCGCCCCTTAGAGAATAGCCACTGACATTAGCAATGGTAACATAGAATAGACTTAGTTTTTGGGAACTTGCCAGGTTCTTATGGCCTGGATTGGCCACTGTTGGAAACAGGATGCTGGGCTTGATGGACCCTTGGTCTGACCCAGTATGGCATTTTCTTATGTTCTTATGCCCTATTTTACCTGTTCTCTTAGTATCTGTCAAAGATACATCATTCTGAACCAGGTACCTCTGAGTGACTGTTGGCTTTCCCCATCATCTAGTTTAAAAGCTGTACTATCTCCTTTTTAAAGGTTAGTGCCAGCAGCCTGGTTCCACCCTGGTTAAGGTGGAGCCCATCCTTTCAGAAAAGGCCACCCCCCCTTCCCCAAAATGAAGCCCAGTTCCTAACAAACCTAAAACTCTCTTCCCTGCACTATCGGTTCAGTGTGCTACAGCAGTCAAAAAAGCAAACAGAATGTTGGGAATTACTAGAAAGGGAATGGTGAATAAAACAGAAAATGTCATAATGCCTCTGTATCGCTCCATGGTGAGACCGCACCTTGAATACTGTGTACAATTCTGGTCGCCGCATCTCAAAAAAGATATAGTTGCGATGGAGAAGGTACAGAGAAGGGCAACCAAAATAATAAAGGGGATGGAACAGCTCCCCTATGAGGAAAGACTAAAGAGGTTAGGACTTTTCAGCTTGGAGAAGAGACGGCTGAGGGGGGATATGATAGAGGTGTTTAAAATCATGAGAGGTGTAGAACGGGTAGATGTGAATCGGTTATTTACTCTTTCGGATAATAGAAAGACTAGGGTGCACTCCATGAAGTTAGCATATGGCACATTTAAAACTAATCGGAGAAAGTTCTTTTTCACTCAACGCACAATTAAACTCTGGAATTTGTTGCCAGAGGATGTGGTTAGTGCAGTTAGTATAGCTGTGTTTAAAAAAGGATTGGATAAGTTCTTGGAGGAGAAGTCCATTACCTGCTATTAATTAGCCACTGCTATTACTAGCAACAGTAACATGGAATAGACTTAGTTTTTGGGTACTTGCCAGGTTCTTATGGCCTGGATTGGCCACTGTTGGAAACAGGATGCTGGGCTTGATGGACCCATGGTCTGACCCAGTATGGCACGTTCTTATGTTCACCTTTTTATCTTGACAGCCCTTTAAGGAAACCCCTCCCTCTAGGGGGTTAGTAGTTCTTCTAGAGACCGCTGAAATTAATGTAACTAGTATTACACAGAATATCTGGAAAAAATGTGCCATATCTGGAGGAAGTGGGTACAGCCTGGAACAATGTTTTATATACTTTAGTCCAGAGTCTGGCATTTCCCATTCTGACAAATTCATTCTCTCGATTCCTGAGCGTAAGAAAAAAGAAGTGCGAGGCCTTTGAGAATAGGATCCGAATTCTCTGGTGCCACAGACTTGTGTTCCGCAAGCCCTAAAGATGTATTTACTTGAGAAATTAAAGACAATAGATCATCCCTATGGAATAAACGTATTAGTACGTCCTCATCTTCTTCAGCAATACATTCTGCTTCCTGTGGAAAATCATCATCACTCTCAGATTCCACATTTCTTTCTTGTTTAAAGGCATAATCGTGATCACCTATGAATTTTGCTCTTTTGGCTTGATTAGCTAAATGTAAAGGACGAGGGTCGGACTGCACATTGTCACTCATTTCTCCCTACCTCTGACATGTTTAGATGTTGCCACGCTTGAAAGGCAAATTGCATAAAATTAAAAAAAATCGCGATGACTGAAACACCGAATACTTGTGAACTAAACTGGGATCGCTAGGTCCAGGCATCTCTTCCCTCGGCTCTAAATTTCCAGCACAAGGGTGCTGCTCCTCTGTCGCAACGGCCTATTTTGTTTCGAAAAGGCTGCCCCTGCTGTTTCATCGCCAGAGTTTGAGCGCTTGGATTTAGCTGACTTCATTGAAATCTGCTTCTTGCTGCCTGTATGGTGTTCTTTCTTTAAAAAAAGATGTTTGCCGAGCAGGCTGCACATACTGAGGAGCCTTCAGACGCAGCGCGATCCCCCACAGACAGGACATTGTAAATTTAGCTCGGTCATCTCTTTTTCCATTAAGTATATTCTGTTAAGGTGAGTCTTACCTTGTTCAGGTGTGTCATATGTTTTGAAGAAAAGGAAAAGTTTAAAGAGGAACCCTCTCTGGTAAAACGGCTTCCGAATTTAACTGCCGTTACGCTCTACCACGACCTCTGCTGGGAGGGGTGGGAGCAAATCTAAGGTGGGCTCGTTCCTTCAGCCTTCTGGCTGAGAGCCTGGCCCAAATAGAGATGCCAAATCAGAAAAACTTTTCCAAACAGCTTTCAAGGGTTTCCGGTATCTCAGGGCAAACCTCACAGCAGTTGGAGGTAGAGAGTACTGAGTACTGAGGGGGTCCAACAGTGCAATAATTAATTAAAAGGGCATTTTGCCTCCATCAGCAAAGAGAAAAGGGATGAATCCCAAGCGTTTCTGGACAGGTGTAGCAGAAAGACAAGGAATGGTTATATACCTCGAGGCCAATATTCAGTAAGCTATTTAGTGGACAAGTTAGCCGAATAACTTGTCCTGGATATTCAGTAGGATAAAGGGACCATTGAATAACCTTTATTAAAGTTATCTGGCTAACATTTTAAATATGTCTGGTTAGGTCTAAAATTATCAGGTCTTGTGTGGCTGTATAATGGTGTTTTTTGCATGCGAAAACTCCATATAGCACTTTGATAAATGACCCCCTATAAGAGAAAATGGGATAAGCAGAGAAAGTCCTTAGTTTCAGGTAAGAGAAAGTCAGGTTAGACATCAATGGGCCTTGTGATCTTTATCTGCTGTCATGTTCTCTGTTTCTAGATTTTCCTGGATGATTTATATTTATTTGTTTGCTAAACCTGTGAAAGAAAGAGATGCTCCTAAGGGATTTTTGGAAAAGCTTTGAATCTTGCTAACCAGCTGACATGCCAACTAACTTACAGTACTGCCTATAAATAGCAGTTCGGCACTGAACTTTCATGTTTGGTCTTTAATTGATTAGAGCACCTACAAACATATTATTTTCGTCTTTTGTTCTGGCAAGCATTGGCACATTCAGAATTCTGTAGAATGTGTGGCCTAGATTCAACTCTCCATACATTAAACCTCATCTGTGATTGAATTGTCCATTTTTCTAGTTGATGTTGGACCCACCCACCCTTGCCCCCTGATGTGGGATGGAACAGAAGGGTTTTATTTTAAATAGAAATTCCCACATCATTTTCAGCTGCTCTGGGTTTGAATTTAATGGTGTTCGCTTTGCTGGCCATCCTATACAAGGCTTGTGAAAGATTTTGTGAACCAGTGGCTTTTTGTCCGAGATGTATCAAAATTGAAATCTCATTTTAATGGAGACTGTTATGTTCCACACAAGGAAGTTATGACAGGATGTTGTGAGTGGGGGGAAGGGGTGCTTGTAAAAGTGTAAAGGGAGGGGAGAAGATGACGGGAGGGAGGGGGGTACTAGAAGAGGAGAGAATCTAAAGCATATGCTTCTTGAGGATATAAGGATCTGAATTCCATCTCTTTTTTTCCCCCTCTTTCTCCTCTCTTTCTTCCATTCTTCCTTTCCCTCTGCCTTCTCCTCAATGCCCCCTCCCCTCCTTCTAACCCAGCCTTCTGACCCATGGGAGTTCACCATTCCAATATATGATAACTGGTACCTCTGTTACTTCAAAATCATCATTATATTTCATTTAACTTCCTGAGTTTCTGGTTGTCTTAAGATGCTTGAAAGGGTCAAAAATTGACGTGCCGCCTAAAAGTCATCAAAGCTGAGTTTGAACTGTATCTGTCCCTAACTAAATTTTCCTACTAGACTTTGATAAGGTTTGGTGGGCCAGTTCAACTGTGGCATAAAGGAGCATAGCCAGATTCAAACCAGCTCAAAAACCAACTCCGACTTCCCCCAAAGTGCACAATGAGAAAAATTGCATAGCCTTGACCTGAACCGCGAGTGTGCCACACACACGGATACCTGCCAAAGCTTTCACACACTGCCTCCTGCAGCCAAAGAAGCAGCACTTCTCGTTTGGTTGGCACTCGCTATCACTGCGGCAGAGAGGCACAAGCGGAGTCTCAGGAGGACACTGATCATCTTTTCTTAGGTCATTTGGACAGAATCCAGGGTTCTCTGGAATAGAGGAAAGACAGGGTGAAGACAACAACTGGCTGAAGGGTAATAAAATAATAAGCACCTGGGATATGATACTTACAGCAGCCTCAGGCTATTCATTTGTTCATGACCACTGCCCACTCATGTTGTGCTGCTTATAGCTGCCTGAGAATTTCATGGGGCTCCCAATTGCCTCTGGTCTAGGTATCCTGTGATCCTGCCACTTGCTTTTGCATGATTAGGGAACTATAGCCACCATTCTTCCAGGAAAAAATTCTATATATCCTCCAGTTTGCTTGATGGGACTTTTCTGAGACCCTCACTGGTTTACAATATCATAGGCTTAATTCTCTGCATTAAACACCCAAGTCTGTGTTTAGTACTTACAAACTTGAGAATGGGCTAGATAACTCTATTCACCCATAACAAACATAGGGGGTCATTTTTCAAAATGCGGTAAGGCGTTTTCGCATGCGTTAAGGGCTTATCGCATGCGAAAAAGCCACGTTTTCGCATGCGATAGGCCTTTAAGACATGCGAAAACGTGTTTACCGCATGCGATCGCACCATATCGTATGGTGCGATGCAAATGCAGAAACAGGGAGGAGTAGGGGCGGAGAGAGGATGCAAATGCAAAACCTGGACGGAGAGTGGGCTGGGTTAGCCTGCCTGCGAAGAGGTATCGCAGAGCCATAACGCCAATTTTAACAACACCTCTTTCAGATGCGTTAGGTTCTGCGATAGCAGCCGGGACCATGCGGTGAGTACCTTCGCCATTTGCGATGCGGTCCGTTAGCATACACCACGCCCCTTTTACTATCGCATGCGGTACGTACCGCATTTTGATAAATCCACCCCATAGCTTCCCATATCAAGGACTATTCTGGGAGGAAAAATCCCCAGTGTACTCATCACACAGTGAGCCTGACTTCAGTGCCGGGAAAAATAGTGGAAACTATTCTAAAGATCAAAATCGTAGAGCATATAGAAAGACATCGTTTAATGGAACACAATCAACATGGATTTACCCAAGGGAAGTCTTGCCTAACAAATCTGCTTCATTTTTTTGAAGGGGTTAATAAACATGTGGATAAAGGTGAACCGGTAGATGTAGTGTATTTGGATTTTCAGAAGGTGTTTGACAAAGTCCCTCATGAGAGGCTTCTAAGAAAACTAAAAAATCATGGGATAGGAGGCGATGCCCTTTTGTGGATTACAAACTGGTTAAAAGACAGGATACAGAGAGTAGGATTAAATGGACAATTTTCCCAGTGCAAAAGGGTAAATAGTGGAGTGCCTCAGGTAGCTGTATTTGACCCAGTGCTTTTCAATATAGATATATAAATGATCTGGAAAGGAGGTTATCAAATTTGAGGTTATCAAATTTGGGGATCATACAAAATTATTCAGAGTAGTTAAATCACAAGTGGATTGTGATACATTACAGGAGGACCTTGCAAGACTGGAAGATTGGGCATCCAAATGGCAGATGATATTTAATGTGGACAAGTGCAAGGTGTTGCACATAGGGAAAAATAAACCTTGCTGTAGTTACACGATGTTAGGTTCCATATTAGGAACTATCACCCAGGAAAAAGATCAAGGCATCATAGTGGATAATACTTTAAAATCATCGGCTCAGTGTGCTGCAGCAGTCAAAAAAGCAAACAGAATGTTAGGAATTATTAGAAAGGGAATGATTATTTAAACAGAAACTGTCTTAATGCCTCTGTATTATGTACACCTTGAATACTGTGTACAATTCTGGTCACCACATCTCAAAAATGATATAGTTGCGATGGAGAAGGTACAGAGAAGGGCAACCAAAATGATAAAGGGGATGGAACAGCTCCCCTATGAGGAAAGGCTGAAGAGGTTAGGGCTGTTCAGCTTGGAGAGACGGCTGAGGGGGAATATGATAGAGGTCTTTAAGATCATGCGAGGTCTTGAATGAGTAGATGTGAATCAGTTATTTACACTTTCGGATAATAGAAGGACTAAGGGGCATTCCATGAGGTTAGCAAGTAGCACAATTAAGACTAATCTGAGAAAATTCTTTTTCACTCAAAGCACAATTAAGCTCTGGAATTTGTTGCCAGAGGATGTGGTTAGTGCAGTTAGTGTAGCTGGGTTCAAAAAAGGTTTGGATAAGTCCTTGGAGGAGAAGTCTATTAACTGCTATTAATCAAGTTTACTTAGGGAATAGCCACTGCTATTAATTGCATCAGTAGTATGGGATCTTCTTGGTGTTTGGGTAATTGCCAGGTTCTTGTGGCCTGGTTTGGCCTCTGTTGGAAACAGGATGCTGGGCTTGATGGACCCTTGGTTTGACCCAGCATGGCAATTTCTTATGTTCTTATGTTCTCTTTGCAAAGCCAAACCCAAACTGAACCTACGCTATAGCCTAGCAAAGGGAAGGTTTTTTATTGGAGAATCCCAGCTCAGGATTTACAGTGACCCTAAGGCCCCAGTTTACATTTCTGATAAAAATAGAACAAGGCAATGGAAAAAGCCCGTAAGGCAGTTTTCTTGCATAATTTTAAAATAGCACATTCTTTTGCCCAAAGATTAAATGTCCTGAAAAAGACGCTGTGGAACGTTTACCTTAAAATGTTACATTTAAGGACTGGGCCAACATTTCATAGCATCCTAGGCACAAGTTTGTGATTGAAAAGTTTGTTTCTGTGGAATTTTCTTCCCTTTCAGACGCTGCAGGAAGTTTAACTGTCAGGTAACAGACACAAATTGACTCGTAGACTTTTGCAAATAATTTGTCCTGCTTTTACCATAAAAGTACAATATTTATTCTTCACCTAAACCAGGAAACCACCTATCATGCTGTCATTTCGGTGTAAGCTGGGATATGGCCTCTGACTGATGCTCTGAGCCCTGAATGCAGAGAAGATCTGTAACGCCTTCCATAAATGGGAATGAAATGGAGAAGATTAGCCTGGGGCCCCTGAGCAAGGATGACATGCAAATTTGTGACACGTTCCAGATTTTGTATATCCGAGAGGAAAAGATGGGTGAGGAGGGGGCAGATAGACCAGACATATTCAAATACCTTAATGGTATAAATAAAACAGAAGAGACACGCTGTTTTTCAGTGGAAAGGAAGTTCTAGAACAAAGGGTCATGGGAGGAACATGGGAGTAACATAAGGACATTTTTTTATTTTTATTTTATTTTTTTTTACAGAAAGGGTAGCAGATGCATGGAAGAGCCTCCCAGTGGAGATGGTGACAGTGAAAAGGATGGAATCGGACATTAAAATATTTAAAAACGGTATTAAAACATGGCAATTCAAACAAGCCTTCCAAGAGTTTTAACCTAAGGATTATATACCCCCTTTAATATAAATATTTAGTTAATTGTATTATCTCTGCTCTTACTGTTCTGCTTCTTTAACTGTTTAAATTTTATGATTAATTATTTTACTATTTTATTTGTTTTTATTAGTTTATTATGAAACTTTGTATTTACTTCTCTTCATTTCATTTTGGAAATGCAAATATTTTTAAATGAATATTTGTTAACTAATGTAAACTGATGTGATATGTTCTCATGAAACTTTGGTATATAAAAATTAATAATAAAAACAGTATCAGATTTCAAGAAAGTGCGGGACAAGCAGAAAGGATCCTGACTTGCGGAAAAGGTCAACTAGATCAACTAGGTCAACTAGATCAACTAGATCAACTAGAAACTGTGATATTTGCAGCAGGAAGGAAAAATGGGCAGACTAGACAGGCTTTGATGTAATCTTCATCTATTATTCTATTCTCTGTTTCTTACCTGGTTCAGGATCCAGGCAATTAGCTGCACAGCACTTTTGGTTCCAGAGGCAGTCATCATCACTTTGGCACATTTCTCCACTTGGAGGAGGACCACATTTTTGTACCAACACTGGGCATACACCAGGTTTCACTGCATCAGGGAAAATAATATAAGTATTAGTCTTTTAAGCTGTTAGCTATTTTACTAAAATTAGTGATAAAATGATCTAAGGAACTAATACTTATTTTGACCTGGAAGAGGGTTACTGGCCATACAATCACACTAACGCTGTACTTTTCAGTCCTTAGGACCCACTTAGAGAGTCTCATTTTAAAGAGAGAGGTTTGTATGCACTGCTTCTATTGTATGTAAACCTATCTCATGCATATTTATTGGGGACATCCTGAAAACCAGATTCACTAGATGGGTCTTGAGTACTGGATTGAGAGCTACCACCCTAAAGGACTGGAATTGTATCTGGGAAAGGATATTAAAGATACAAAAGAATGACTTAAGATCACTCAATCAATGATTCCACAATCTCTCCCACATAACCAAAATGTATTCTGAAGTTTTAGAGCTCTGCTGGAGGTGCTCAGGGGTTTTTGGCATGATTTTCCATATCTGATGGAAGTATTCTGTCATCCTGAGCTTCTGGAAAGAAATTATGTCTCAGAATTTCTTTTCTTTAATTTTTCTTTATTTTCATCATAGAGTTGAACAAACAACTCAAGAAAACAAAAGAGATAGACTCACCTGAAACTATTATAATAAAAATGGGCTAATGATGATGTGGAACCATATTTATAAGAATCATGAACATGATTGCGTCCCTTTACAATTCTCCTGTGTCTCCCAGTCCCAAAAAATCTTCTTCGCTGGTAACCATTTGAGCCTTCTTTCACAGTTGCTGAAAATTTCAGAGATGCATTGTTTCCTTATATTGAACCTGGGCTCTGCCCTTTGTGAGGTGCATATGCTATGGAAAAGCTAATGTTCTACACCAGGCCTAAACACTCATACTACTCAGTTATGTGGTAGCCCTGCTTAACATTAACAAAGGGGTAGAAAATATAGGAACAGAGTACAGATTAATGTTTTATTAGTTGCTGATCAGTTAGGTATTTTAAAACTTCTGTTTTACAGATTGTAAAACTATCTCCGTTTTGATATCTTTGCTGACGTTTCAGTCACATTGGCATGTGTTCACTGGGACTGTCTAATGTTTAGTTTAACCTGTTACTATACTTTGCCAAAGTAGTGCACTGTATCCTACTAAGTATCTGTATTCTGTAATCCATGTCCTTATCCATCTAAATGAAAACATGAGAAGGATCTGAGATGGAGAGAAATGCTCTATAACCCCTGTTAGCTGTGATGGGGGCTCTCTCTTTATGGTAGTTTGTTGTTTTGTTGAAAGATTCAGTAATAATACTGGGATTGTTGTGAGTGAAATGTTTAATGGACCCTTGGGCCGACCTGTGAGAGACTGGGGAGAGGTGTACTATAGTCTCTAATGAGTGACAGGTCGGGAGGCGGATACCAGGCAGGAGCTGGACGTGAGCTTCACCCTGGAAGCCGGTACTCCCCCGGGAGGAGCCCGTAGGAGCCCGGCCACTGGGACTTAGGAGATCACTGAAGCTGAAGCAGGCAGGCAGGGATCAGGAGTTGGGCAGGTACTGAAGCAGCCTGGAACTGGAGCAAGCAGAAACTGCAGTGGGACTGACTACTGGAACCAGACAGGAGTTGAAGCAGAACTGGCTACTGGAGCCAGACAGGAGCTGAAGCAGGGCTGGCTACGGGAACCAGGCAGGAACTGAAGCAGGATTGGCTACGGGAACCAGACAGGAGCTGAAGCAGGACTGGCTACTGGAACCAGACAGGAGCTGAAGCAGGACTGGCTATGGACTGGCTGTGTGATCGTCGAGGTAGATGATCACACAGATGTTGAGTAGATCCCGTAGCACCTTGTTCATCAGGTGCTGGAAGACCGCTGGGGCATTACAAAGGCCAAAGGGCATTATGAGGTATTCGTAATGCCCATCCCGGGTATTGAACACGGTCTTCCATTCGTCTCCGGGACGGATTCTAACTAAGTTGTAGGCCCCACATAAATCCAACTTAGTGAAGACTCTAGCGCCTTGGAACCGATCAAGTAGCTCTGGTATCAAAGGGAGAGGGTATCGGTCCCATTTCGTAATCGCGTTGAGCCCTCGATAGTCGATACAGGGCCTCAGGGAGCCATCTTTCTTGCCGACGAAAAAGAATCCTGCCCCGGCGGGCGACTTTGAAGGGCGAATGAATCCTTTCGCTAAATTCTCTGTGATGTACTCGGACATGGCCCGTGTCTCACGCAGGGACAAGGGGTACACCCTACCCCGAGGTGGCATAGTTCCAGGCAACAAGTCGATAGCACAGTCATATGGACGGTGCTGCGGAAGGATTTCTGCTTTCGTCTTTGAGAAGACATCGGTAAAGTCCTCGTATGGAGCTGGAGGTCCAAGGGTGGAGTGCAAAAGCAGGAGTGCTGGAGGCTTGGGAACCTTCATACAATGAGAGAGGCAATAGGGACTCCACTTAGTGATTTGCAGAGTATCCCACTGGATCACAGGCGAGTGCTTTTGGAGCCACGGCAGCCCCAGCACCACGGGGTGGACAGCCTTTTCAAGAATCAGGAAGGCTATCTCCTCCAAGTGGATCGCTCCGGTGCGGACTGTGATGGGAGCCGTGGCAGTCAATATGCGACCTGGAAGGAGCGTTCCTTGAATGGAGGTAATTCAAAGCGGAACCTCTCATTTCTGCGTAGGTATCTGCAGTTCAGAGACCAAGTCTTGCTGGATAAAATTACCTCTGGCTCCAGAATCCAGGAAGGCAAGGGTTTCCAAAGACCCTCCGGGAAACTCCAAGGTAATGGGTATCATACTCTGAGGAGCTATGGCACAACTTAGGAGGAGCTCCTCCCGACCTCCTAGGTTCCGGAGTTTTCCGCACGCTCCTGGCAGCGTGCCAAGAAATGGCCTTTCTGACCACAGTAAAGGCACAAGCCCATCGAGCGGTGGCGTTGTCTCTCCTCAGGGGAGAGCGGGGCACGTCCCAACTGCATGGGTTCTGAGGCAGAAACATCAGGATGAGCAGGCCTGGGTGAAGGCAGCGGGCGTGAGGAACTGCGGGCAGGGCTGTGTTTTGTCGTACGTAATTCTCGTGCTCGCTGCTGTAGGCGGCGGTCGATGCGGGCAGCCATGTCAATGAGGGCGTTAAGATCTTCCAGGAGCTCCCGGGCGGCAATCTCATCTTTGATGCGCCCTGACAACCCTTCCAAAAAGATGGCTTTAAGGCTATCGTCCTGCCAACCTACTTCCTGAGTGAGAGTTCTAAAGTCCATCACATAGTCTGCCAAGGAACGGGATCCTTGGCGAAGCTGTAGCAACTTTGATATGGCTGAGGCCTGGCGGGCTGGTTTGTCAAAGGCTTGGCGAAAATTGGTGACAAACTGCTGCAAATCGTCCAAGGAGGAATTGTTACGCTCCCAAAGGGGGGAGGCCCACACCAGGGCCTTTCCATCGAGCAGGGAGAGAATGTTCGCTACTTTGACGGAATCCGTGGGAAACTGCCGGGGCAATAGGGAGAAGCATGCGAAACACTGGTTTAAGAACCCACGGCAGATCTTAGCATCTCCAGCGTAGCGGGAAGGCAGTGGCAGCTGAGTCACGGGTGAGGCTGCATCCTCGGGTCTCAAACCCACAGCAGGCGAAGGACGCGTATCGTGGGCAGCCAGTTGCCCAACGGATCTGGCCAGGACATCCAGGTATTGTTGTTGCTATTGTAGCTGCAGAGCCAACCCAAGAAGATCCTGGGATCCTGGTACCTCGGCCGAGTCCATGGCCTTGCAATCTGTTGTGAGTGAACTGTTTAGTGGACCCTTGGGCCGACCTGTGAGAGACTGGGGAGAGGTGTACTATAGTCTCTAATGAGTGACAGGTCGGGAGGTGGATACCAGGCAGGAGCTGGACATGAGCTTCACCCTGGAAGCTGGTACTCCCCCGGGAGGAGCCCGTAGGAGCCCGGCCACTGGGACTTAGGAGATCACGGAAGCTGGAGCAGGCAGGCAGGGATCAGGAGTCGGGCAGGTACTGAAGCAGGCTGGAACTGGAGCAAGCAGGAACTGAAGCAGGCTGGAACTGGAGCAAGCAGAAACTGCAGCGGGCCTGGCTACTGGAACCAGACAGGATTTGAAGCAGAACTGGCTACTGGAGCCAGACAGGAGCTGAAGCAGGATTGGCTACTGGAACCAGACAGGAGCTGAAGCAGGATTGGCTACTGGAACCGAGCTGGAACTGAAGCAGAACAGGTTACTACGAGCAAGCCAGACAGAAGCAAGACTTGGGCACGGAGTGAAACAAGTCTCAGGCAGGAACAGAGTTGCTAACGCAATAGCACACTCTGGGGCACGACGCAACAGAGAACCGCAAGGAACCCCGTTGCAAGGCAAAGTCCTGGGCTCTGCGGCAGCCTTACATAGGCCGCGGCGTCTGACGTCGCGGATAGGGCTTGGGGTTTTACGTGAACTGCAGTAATTAGACATTCTGTAATGGTGGCAGCAGCAGCTGCAGCTCTGGGGAAAGTTCCACAGTCTATGTAATCGAGAGTCTTATATCTGCTCAGGATGTCTGAATATTCAGTTCCAAAGCATCCTAACCTTGATCTTTGATTGGGTCTCACCATCATCCAGAGGCACAGAATTGGTGGGATGCTGGTATGACATCTTCTGAGTCCAGATATACATGCATGTTGGTAAATAAGGCATCAGCAGTCATTTCCTGAACAATACTCACTTCATAGCTGGTTTCATGGCTGGACACAAGTTACAGTGAAGGCCATGGCTTAGCAGTCCAGTGTCTGGGATGTACCAGCAAATTGTGAGGTGTATAGAGACATCTGATAGGAGAACAATACCAGTTTCTTCTCACTGGTAGTTTCTCACAGTCTTTAAAAGTGAAACAGTAGAGGTCATAACATGGATGAAAACTCCATCTTTGTGTAGCTTCAGGCCTGCACAAAGGTTCAGTCTGTGCAATGCTGCAGGCCCTGATTCAAGTGTGCACATCTTCCAGGGTGGCTGGCTTATGCCCTATATTTCATATGTTGACCTGTCCCTCCTGACACAGCCTTAGGGCAAAACATGGTCTGAGTCAGGGGACCACATCTATCCTGTTACTGTCTAATGATGGCATCTTTGAAGTATTAAAAGTCACTTGAATTGGTCTTATATTTGTGTATGTGCTTGGACTGATCATAAAACATAAATACACACATTCCTTTTTTTGTCATACTAAACATAAACCTGTTAAAACATGAACAAGACAGTCATGTCTCCAGTGAGATCAGGTGGCAGTGTGTTAACCCCCTCATATTCTAAGGTTCTCAGTCTCAGCCAAAAGACTATGAAGGGACCGTCCTCAGTTCAGAACTCAGACACTACACTTGAAGATACCAGCCAAATTATTGAAGTCACTTTGCTAAAACTGAAAATTAGATTGCTGCAACTCTGCTCCCTATTGATCTCTTCAGAGTACATGAAAGTCTAAGGCAGAGCTTGCCAAACCTATCATGATGGCATCACAGTGAGTCAGGTTGCCAGATATCTACAATAAATATGCATGAAATATGTGCATGCATTGGAGACCCCACATATGCACATTTGTCTCATGTATATTCACTGTGGATATCCTAACAACCCAACAGACTGTGGAGCAGGCAGGACAGGTTTGGGAATCCCTGGTCTAAAACATAGGTGAAGTAGCCCCCTGAACAGGAGGTGCAATCATGAGCAGATGGTAGAAGTCCCACATAACATGTTGAGGTGTTTCCCAATAGATCCTGCTAACAACTCTCTTATGTGCTGTAAACTGTGTCTTGTATTATACCTGTAAGCTGCTGCTATTCCAACAGTATCTCTCAGTCTCTTGACCCTGGTCGCTGCCTAGTCCTATGGGCTGAACACATTGCAGATGGAGATACAGAAAAAAGGAATCACTGCCCATGCACACTAACACCTACCTACAGGCTGCACACACTGCTGCTTACAGCCATAGCAACAGCATCTCTCCTTCCCTGGACACTGGCTGTCACTTTGGCAAATCCCAGGTCCTGGTCGGGTGAATGGACATATGGATGCATCCCAGTCTGGGCATAAACCCTCCTTAACTGAAATAGAAGAACGTCATAATGAAATCTGAAACATTGGCGGTCCAGTTTTCCTTGTCTGCCTTGCAATTTACTTCCCACCATGGCACACTGGGTTCTTGATTTTCCTTGATAACCTATAGCACAATCTCTCATTAATCTTCTAGTTACAAGTCATTCTGATTGATCTATGATAGTTAGGGCTCATTTTTTGTTAGGTAATGTGATAAACTCCCACATGGAACCTGGCATCTGCTCCTCCTTCCCCCATGTCTCTTTTAGGGCTTTAACTGCAGCTCTCCGCAGATTACCCCATGCCTTCTAGGAGCATAATGTAGTCATTTCACCTCTGGCTGCCTTGGATCCTGCAATCCACTAAATTGTAGATAATCTACTCTTCAGTGGAGTCATCATCAATTTTCCTATCACCAAAATAAGACTAACTGGCCTGTAGTTTCCAACCTCCTCTCTGTTACCATTTTTATGAAAAGAACCAACCACATCCATGTTTCTCCATTCCCGTGCAGCCATAACTACCTCCAAAGATTTATTGAACAGGTCCTTCAGCTGAGCTCCTTTAATATCCTAGGGTACTTCCCATCCAATCCCATGAATTTTTCCACTTTCAGTTTTGCTAGTTGCACACAGTCTCTTCTGTAAACGGTGTCATATCTACCCCACTCCCATTGGTACCCTTGGCAACTATAAGCGGTCTTTCTCCATTGCCGTGAAAACTGAAGTACTTATTTAGCATTTCTGCTTTTTCTTCATCTCTCTCCACACAGTGCTCCTCATCCCCTCGCAATCTTACAATACCATCTCTGGCCTTCCTTCTTTGCTTGCTCTATCCAAAGCAGAGGAGTAACCTAGTGGTTAAAGTTTCTGGCTGAAAATCAGTGCAACTAAGGTTCAAATCCCACTACTGTTCCTACTAACCTTGGGCAGGGCACTATAATGCATGAAGTGACACCCCATTTCATTTAGGGGCTTACTCACAGTATTTTTTTTCCCAATGGAAAAATACCACAGGAGTCACAAAGCCATGGGAATGGGCCCAAGGGAAAAAATATCACAGGAGTCACAAAGCCATGGGAATGGGCCCTGCCGTATTGTGATTTGTGTGGTATTTTTCCTCACATTAAATATCACAGGGAAAAATAACACAGTGCCCCCTAAACATTGCACACTGGTTGTCCTGGGACTTTTTGGCCATCATTGCTTAAAGGGGCCAATGGCCCCAAGTCAACCTCCCAAAAGTTGCCAAAATCTCCAGGGGTCTACATAGACCTCTGTCCCACCCTCCCCCTCTGCTACCCCTGGAGACAGCCTTTTGTAGAAATAAAAATACTAATAGAATTTTTATATTAATACCAGACTCTGCCCTAACCTCCAACCCCTTCACTTCATTAAAAAAATCTAGCTCCTCAAGGCCAAATGCCCCTCCAATTCACAGTTATATCCCTTGTGGTGTAGTGGGGGCCTAGAGTTCTTCCTAGGCTTCGGGCCTGGTGGCAGCCATTTTTCAACATGGTACACCCAGCCTGTGCCCTTATCACATGAGAAGGGGAAAAGGGAGGAATGAAGGGAGGAGAGAGTGTGCCATTGACATTTTTCACCCAGGTAATCATTTTCCCTAGGGCTGGCCCTGTCTCTCTGGTGCAATGTTAAAATTGTTTCTCTCTGTAATTTCTCTCTGCTAGAACCAATCTCACACACTTTCACAGGCTTGGCAGTCTAACTTTTACTCTGCCCTTTTTCATAGCCCATTTCCCATTATTTATGCTTACAGACCTCTTTATCTTTTATAGGTCTGATTCAAAGCACACATTCCCCAGCACACGTACACCTATCTTATTCACTCACCTGACTATCTCTTGCACAAAAATATTCTCAGCATTGCTCTGTATTAACCAGATTTCTTCTCTTAGGTGGACTCAAACTCATTTCACCAACTCTCTCACACAAGCTATTACTACTAGTATTACTGTCTCATATCTCCTGAGCCCAGAGTCTTTGCATACATCACTGATCACATCACTTTATTTCAGGTATGGGCTAAAAGCATGCTCCTGAATATGCTCCCAGAGGAAACTCCATGTAGCTACTTTCTTCATAACCCTGTGCCTGCTACCAAGTAAATTTTATTTTCAATTCCCTTAGGGAACCATTTTACTATGAGATCAGCTGGTTGCTGCTACTGTCCCCGCACAGCCTGGTGAAAAAATCTACAGCCTGGGAATTGCTATAACTTTCAGTGTTTCTGTTAAAGGGATGGCACACACCCTCTCTTTCAATATAAAACTACAAACAGCAACTTTTTTTCTTTTTATATATTTGCAGTTTAATCCTTGATTACATTACTATTTCATCTGTCTTCTAACAAAGGGGGTCATTTTCTATCGCTTATCGTGTGCGATAAGCGGCTATCGCACGCGAAAAGACCCTTTTCGCATGCAATAGCTTGCTGGGGGCGGAGTCAGGGCGGAGTCGGGGTGGCGAGGAGGCAGACACTGCGATGTCTTTGCTGGTGGCGATAAGGTAAGCACCGTTATCGTCACCAGTAGCGCGCCCAATAGCACCACCTTTCACGGTGGCGCTATTGGATGCGAAAGCCCGCAGGGAAAACACCGCGGTGGTGCGAAGGCTGCTGGCTTTCACAGGCCCGCCCCCCCGTTTTTGCTGGATTCACCATTCTACGTTAGAATGGTGAATCCAGGCCAAAGGTACTAGGCGTTATATCACCCTTTCCCAGTGAAATTTCTTAGTCATTCATGCCAGCATTTCCAAAATATTCAAGAGGGAAGTTAGTGAAAGAAATAGAGTAGTGACTGAACCTCCCGCTGACAGCACACTGCATTTAGTTCATTTTTACTGAGGTAGAAAGAAAACTAATTATTGTAATTATTTTCGTATAAGGCCTATAACTTATTTATATACCAGCAGAGGCAGATAAAAACTGCAAGGCCCAACCAGTTTGCCTGTCCCTTTGTAATATCTCATACTCCATGTCATCTGCTTTTACCCTTGCTTCCCTGAGTTCTGTTATTATTATTCTCTCCTCTGAGAGTCTGTTCCATATATCCAACACCCTTTCTGTGAAGAAATATTTCCTTTTATTACTCCTGAGCCTCCCTCCTTCCAGTAATACACCCTGACCTCTTGCTCTAGAATTTCCTTTCCTTTAAAAAATGTTTGACTCTTATGCATTTATGGATACCTTTGATATATTTGAATAGCCCTATCATATTTCCTCTCTATCTTTTTTGATGCAGGTTCTGCACCATTTCGGTAGCCTTTGTCTGGACTCCCTCTCCTCTGACTATATCCTTTTGGAGATAAGGCCTCCAGAATTGAACACAATATTCCAGCTAAGCTCTCACTAATGATTTGTTCAATGACATTTTCACCTCTTTTTTTTTTTTTTTATTTCTGCTTCACCCTATGCTCGCTATCATGTCTGTTGCAGCTAGATATGATAAAATGGGCATGAAGATCTTTCTAAGGATAAAGTGCAGGTTATACAGCAAGAATAGTGCTGGCACTCTGACCTTGTACAGGCTTCACGCACTGGAATTTGCAGTGATATTTACAGCACTTCTCATCCCCGGTACAACTACTGTCGTGTTTGCAGAGAGGTGCTTGAGTTCCAGTTTTGCAGTCTAGGCCATCCAGCTCCAGGGGGCAAGTGCCAGGTTTACCTGTAATAGAAAAAAGTTTTGTTATTAATAAAGCTGGATATTTTTTAAAACTTGTGTAAATTTTAAGACATATATAGCTATTAACCAGCTAAAAATTCGGTAGATGGGCAAGGTGAACAGTAGATAAACTAATTGATTTTCAGATAAAAAAAGGAAGATGCTTAGCCATTCTTAGGTGTTTAAAATTAGGCAGGTGCTCTGTGAGCTCACTTGAATTCTATGTCTTCATTTCTAGGAAAATCAGGGAAAGACACTGATAGAAAGGGACATGTTACCGCTCACAGGATATAGGGAATCCATATTTTTTAAAACTGAATTGATAAATATGTCAGTTTTACAGGTTCAACAAACTATTTGAAATCTTGCTAAGGCTTTAAGAGATAATTTGAAGAATCAGACTTACAGGAGCCAGATTTTACCTGCCACTACGGCAGTAACAGGGCAGGTGGCAGCAGCTAAGGACCAATCAGCCTACCTGGTCCACCTAGTTGTATTTCTCCTTTGTTCTTTACCACTTTGGGTGGATGAGCATACAAATTCCCATGCTTAATCCAACACCAGACCCACTTTCCAAGTCTTTTTACAAACCCCTTCAACCCTATGCACATGACTGATTCTATATTGGTCCCAAGCATGCCAAAATTCTGCCACAGCTTTAGCCTCCACCACCTTTGTCTGAGACCACTCCAAACACCCACCAGCCCTCCAGCAAAGAAGCACCACTCCTCGGGGCTGCCCCGAGGAGTGGGGAAGCATGACACAGTCACTGAAGTTTCCAAGGCGCTGCCCCTAGGAGTGGGGAAGCACGGCACAGTCACTGAAGAACACAAGACGCTGTCGCGAGGAGCAGGAGGCGCGGCACAGTCACTAGAATAGAAGGCAATGGCCTGCAGAGCGGAGTACACCAACGCTGAGTCTCCCGAGTAGCAGTTTAGTTCCAGTTTAGAAGCCGGCAGGCAGAGCTTCAGAGGTGCAGAGCCTTCCCGAGGAGCGGAGTAGCCAGAGACAGGAACAAGCCCCCGAGGAGCGGATACCCGAGAGTGTCTCACGCCAAGAAGTACAGGGTACGGGAACCATGGGTCCAAGGAGACTGCAGCAGGAATCAGCAATGAGGGAACTCATTGCCAAGTCGATTAGAGCCAGGCCCAGGTGGTGCTTAAGAGTCCAGGGCTAGTGATGTCATCAGGAGGGGAGACGCCCCTGAGGTTCCCACCCTAGCATCCTTAAAGGTGGGCCGAGTAGCGCACATGCGCACCTAGGGAGGTCCAGAGGAGACCTGGAGATTGGCGGCATCCCAGCCGCCATGAGGAGTCCCGGGACAGGGCATCGGGAGCGGCTAGCCATAGCCACGAGTTCACCCAAAGAAGAGAGGGTGACAGCATATGATGTGAGTAAGAGCGGTCGCAGCCATCTGAGACCGATGGTCATAACACAGACACTTGACCATCTATGGAATATCACTCCTTATCCAAGTTCTAGACTGGGGTGACCAACTCCAGTCCTTGAGAGCCTCAAACAGGCCCGGTTTTCATGATATGCACAATGAATATGCATGTAATAATTTGCATATAATGGAGGCAGAACATGCAAATCTATCTCTTGCATATTTATTGTGAATATCCTGAGAACCTGGCATGTTTGTGACTTTCATGGAGCAAAGTTGGCCACACCGGTCTAGACTATGATTGAAATGAGTGAGTAATGCCAGAAACCCTAGCATACTGCATAAGTCTAGCAATTCCTCATATCATTCTTTGCCTGCTCTGGAAGATCAAAGGTGTTTTTTCCTTCAGCTGTTATGGTTTGGTGGATTCTTAGGTGCTGCAGTGATGGCCACTCCCACAGGGAGGAGCCCCATGGGGAACTGCAGTACCGGGCTAGGTGAGACAGACTGGTAGATGTTAGATTACTCACACTCTTGTAGCTGTAATGGTGGAGTTCCCAGCAGGTAGATGTATTGGTAGCAGGCACCAAGGTAGACAACTCAGGCCCTCGAGGAGCGAGTACCTGGATACTGGATAGGTACCTGGAAAGAAGCATAGGGCCCCCGAGGAGCGGGTACCCAAGTTAGTAAAACCCCGGAAGGTAGAGTGAGCTTCCAGCAGCAGCAAGAAGTGGCAGAGCAGCTTAGACCGGAAAAATCCAATCCTTGCTAACTCAAAGTCAGTCGGCAAATGGGCAGCCTAAATACCCAGATGATGTGACATCACTCGAGGGGGACGCCCCAGAGATTCGCGCCAACACTGGAATAAAGATGTGGGTAGCGCGCGCATGCGCGCGCACCCTAGGAGGCCCTCAGGTGAATCATGGCGGAATGCCTTGCCATAGCCGTTCCAGGGACGCCGGAGAGTGCGGCAAGAGGACGCGGCGGTCGCCATTTTCCCGAGGCTGGTGGAGAAAGCAAATATTGAGGTGAGGCATGTAGGACGAATCTGTCTGACGGACGCAACATCAGCCAATGCACCTACTAGGCCCTACTCGGGCCTTTTTTACTCTATTTACTTCCAAAGCTGTAAAGCCTCCAAGTTTATAGTCCTTGTTCAATGTAACTTTCTTGCTCTCTTTCTGATTATAACTTATTGTTCTGTTTTTTGTTACAAGTTTCTATCCCTCGTTCGATGTAAACCGATCTGATATGGTATTCAACCATGAAGCTCGGTATAGAAAAATGTGAAATAAATAAATAAATAAATACTTTGAAGGGGTTCTGTAGAACAGAAGACCCCATCCACCTCTGAGCCCCAAGCCTCCAGACTTGCTAATTATCGCCAAGACCCATGATCCTTCTCAGCCTCCCCATCCCAACAAGCTCTTGTGATGAAGCAGGAGCTACACACACCTACTGAAGCAACCTGGAGAGACAGTAACTCATTAGGCAGAGGGAGCTCTGAAGGGAGGTCCAGGGTGAACACTGCTTCAAATAGGAAATAGTAAGTAAAACAGAGTTGGCTGGGGGACTGGAAAGCCAGAAGGAACAGGAAACACAGGCCTGCTGGGAAGTGTAGTTCTGAAATCCTTGCAGAAGATTAATTAGAACCAAGAGGCCGCCTTTGGCAGCCTTCCTCATAGAAGATTTTTCGGAACAATGTCTTGAAATATTAGATTAATTAGAACCAAGCCAGCAGCCAGGGAAAGGTGGGTTTATAATTGGGGTTACACAGCTCAGACTAATTAGAGACTGCAGGGCAATCAGTGTAGCTGTTAAGCAAGAGAACACAAGCTTTCAAAGAGAAAGAAAGAAAAAGAAAGCAAGAAAGAGAGAGAGAGAGAGAGAGGGGAAGGAGTCAACTAGATGCAGAAAGCCCGTGGCTGGGGATTTAAATCTGCAAATAGAGGTACAGTTGGAGAGTAGGTACTGCATGGTCCTGGGGAATTGTGCTAGCCTACTGCTTACTGGGGTGTTTCTGGTGTCTCGGGAAAGGAACTAAAAGTTACAAGTGTGGAGTGAACTCTGATGTCTGGAATAAAGCTGTTTTTTTACTGTAAGTGGCTGCTTCTGAGTAGTGTGTTTCAAAAACCGTGAGTGGGTCCTGCATCACCTCGGCAGTGGCCTGTGACATTCTCCAGTTTGTCAGAGTCCAAGGTAAGGAATTCGGGTGGACAGACTTCTATTATTCCCAGTTTGCCCCAGGAGCCTAAGCTGGAGAATGCTCCATGGTGCTGTCAGCACAGGCACGTTCCTAGCATTCTTCACACTCTCTTGTCCCTTCTGTAGCAGGACGGAGTTCATTTTCATGTTATTTTGTTCAGTACTAGATTACAATTCCTTTTGCTTTTGCTTAACAAAACTTTTTAACTGCAGTGCTAGCTTCATTACTCCCCTTACTTGTTTATTTTGGGATACATCATGTCGAAGGCCTTGGTACACAGGTCAAGGGCCTTGGTACACAGGACAAAGGATCTTCTCATCAGTTTCCTCCTGGCGTTTCTGAAAATATCAGTCAAAAAGACCAAGAGACAGGACTTAGATGGGGGAGACACCCTTGGATTTGAGTTCTTTTTAGGGTGATGCATGTCTGCTTCTGAGCAGAACACTATGTTGCAGTGTCTACTTGGTTAGTGGATACTTTTGTCAGCCACTGGGCATTGAATGGTGTGGTCTGCTCATTCCCTTCTCTTCCAGATTATGTACTACGGTTGAATATCTGAGTCTTTTTCTCCGAGCACTGTTTTTTCCATGTGATTTACAGGCACATTGTTACTGGTTTCTGATTGATTTTTGTTTAGATTGAGGGGAAAATAAAAGGGAGATTCATTGAGCCACAATACTTTGCCCCTCCCTGACGAATTATCGTGGCTGTACCATGACAAATATGCAACAAAAAATTGCACTATGTTACTTCCCTTTCCCATGTGATGGCAGCCATTCTCGGCTGAGGGCACCATTAGTTAAAGGGCCAGAGGCACAAAAAATGACCCTCCCCCAAATGACCCTCACCCCAGGATCAATGGCAACCCCAGCCTTCCCCCCATTGAAAAATGGCATCAACCAGGCCCAGGGATAGGGGGCACCCCAGGCCTTCAGCTGACTAACATTTTGAGGTACTGGGGGGTTAGGGGATAGGGCTGAAGTTCCTCCTGCCCCCCCCCCCCCAGACCATCAGGTTCTATTTTGTTGGGTTGGAGTTGGAGGTTGTGGGGGGGAGGGGAAACTCTATAAACCAAGAGGTCAATATTTATAACTAAACTTTTAAATGGACAACTTAGAGTTAGATGGTTAACCTGAGGTTAGATGGATAATTAAATGTATGAATTAGATGGCTAACTTTGAGTTAGATGCATAATATGAGTTAAATGGATATTGACCTCCAGGGATTTAATTATATTTGGAATGGGGGGTTGGGATGGGCCGGGAGGGTCCTATGCCAAAGTGGACATTTTTGGGGTTTAAGGGGAGGGGTGGGGTAGGGAGTGGACAATCACCATGTTTGGCATTAGTTTTTTATCCTTTTGGGGGGGGGGCCAGTGCCACCTTGGTAGGTGGTGGTGGTGGTGAGGGGTGTAGACAAGGGTTGCCCCTGTGGTGATTTTTCTTATTTGGGGAGGGCTATTTTTCAAGCCATTTGCTCTTGAATTTTCCCGTGGAAGCATCAGACTTTGTCCCAAAGTGGGCAGTCTGAAACCAACACCTGGAATGAAAAGCTACTCATCCTCCTCCCTTAATCCCTCCTCAGGGTACCGATGAATCCCAGCAACCTTCCTTCTTTCAGTGTAACAGTCAAGAAAGAAGTCAAAGTCTTCGGGATAAAGCTTATTTCTGTTTCCCGTCTGTGCTAAAAGCCCTTTCTATTTCTAGCTCAGCTCTGGGAGTGTGGCAACCCCATTAATCACCTGCAGTGTTATGCCCCGGTGCCCTAGAACAGAAGATTCAGGCTGTGCTTCAGTCCCAAAATAAGCAAAACTGAGAAGCTCCAAGTCCATATGGCAGTTTATCAGAATCAGTGTTTGCAGAGCTGATGCCCTGCTGATCACGGAAGTCCGTGTCAGTACTGGTTGCCGTGCTTAGCTCCAGGGCTGGATTCAGTAGGGATTGTCGCTTTTATCAATATTTTGGTTTTGTCTTATATTTTTTTCAGGCGGGGATTCTGTTAGCATTTCTAATAAGACCGGAGAGTAAAATGATTTTTGTCTCCTATAAATACTCATTTCCTCCTCTGACCCTATGATATTTTCATTGGCAATAATGTTATTCTTTACTTCAGAGATCTAACACAAATTTCATTTGGAGGTATAAAATATTCCTCCATCTGAAAAAAGAATGTGACTATGTCCTTAGGTTGTATGAACCTGCTTATAGCTGGATTATTTTACAGATTTCACCATGAAGAATTATCCTTTGGCTCATTCTGCTTTGAAGATTTAAGTAAAACTAGTAAAAGGATTCCAATGAATAGTTAACAAGAAGCTCCACTCAGAACTTAAGAAGCCTACTTTCAGACACACTTATTTGTGCCTCTGAGGGCTGCACATACAAGTGGATCCAGGCAATCACCTCTCAGCTTATCCTTGGCACCTAGAAGTTCATCAGGCATTAATAGAGCTAGTTGTTGGAAGGGCGATGATCTCTTTGACATTATTTTCTCCATGTTTTTTTAGTTTACAAGACAAATCTTGTAGAAAAGAAACCAAATGACACAATCAAGAAAGATTAAAAAAGAAGAAAAGAAAAATAGAGAGTAACTTTCAAACAACTAAGCGTAACGGCATATACACAGAACTCTGTGCAGTTTCTACCCATGCACATAATTTACATATCTGGGAGCTCTAAGGATTTATCCTGGAGACTCCGGAATTCTAAAGAAATTGCTGGGTCTCTGGGCCAATGCCGGAAGTGCCTGGTGCAGGCAGAAAGAAGACGGAGTGTTGGCCCCCTGCATGGCAAGAAGCAAAAAGAACCCATTAGCCTATGCAACTGGATGAAGGAGCTGCAGTAGCATTGGCCAGACAGGTGGGAAGAAGCCAAATAGAATCCCATTGGCTCACATGGCTGGAAGAAGGATTTCAGGGATCATCAACCACACAGCCAAAGAAGAAGGAGGATTCCTGTCTGCTGCATGGGAAGGAAGAAACTATAGCTGCTGGAGGGTTCAGGGCAAGAGAGAGAAGGGATGAACAAGTGTGAGTGTGGTGTTATGTTCTGGTATGGTCGGGAACCCTGGATCGTAGTGAGAGCTGACTCCACCCACAGGGAGGAGCCCTGTGGGGACTCACCATGATAGGCGCGGCCTCAGCAGAGAAGGACACAGTTAGTAATGAGACTTTATTATACTGAAACGTAGGTGAAATGCCCACCGAGTGGGAAGTAAGACACAGACCAGAGTAGTAAGGTAGCCCAGTGATGATATCCCTGGGAGTGGCCCGCAGAGCGGGGTACGCCGGTGAATTCCTCCTCCAGATGACACACCTTGTAAAGTAGATCCGGTAGTGGCCCACAGTGCGGGGTATGCCAAGAATCTGCACAGTTGTTAGTAGGAAAGGTGTAGGAGGTCAGCAGCGCTGGGTAGATGATGGTACTCACTCCAAAGTGTAGAAGATGGTTTGCTGAGGCGAGCACGGTAGTGGTCCGAAGCACAGGGTACACCAGAGGTTCTGTCAGCAAAATGGTAGTAAACGAGAAGCATACTCACAAGGCTGAATGAGACTGAGTCCCAAGTGAGAGTAGATGGGTTCTCCAGGCAGGAAGGCTCTCCGAGGAGCGGATAGCCAAGATGCAACAAGGCCCCCGAGGAGCGGATACCTATAGCGTCTGAGTCCCAGAGCACAGGAACACAGTTCAGTGTAACAAATAGCGAAGCGTTTCCAAAGTAGAGTGGAATTCAGCAAGAAGGAAGTCCTTGCTAACTCATAGGAAGCATAGGCCGAATAGCTTAAATACACTGGCGGGTGATGTCATGCGGAGAGGACGCCCCTGAGGTTCCCACCATGACGTGTATAAGAGAGGGCCTGGCGCTCATGCCCTAGGTAGTCTCCGATTCAAGATGGCGAACGGGATCGCCCACGCAGTCCAGCAGCAAGAGGGGGGGCCTCCCAGTCTTTTGCATTGAGTGTCACATGTATGATTTTTTTACCTGTCGGTGAGAAGTTGTACATGGGCACCCAGTGCAAAGAGCTCCTGTCTCTCAGAGAACGAGTCCAATCTCTGGAGGCTAGAGTGGCAGATCTGGATGATCTGAAGCAGACAGAGAGGTATATAGATGAGACCTTCAGGGACATAGTAGCCAAGTCCCAACTCCAGTCTGGCAGCTCTGGTGCTGCCTTTGAGAAGGAAGCTCTCATGATCAGAAAGCATTAACCTGGTGCATCAGGAAATAATCCTGTAGCAAGAACCTGCTCTCCAGATGGAGCATTGTCTTCTCGCACTGAGGATGTGTCTCCCAGAGCTACTACCTAGGAGGGAAGGGTTAAGTTGGCCATCATAGTTGGTGATTTGATTATTAGGAATGTAGCCAGCTGGGTGGCTAGTGGGTGTCAGGATTGCCTGGTAACATGCTTACCTAGTGCAAAGGTGGCAGACCTCATGTGTCACCTAGACAGTATTTTAGACAGTGCTGGGGATGAGCCGGTTGTTGTGGTACATGTGGGCACCAACGATATAGGAAAATATGAGTGGGGGGATCCTGGAAACCAAATTTAGGCTCTTAGGTAGAATGCTGAAACCCAGAACCTCCAGGGTAGCATTCTATGAAATGCTCCCTGTTCCACATGCAGGTCCCCAGAGGTGGGCAGAACTCCGGAGTCTCAATGCATGGATGAGACAATGGTGCAACGAAGAGGGATTCATTTTTGTAAGGAACTGGGGAACATTTTGGGGAAGGAGGAGTCTTTTCTGGAGGGATGGACTCCACCTTAACCAGGGTGGAACAGGGCTACTGGTGCTAACCTTTAAAAAGGAGATAGAACAGCTTTTAAATGAAATCAAAGGAGAAAGCTGAAAGTTGCTCAGCAGCGCATGGTTTGGAGGGAGATATCTTCGAAGGATACTAATGCAGCATTAAAGTTAGGGCATCCCAACATAGAGGTTCCAATAATAAGTAGTCCAAGTGCCTATAATTAAAAACTTACCTGAGCTCAAAGATTCCAATTTATCCCTGTCAACTGAAAAGCAGAATGTTAATACAAACAAAAAACATACTTTGAAATGTTTGTATGCTAATGCCAGAAATCTAAGAAGTGTGATGGGAGAATTAGAATGTATAGCAGTGAATGATGACATAGACTTAATTGGCATCTCAGAGACATGGTGGTAAGAGGATAACCAATGGGATAGTGCTATAACTGTACAAATTATATCACAATGACAGAGAGGAGCATCTTGGTGGTGGGCTGGCGCTTTAGGTCCAGGATGGCATAGATTCCAATAGGAATGATCCTGCATGAGACTAAATGCACAATCAAATCTTTATGAGTAGAAATCCCTTGTGTGTTGGGGAAGAGTATAGTGATATGAGTATACTACCATCCAATTGCCAAGATGGTGAGACGGACAGTGAAATACTAAGAAAAATTAGGGAAGCTAACCAACTTGGTAGTGCAGTAATAATGGAAGACTTCAATTACCCCAATATTGACTGGGTAAGTGAAACACCAGGACATTCCTGGATGGAATAAATGACAGTTTTATGGAGCAATTGGTTTAAGAACAGACAAGAGAGGAACAATTTTAGATCTAATTCTCAGTGGAGTGCAGGATTTTGTGGGAGAGGTAACAGTGGTGGGCAATAGTGATCATAATATGATTAAATTTGAATTAATGACTGGAAGGGGGACAGTAAGTAAATCCACGGCTCTAGCACTAAACTTTCAAAAGGGAAACTTTGATAAAATGAGAAAAATAGTTTTAAAAACTGAAAAGTGCAGCTACAAAAGTAAAAAGTGTGCAACAGGCTTTGACATTGTTAAAAAAAATACCATCTTAGAAGCGCAGTCCAGATGTATTCCACGCATTTAGAAAGGTGGAAGGAAGGTCAAATGATTGCCAGAATGGCTAAAAAGTGAGGTGAAAGAGGCTATTTTAGTCAAAAAATCTTCATTCAAAAACTAGAAGAAGGATCCATCAGAAGAAAATAGGATAAAGCATAAGTTCTGGCAAGTTAAATGTAAGACATTGATAAGACAAGCTGAAAGAGAATTTGAAAAGAAGTTGGCTGTAGAGGCAATAACTCATAATAAAAACTTTTAAAAATATATCTGAATCAGAACGACTGTGAGGGATTTAGTTGGACCATTAGATGATCAAGGGGTTAAAGAGGCACTTAGGGAAGATAATGCCATCGCGGAAAGATTAAACAAATTCTTTGCTTTGGTGTTTACTGAAGAGGATGTTGGGGAGATACCTGTTCTGGAGATGGTTTTCAAGGGTGATGATTCAGATGAACTGAACTAAATCACGATGAACCTGGAAGATGTGGTAGCCAGATTGAAAAACTGAAGACTAGTAAATAATCTGGACTGGATGGTATACACCCTAGAGTTCTGAAAGAACTAAAAAATGAAATTTCAGATTTATTTCAATTAATTTGTAACCTTTCATTAAAATCATCTGTTGTACCTGAAGACTGGAAGATGGCTAATGTAACTCTGATACTTAAAAAGGGCTCCAGGGGTGATCTGGGAAACTATAGACCAGTGAGCCTGACTTCAGTACGGGAAAAATCGTGGAAACTGTTATAAAGAATAAAATCACAAAACATTTAGATAGACATGGTTTAATGGGACACAGCAAGCATGAATTTACCCAAGGGAAGTCTTGCCTCACAAATCTACATTTTTTTGAAGAGTTGAATAAACATGTGGACAAAGGTGAACCGGCAGATGTGGTGTATTTCTGTTTCAGAAGGCGTTCAACACACAGTCCCGCATGAGAGGCTTCTAAGAAAACTAAAAAGTCATGTGACAGGTGGCGATGTCCTTTTGTGGATTGCAAGCTGATTAAAAGGCAGGAAACAGGGAGTAGGATTCAATTGTCTGTTTTCACAGTGGAAACAATTAAACAGTGGATTGCCTCAGGGATCTGTACTTGGACCGGTGCTTTTTAATATATTTGTAAATGATCTGGAAAGGGGTACGACGAGTGAGGTGATCAAATTTGCAGATGACACAAAATTATGCAGAGTAATTAAATCTCCGGCAAAGAGAGCGCCAATACCTGGAGACGAATTGTGGACCTCAATCGGAAACTATATCCACTGGTAAGCCATGTAGTCTGAATTTGTGGTGGAAAAACAGTCATGCTAGTTCTGGTGCAGATGGTAGGCCTGGAAGTGGCACAAAATGAGCCAATTTCGAGAAACATGTCTATGGTAACCCATATTGCGGTATTGCCCCTAGAAGGAGGCAGGTCCACTATGAAATCCGTTGACAAATGTGTCCACAGTTCCTTGGGTGCTGGTAGTGGTTGAAGAAGTCCCCACGGTCGCCCGATCGGGTGTTTCTGTTGTGCACAAACGATACAGGACTCGACGTACGCCTTTGCGTCGGAGACCAAGGTAGGCCACCAGAAAAACCGCTGGAGCAGTGCCACGGTTCGCGCTTGTCCTGGATGACTGGCAATCTTGGAATCGTGGGCCAAGTGGAGCACCCTTTCTTGGAGTCACCTAGGCAGCATAGTTTTCCCCGTAAGGGACTATATGGGTAGCTGATAAGGAGTCATAAGATGGATTGATGATATGAGTAGGCTCATTGGGAATATCCTCTGGTTCAAAGGATCAGGATAAGGCATCTGCTCGAAGGCTTTTTTCTGCAGGACGGTAACGGAGCTCAAAATCGAACTGGGAAAAGAAAAGGGCCCACCGGGCCTGGTAGGCATTAAGTTGTTGTACTTGACTTAAATACTCTAGATTTTTATGGTCTGTGAACACCGTGAATTTATGTTGTGCACCCTCAAATCAGGGACGCCGCTCTTCTAGGGTCAACTTTATGGCAAGTAATTCGTGGTCACCAATGCTATAATGTCATTCTGCTGGTGAAAATTTCCGTGAGTAAAAGGAGCATGGGACTACGGTACCAGAAGTGGTCCGCTGGCTTAGGATAACCCCAGCCCCGATGCTGCAGGCGTCCATCTCTACATGGATGAGTCGGATCTGGGTGATGTAGATAGGGTCCCTTTTGAAAGGCTTCCTTTAACTGATGGAATGCTGCTATAGCTTCAGGTGGCCAGTTTCGTGTATTCTGGACCTTCCTAGTCAGGGCCGTCATGGGGGCGGCTAGAGTGGAATAGTGAGGGATAAAATGGCGGTAATAGTTAAGGAACCCCAGGAAATGTTGAAGTGCTTTGAGTCTCACAAGCTGTGGCCAACCCGGATCCCCCTCAATTTATCCGGGTTCATGGAGAAACCCTGTGGGAAAATTATGTAACCAAGGAACGGTAGGATGGCGTTCTCGAACAAACACTTGTCCAGCTTTGCAAACAACTGGTTTTCACGAAGACGTAATACCATACATACGTCAGTCTGGTGGGTATCAAGGTCCTTTGAAAAAATGAGGATGTCGTCCAAGTAAACCACGACTTTGGTGTACAGTAGATCTCTAAAAATTTCGTTCATCATTCACTGGAATACAGCAGGCGCATTGGAAAGACCAAAAGGCATCACTAAGTATTCCTAGTGACTGACTCTAGTATTGAAGGCGGTCTTCCAGATGTCATCGGGACGGATGCGCACCAGATTATACGCCCTGCGTAAGTGCAGCTTAGTGAAAATGGTAGCACCTTGGAGATGATCGAAGAGTTCAGAGATCAGTGGTGAGGGATATTTATCCTTGCGAGCGATGGCATTTAGGCCATGGTAGTCAATGCACGGTCTGAGTGACCCATCTTTTTTCGTCACAAAAAAGAATCCCGCTCTGGCCGGTGATGTAGAAGGATGGATAAACCCTTTTTCCAGATTCTCTCGAATGTATTCAGTCATAGCCTGTTATGCTTCACGGACGCAGATGGCTGTGGCCTCTCTTGCTCACCTCCTTTTTCTCAGCCTTGGCTCCATTGGGTGAACTCGCGGCCTCTGCCAGCCACCGCTGGCCTTCCTGCCTCCATTCCTGCGCCCATCCGAGCAGCATGGACCGCCATCTTACCCTTGGGGTTCCCTAGGCGTGTGCGCTCCTGGGCCTGTTTTAACCATGTCATGGCAGGAACCTCGGGGGCGTCCCCTTCAGATGACATCACTCAGCTTGGATATTTAAGCTCACCGAACCAGACAGCCGACGACTTTGCAACGAGTTCATCTTGCTGAATCCACCTTCTCTCGCTTCATTGCTTGTTCTGGTTCCTGCTTCTGTGGTGTGAGACTACTGGATACCCGCTCCTCGGGGGCCCTTCCTTGTCTCTTAGCTATCCGCCCTCGGAGTGCCTCTCACCTGGATTTCTGCCTGCCTCGCTCCCCGAGGCTTTCTTCGGAACTACTACTTCCTTCAGTCACTGTGAGGACTCTGCGGACCACTGCCGTGACAAACCTAGCCGGTGTATCCCGTCCTGCAGACCACTGCTGTGATATCGCTAGAGGAACCCTCACTAGTGTACCCCATTCTGCGGACCACTACCATGACCTCCCACCGAGGAACCCTCTTGTGTACCATCTCTATGGATTCCGTGTAATTTCAGTGACTGTACTTTCACTTGGCATCCCCCTCCTCGGGTAGTGCCGCTCCTATTAGTTTTAAATGTGCCAAATGCTAACTTCAAGGAGTGCCCCCTAGTCTTTCTATTATCCGAAAGAGTAAATAACTGATTCACATTAACCCGTTCTACACCTCTCATGATTTTAAACACCTCTATCATATCCCCTCTCAGCAGTCTCTTCTCCAAGCTGAAAAGTCCTAACCTCTTTAGTCTTTCCTCATAGGGGAACTTTCCATTCCCCTTATCATTTTTGTTGCCCTACTCTGTATTTTCTCCATCGCAACTATATCTTTTTTGAGATGTGGTGACCAGAATTGTACACAGTATTCAAGGTGCGATACAGAGGCATTATGACATTTTCCATTTTATTCACCATTCCCTTTCTAATAATTCCCAACATTCTGTTTAATTTTGACTGCCGCAGCACACTGAGCCAACGATTTCAATGTGTTATTCACTATGATGCCAAGATCTCTTTCTTGGGTGGTAGCTCTTAATATGGAACCTAACATTGTGCAACTGTAGCATGCGTTATTTTTCCTTTTATGCATCACCTTGCACTTATCCACATTAAATTTCATCTGCCATTTGGATGACGAATTTTCCAGTCTAACAATTTCTTCCTGCAATTTATCACAATCTGCTTGTGATTTAACTACTCTGAACAATTTTTTATCATCTGCAAATTTGACTACCTCACTCGTCGTATTTCTTTCCAGATCATTTATAAATGTAATCTCCCAAGAGACATGTATAAAAGGACAATTTAAGTCAGAAATCAAATAGTATATAATGAATTAATTGTTACCGGTTATTAATGGCACCTTTTGTAAAGTTTAAGCTATTTATTTCTATATGTGCCTTTTTGTAAACAGTTATGATGGTAAATAACTTAATGACGGTTTAGAAAAACTTTTAAATAAATATTAAAAAGTACGAGTCCCAATATAGATCCCTGAGGCACTCCACTGCCCACTCCCTTCCACTGAGAAAATTGTCCATTTAATCCTACTCTCTGTTTCTTGTCTTTTAGCCAGTCTGTAATCCACGAAAGGACATCGCCACCTATTCCATGACTCTTTACTTTTCCTAGAAGCCTCTCATGAGGAAATTTGTCAAACACCTTCTGAAAATCCAAATATACTACATCTACCGGTTCACCTTTATCTACATGTTTATTAACTCCTTCAAAAAAGTGAAGCAGATTTGTGAGGCAAGACTTGCCTTGGGTAAAGCCATGCTGACTTTGTTCCATTAAACCATGTCTTTCTATATGTTCTGTGATTTTGATATTTAGAACACTTTCCACTATTTTTCCTGGCACTGAAGTCAGGCTTACTGGTCTGTAGATTCCCAGATCATCCCTGGAGTCCTTTTTAAATATTGGGGTTACATTAGCCACCCTCCAGTCTTCAGGTACAATGGATGATTTTAATGATAGGTTACAAATTTTTACTAATAGGTCTGAAATTTCATTTTTTAGTTCCTTCAGGACCCTGGGGTGTATACCATCCAGTCCAGGTGATTTACTACTCTTCAGTTTGTCAATCAGGCCTACCACATCTTCTAGGTTCACCGTGATTTGGTTCAGTCCATCTGAATCATCACCCATGAAAACCTTCTCTGATACGGGTATCTTCCCAACATCTTCTTCAGTAAACACTGAAGCAAAAAAATCATTGAATCTTTCTGTGATGGCCTTATCTTCTCTAATTGCCCCTTTAACCCCTCAGTCATCTAACGGTCCAACTGACTCCCTCACAGGCTTTCTGCTTCTGATATATTTTAAAAAGTTTTTACTGTGAGTTTTTGCCTCTACAGCCAACTTCTTTTCAAATTCTCTCTTAGCCTTTCTTATCAATGTCTTACATTTAACTTGCCAATGCTTATACATTATCCTATTTTCTTCTGTTGGATCCTTCTTCCAATTTTTAAATGAAGATCTTTTGGCTAAAATAGCTTTTTTCACCTCCCCTTTTAACCATGCCGGTGATCGTTTTGCCTTCTTTCACCTTTCTTAATGTGTGGAATACATGTGGACTCTGCTTCTAGGATGGTATTTTTTAACAATGACCATGCCTCTTGCACATTTTTTACTTTTGTAGCTGCTCCTTTCTAACTATTTTTCTCATTTTATCAAAGTTTTCCTTTTGAAAGTTTAGCACGAGAGCCATGGATTTGCTTACTGTCCCCCTTCCAGTCATTAATTAAAATTTGATCATATTATGATCACTATTGCCAAGCGACCCCACCACTGTTACCTCTCTCACCAAATCCTGTGCTCCACTGAGAATTAGATCTAAAATGATTCCCTCTCTTGTCAGTTCCTGAACCAATTGCTCCATAAAGCTGTCATTTATTCCATCCAGGACCTTTATCTCTCTAGCATGACCTGATGATACATTTACCCATTCAGTATTGGGGTAATTGAAATCTCCCATTATTTCCACACTACCAATTTGGTTTGCTTCCCTAATTTCTCTTAGTATTTCATTGTCCATCTCACCATCTTGATCAGGTGGACGGTAGTATACTCCTATCACTATAGTCTTTCCCAACACATAAGGGATTTCTACCCATAAAGATTCGATTGTGCATTTAGGATGTTTATCCTGTTGGACTCTATGCCATCCCGGACATAAAGCGTCACACCACCTCCCGGTATTCATCTTTGTCACTGCGATATAATTTGTACCCCGGTATATCACTGTCCCATTGGTTATCCTCCTTCCACCATGTCTCTGAAATGCCAATTAAGTCCATGTCATCATTCACTGCTATACATTCTAATTCTCACATCTTCTTAGACTTCTGGCATTAGCATACAAACATTTCAAAGTTTGTTTTTTGTTTGTATTTTCATTCTTCTTCTTAATTGATAGGGATAAGTTAGAATTTTTTTTAGCTTAGGTGAGTTTTTAGTTACAGGCACTTGGACTAATTTTCTTATTATTGGAACCTCACTGTCGGGATGCCCTAATTCTAATGCATCATTAGTATCCTTTGAAGATACCTCCCTCCAAACCATGCGCTGCTGAGCGACTGTCGGCTTTCCCCTTTGTTCTAGTTTAAAATCTGCTCTATCTCGTTTTTAAAGGTTAGCGCCAACAGTCTGGTTCCAACCTGGTTAAGGTGGAGCCCATCCCTTCGGAAAAGACTTCCCCTTCCCCAAATGGTTCCCCAGTTCCTTACAAAACTGAATTCCTCTTCCTTGCACCATCGTCTCATCCACGCATTGAGACTCTGGAGCTCTGCCTGTCTCTGGGGACCTGCGCTTGGAACAGGGAGCATTTCAGGGAATGCTACCCTGGAGGTTCTTGATTTAAGCTTTCTACCTAAGAGCCTAAATTTGCCTTCCAGAACTTCCCTACCACATTTTCCTATGTCGTTGGTGCCCACATGTACCACGATAGCCGGCTTCTCCCCAGCACTGTCTAAAATCCTATCTAGGTGATGCATGAGGTCCGCCACTTTTGCATCAGGTAGGCATGTTACCAGGCGATCCTCACGCCCACCAGCCACCCAGCTGTCTACATTCCTAATAATCGATTCTCCAACTATGACCGCCGACCTAACCCTTCCCTCCTTGGCAGTAGGCCTTGGAGACACATCCTTGGTGCGATAGGACAATGAACCTCCTGGAGAGCAGGTCCTTGCTGCAGGATCTTCGCCTTCTGATGGTGAGGCCCTGTTGGGCTCCTCCCTTGGGCAGTACCACCTCTCACCTCTGCCCAAAGGTCCACAGATCTACAAATCCTAACATAGCCTTTGTCTCGGGTAGAGACAAAGGGTAGGTGCGTCCACGTGGAGGCGTGGTTCCAAGAAGGAGATCGATAGAACAGTCAAACCGCCGAAGAGGCAGGAGAAGGTCAGCCTTCTGTTTGGAAAATACGTCCTCATAGGTGGCGTAGGGAGCCGGTGTGCCAGAATAGGTGGTAACCAAAGGAATCGTTGTAGATGGAGTCATCTTCTGGAGGCAAGATTGGTGACAAGCTGGACCCCACTCTACCAGCTGTAGAAAAGTCCAATTAAACTGAGGAGAGTGCTTCTGGAGCCAAGGAAGCCCGAGCACTATGGGATGGATAGACTTATCCAATACTAAAAGTTCAAGTTCCTCCACTGGATGGCCGGCACCATCTTTAAAGATGGCGGCGGCCATCTTTATGATGGCAGCGGCCATCTTTAAAGATGGTGCCGGCCAGCCAGTGCTCCTACCATGTGACAGGGGCCAGCCAATGGCACGGATACCCTGTCACATGGTAAGGGCAAAGGGCCATCGGTGCCATCTTTATGAGTGGCAGCCGACGGTCCGAGAACGGGAGATCGCTCCCGGGACCACCACTAGACCACCAGGTAATTTTAAAATGTTTTGGGGGGCTCGGGAGGGTGGGGGAAGCTAAGGGGTCATTTTTAAAGGGTCGGGTGGGGTTTTTTTTTTATCGGGCCATCGGCGCCATTTTTAGTGGCAGCCAAAATGGCGCCGATGGCCCGAGAGCGGGAGATCGGTCCCCGCGCCCCCACTGGACCACCAGGTACTTGTAAAAAGTTTGGGGGGGGTTCGGGAGGGTGGGGGAAGGTAAGGGATTAGTTTTATAGGGTCGGGGTGGGTTTAGGGGTTGTTTTGGTGTGCCGGTTTTCCCGCCCTCCCCCGATTTATGATTTTTCACGATAAATCAGGGGAATTTCTATTGTATCGCGACTCTTAATGATTTTTCGCTATTTAAAAAATATCTGATGATTTTTTTAAATCATCAAAAAACGATTCACATCCCTAGAAGGGAGCTCCTGAGCAGTCAACTCATCTTTTAGCTGCGAGGAGGGACCATCAAGATAAATAGCTCACAGGCAATCCTCTTGTGAAGCAAGCTCAGTAGACAAAGTCCAGAACTCTATGGTGTAATCAAAGAGATTTTGTTGTCCTTGACGAAGGTGGAGTAAATTCGTGCTTGCCACAGTGTGCCGCCCAGGGTTGTCGAACGTTCACTTGAAGACAGCTATAAATCGAACCAATTCTCTTAACAGGGAGTCTGAGAGTTCCCACAGGGGAGAAGCCCAGGCCAGGGTCTTCCCTTCAAGGCGAGACAGGATAAATGTGACTTTAGTTAAATCATCCTGAAAGACGGAGAGTTGCAGAGCAAATTGCATATAGCACTGGTTTATAAACCCTCTGCAGACCGTAGAGTCACCGTTGAAACGTGGGGGCGCCGGAAGCGCCAACAAGGCCCGTGGCGATGATGGAGGTGGCTGTGAAAGAGATGGAGCCGGGTCGCGTAGGAAGGCATCGACCCGGGTGTGAAGACGGTCCATGGATGAGGCCAGTGCCTCGAGGAACTGCTGCTGTTCCTGCATCTTGGAAGCCAGGCCTGGAATGGCCTGGAGGGCACGTGGCTCCACTGTATCCATGGCCTTTGCAATCTGCTGCGCTGGAGGTGGATTCTTGGACTGAGGTGGGGTTGACGCAACCCGCAGGCAAGGGCCTACGGGTCCCCACCGTCAGCAGGTGGAGTGGGCTGAAGCTAGAGGCCACTGGAGCTTCACCTATACCAGCCCACATTCCCCTTGGGTTGAGCCTTTGGGTGCTGGGGCTGGCAGGACTTAGGCAGGCCTCAAGATAGAATAATAAAGGTAGATGGTGCATCCCAGAGATAGCAGCCAACAGGTGGCATAAGTCTATCCAAGACAGGTTGCGGAACTGGAACCCAAGCACCAAGGAACTGAAGGTGTTTGAGCAAAGAAAGGCCGAAGCCTTGAAAGTCCACATCCAGAGGATAGAGGCAGAAGCTGGCGGCCAATGGATCTGTGGCGAGCAACATAGAACTCTGGACAAGAATGAGTCTTTAGCAAGGTTATCCATAGCAATGGTCAGGGCACGGAGAAGGCAGGCGTGGTCAGGCATAGCAATGGTCAAGGCACAGAGAAAGCAGGCATGGTCAGACGTAGCAATGGTCAAGGCATGGAGAAGGTAGGCGAGGTCAGACGTAGCAGAGGTCAGGCTTGGAGAAGGCAGGCGAGGTCAGACATAAAAGAGATCAGGCTTGGAGAAGGCAGGCGAGGTCAGACGTAGCAGATGACAGGCTTGGAGATAATCACAAGGCAGAGTCAGGCAAAGCAAAGTCAAAGTCCGTGAAGTCAATCCGAAGCAAGAAGCAGGGTAGGAACGAAGAGTCAGGAACCAGGAACAATGAGGAATCAGGAACACAGGGCTGAGACAAATCTCTAGAAGCAACGAGCACTCGAACAACAGGGAACCGAGGAAACCTGTTGCAAAGGCAACACTTAGGAGTGCTGCCCGAGCTTAAGAACGCTGAGAGTGATGACATTAGCATCCGGGTCCGCGGCCAGGTTCCCACCACGGGCCCCTTAAAAGTATCAGAGTTGCGCGCGCGCCTAGGAGGGAGCACAGCGCCATCGGTGGCATCTCTCCGCGGAGCAAGCAGAGAGGCCTTCCCAGAGGAGGAATCCTGGCTGGAGGTCCTTGGCAGCACGGCAGGACCAGGGACACTGGCAGGGGCCCAAGGTCAGAGATGGTGGCCAACTGCCACCAGCGACAGAGAACTGAGCACTGAGGTCCATCTGGGAAGGTGAGAGGGCCGTGCCGCGGGCCTCCCACAGGCGGCAAGCGTAACAAGTTGCACTGGAGAAAGTGCAGAGAAGGGTGATCAAAATAATAAGGGGCATGGAACGGCTGCCCTATGAGGAAAGGCTAAGGAAAGCTGTTCAGTTTGGAGAAGAGACAACTGAGGGGCAATATGGTATAGGTCTACAAAATCATGAAAGGACTTGAACAGGCTAATATAATTGGTTATTTATTTATTTATTTATTTATTTATTTATTTATTTATTTAAAAATATTTCTATACCGTCTTTCACAAACAAAGTTTCACCAAAACGGTTTACAAAGTTATATTATAAAAGAAATCCAAAAATAGATAACTAAAATAAAAGTGTTTTAACTAAAAACAGTGAGGACTAAAAATAAAATAAAAATAAAACAAAAATAACAAAGTAGAGAAATAGAAGGAAAAAAAATACAATATATATTTGTAAACCCTAATCCTTTAAGAGTAACTATACTATTTTTACAAAAACAAGTAAAAGCCAGAAAAGATAAAGGAAACTATCCTAGAAACTATATCACATAGTAACCAGAACCATAAAGGGTAAAAACTGGGTTGTTAAGTAAAAATAGATAGTATATAGCTTATTGGGATTAAGTGTTCAAATTATCAAGGTCTCCAAAAGCTATCTTGAATAAATAAGTTTTTACTGCCTTCTTGAATTCTTTATGATTGGTGATTTGCCTTAAAGTGTTGGGAAGTGAGTTCCACAACAAGGGTCCTGCCACCGAAAAGGCTCTTTCTCTGGTTATATTTAACCTCGCCAATCTAACTGTGGGAACATCAAGCAAATATTTATTAGCAGATCTAAGATGCCTAGCAGGTTTGTATAACCGTAGTGAGGTACAGAGCCAAGTTGAGTCTGGGTCGTGTATTAAGGAATGAATTAGAGACAATACTTTATATTTCACACAGAATTTAATGGGAAGCCAGTGTAAATTGGACAAAATGGGAGAAATATGATGTCTCATAGGTGAACCTGTTAACAATCGAGCCGTGGAATTTTGTATCTGTTGTAACAGTTTTAAAGTGGAGTCCGGAAGACCCAGAAATAGGCTATTACAATAGTCTAAACCGGCAAAAATAAGAGATTGAAGGACTGTTTGAAAGTCAGCTTTGAATAATAATGGTTTTAATCTTTTTAAGGTATGTAATTTGAAGAAGGAGTTCTTTACTAAATGAGAAACATGTTGTGTTAGGGACAGATTAGTATCTACTTGTATTCCTAAATTACGGGCAACTTTTTTAACTTCAATTACCTCATTACCTAATGTAACCGATAGTGGTGGGCAGTTTGTGGGGTTGTCAATCACACTCAAGAGGAGCAATTCTGTTTTTTTAGAATTGAGTTTAAGCCGACTATGGCTTAACCATTGCTCAATCGTCCTTACATAAACATTTCACAATGAGATAGTCTCAACCCAGGAAGATTTGTAAGGAACATAGATTTGAATGTCATCCGCGTAGATCTTAAATTGGACATCCAATGTAGCTAAAATATGACACAATGGTAGAAGATAAATGTTAAACAAAACTGGTGACAAGGAAGACTCTACGGGACCCCAGTGGTTTGAGTATAAATTTGTGAGGATTTGCCTTTAAAGTTTACTTGACAACAGCGATTAGAGAGATAACTATTGAACCAATTTAGTACCGTGGCTTGCACACCGATCATTTGAAGTCTGGATAATAAGATCTTATGCTCAAGCATATCAAACGCTGCAGAGATATCCAGTAAAATCAATAGGAAGTCAGTATTTGAGTCAAATCCTCTTACATACGTATCAAAAGAGGAGAGTAAAAGGGTTTCAGTTGAGTAGCCCTTTCTAAATCCATGTTGGTCTGGGTGTAGTATGTCATGCTCTGATAGATAATCTCTCAGTTGAAAAAGAACAAGTGATTCAATAGTTTTTGATAAAGAAGTAAGGCTAGCGATAGGTCTGAGATTTGAAAAGTCTAATGATGAGGATGACATTTTTTTGAATTGGAGTAACGGAGGCTAGTTTCTTTCAGATAATAGAAAGATTAGGGGGCACTCCATTAAATTAGCAAGTAGCTCATTTAAAACAAATCGAAGACAATTCTTTTTCACTCAGTGCATAATTAAGCTCTGGAATTCATTGCTAGAAGATGTGGTTATGGCAGATAGTTTAAATGGGTTTAAAAAAGGTTTGGATAAGTTCCTAGAGGAAAAATCCATAAACTGCTTTTAATTAATAAGCAATAGTAGCTTAAGATTTATTTAATGTTTGGATACTTGCCAGTTACTTATGACTTGCATTGGCCACTGTTGGAAAGAGGATACTTGGCTTGATGGGCCCTGGTCTTAACTAGTATGGCATATCTTATGTTCTTATTTTAAAATTTTTTAAATCTAACATAAACTCACGTCGGTTGTTGAGAAGAGCAAATCCTCGATCCTACTTGTTTCAAAAGAACGTCATCATTCAAATCCACAAAACATACATCACATAGTTTAAATATACATCATAAGATTAAGACCCATCAATCAACATGATGAAAAGAAGGAAACCATTTAGTTTAACCAACCAGAGCTTAAAGAAACATGCCCCACTCCATTTTATTATTTAAACCTGCAGGGCTTAAAGAGCCTAATTCGAATATCCACTTCTGTTCCTGTTGGAGGAGAAATCAATAAACATCACCTCCATGTAGGAAGGAAACCTGTTGTACTACAAAAAATCTCAAATTACTAATTTGATGTCCTTGGTTTAACCAATGAGATGTCAATGGTGATAAGGGCATACAATGATATATACTACCTGCAAAGAGGTACAGGTAATTTGAGCACCCAACAAATATACCTTTTTGGAATCAGATGCAGAAAAGAGTCTATATTTAAAGATAAATGATAGACTACAATGTCCACAAATTTGATGCCAACTACTTCTATGGACGGGTCTTTGTTCTACAAAGCGGGAAGAAGCTAACATATCTCGCAACTTCCATGATCTCTTATATGCAAACAAAGGAGTAACTTTTGAAAAAGGTTGCAAGGACTGCACTAATAGCCAATGTTTTCTAATGATTTTGGAAATCTGATTAGAGGAATTGGTATAGGGTAGAACATATACAATACAATCTTCTAAAGTACGCTGTTGTTTCTGAAATAAAAGATCACAATTAATATGGAGAGCTTGCTTATAGGCTTTTCAAATGATATTCTGAGGATAACCTTGTTGTAAAAATCATTCACTCTTAATTTTTGCCTTGATTTTAAAGTCCTGTTTGGTAGAACAAATGTGACATAATTTTAAAAATTGCCCAATCAGGATATTACTTCTTAAATGGACAGGGTGGAAACTATGATAATGTATGATATGATATGATATGATATGATATGGTATGATAATCGGCCCTTCCCGCGATTGTCTGAGGCTGCCTGCATCCTCTCTCTGGATGCTCCCCACTTTGCCGAAGGACCTGCCCACCGACCAATGTCACCGACGGCAACAACCGGAGGCTTTTAAAAGGCAAGTGAAAGTCTTACCTGGCCCCTTTCACCTCCTTGAACCCGAGCCAGCCGGACCCGCGCTATCAGCGTTGACCCACCGGGGTCAGGGTGCCTTTCCCCACAATCGGCCCTTCCCACGATCGTCTGAGGCCTGCCTGCATCCTCTTTCTCGACGCTCTCCACTCAGCCGAAGGACTCGCCCACTGACCAACGTCACCGACGGCGACGACCGAAGGCCTTTAAAGGCAAGTAAAAGCCTCTGGTGTTCCATGCCTAAAGGAGCGCGACCAAAGGGGCATGCCCCTTGGCGCGCCCCTTTGTGCTGCCCCCCTTTGATCTGCACTCACCAAACTCCTCAACCTGATCGATCCAGCCAGGAAGCCAAACTTAAGACCACTCTCCTCATCCCAGCTACATCCAGCAACACAGGACCAAAAACTTCAAATCGCTCCCTGACTTTCCTCGTGGGCCTCGACCGACCGCTCCACGCGTTCAGCGTAGACCCATCGGGGTCAGGAACCACCGTGACCTCCCCGCTCATCCTCTGGCCCAGCCTCTTCATGTCCAGTTGTGCAGCCTCTGAAGCTGCACCACCTAACTTTCTCTCTTCCCACAACCTCTCACTTCTCTTCATCCTGATAGTAACCGCCCTAATTTTTCTCCCCCTGCAAGAACTTTGCTCTCACACTCACCACATATTTGTTCTTCCCCCCTTCTTCCTTCCACCTCTGCCCCTCAAACCCCTCTCTGTAGCCCTGCCACCCCTACTACACTTCCTCTTAGTCATTGGAATCCCCCTACCAACACTCCCTACTCACTCTACACACTTCCCCCATCAACCAGACATGCTAGCATACCCGATTCCCATTCTCAAACATCACACCCACAATTACAGAAAACCTCATTTAACCTCTCTCTCTCATCCAAGATCCCTTGTACCTATCATGCTAGCTCCCCTCACTCAGTTTCTCGGCCTAACTGCGTTCTCTCTCATACTCTTCAAATCCCAATCCCTTGTTAAAAAGACTCCCGTCCTTAACGACATCCTGCTTGACAGCCAGCCAGACATCTGTGCCATAACTGAAACTTGGCTCAAACAAACAGATTTAGTCCTCCTAAATCAACTCCCTACACACTTATACGACATCATCTCCCTACCAAGGCCCAAAAAAGAGGAGGAGGTATCTTACCAGCAGCCAAGAAAGACCTTAGAGTAATCTCCCAGACAGTTAATACCTCCCCCAGATTTGAAATCAGTCTTTTCAAATCACCTCAACTACAAGTATGCCTAGTATATACCCCCCCCCCAGGTCTCCTCAAGATCAAAGCTTCCCCCCTCATTGAATTTATAGCCGACAACATAGATATTGACTCTCCAGCCATCATCCTTGGAGATTTCAACCTCCACGTAGATGCCATCTATCTCTCTAACCCCCACCTGCGAAGCCTTCTTATCATCCATTAATGCTATGTGCTTTAAACAAATTATAACCAGCCCCACACACAAAGCAGGACACTCCCTAGATTTAATCTTTATAAATTCACACATTCTCTCCACCAATACTCCCTCCTGCACCCTTGTACCTTGGTCTGATCATTCTCTCATAAAAACCAAACTATCTATAAAGAAAGTAATTAGTTCACTTCCCGCACACATTAATACTATACATTTCCAGAAAACCCTGCTCCAAAGATGACCTAATTAACTCCCTCACCAACGTCTCTGATAAACTTGACCTATCAAATGCTGAATTGGCCCTCTCCACTTGGAACAATATCACTAACAACATCGCTGACAAAATCTGCCCATTAGCCACTAAAGAACTTAACCACGCTCGCAATATGAAAAAACCTTGGTACTCATCTGAACTAAAAAACTGAAACACAACCTAAGAACTACTGAAAAGAAATGGTGCAAAGATCCCTCCCCTACCCAGCTGGCCTCATATAAATCCATCCTTCACACCTACAGAACTACCATCCTTAAAACTAAACGAGACGTCTACTCTCTTAAAATCCACAACTTTCAATACAATACCAAAGCCCTCTTCGCTTTTGTCTCTGATCTCACCAAAACTTCCCCACCCTCCATCTCTGAAAAAGACTCCAAAAGCAAATGTGATGAGCTGGCCAACTTTTTCAAAGACAAAATCTCTAAGCTCATGTTACGTTTTTCTCCACCCACCCCTCACCTCAGCGCCACCCCAAAAAATCCTAATGCAACCCTTGATTCCTTCGAAACCACCTCCTCCTTGGAAATAGAATCACTCTTAAAGAAAATTAAACCCTCATCGCACCCATCTGACACCATCCCTACAAAATCACTGACCATCCCAAATATAATAGCCAAACCCCTAGCTGAAATCATCAACTGCTCCCTCATGTTTGGAAATGTCCCTGCCTCATTGAAACAAGCATTGTCAAACCCATTCTGAAGAAATCTAATTTCGACCCTGCAGAACCTTCAAACTATCAGCCAATCTCAAACCTACCCTTTTTTTATCAAAACTCATGGAAAAGGTAGTCAACCTCCAACTCTCTGATCATCTAGAAAAACACAATATTCTATTCCCTTCCCAATTTGGTTTCCGCAAACTCTTCAATACTGAAACCCTCTTAATCTCCCTCACTGACACTTTCCACTAAGGATTAGATAATAGCCACTCTTACATACTCGCTATGCTAGATATATTATCTGCATTTGACACCGTCAGCCACAACATTTTATTGAATTGACTCACTGAAATTGGCATTACAGGAACCGCCCTTCGCTGGATTGAATCCTTCCTGGATAATAGACACTATAAGGTCAAAATAGGTAATAGTGAATCTAGCCCCATTAACTTAACTCGAGGCATTCCCCAAGGCTCATCACTTTCTCCTACTCTTTTCAATATTTACCTACTGCCCCTATGCCAACTATTAGCTGATCTACGCGGACGACATCCAAATCCTTATCCCCATTACTGAATCTATTTCCAAATCCCTCAAGACCTGGGAAAATTGTCTCACATCGATTAACCACCTCCTCACAAATCTCAATCTCACCCTTAATACTTCCAAAACCGAGCTCCTCATAATCTCACCTCACCATAATAACCTTATCCCCTCTGACCCTGTGGTATATATCTCCCAACATGTACGAGATCTAGGCGTCATTCTAGATAACCAACTGAACCTAAAAAATTCATCAAGTCCACCATGAAGGATTGCTACCACAAACTACATGTTCTAAAAAAAACTAAGACCCCCTCCTCCACTTCAATGACTTCTGTACTGTCCTTCAGGCCACAATATTTTCCAAAATCGATTACTGTAATACACTACTTCTAGGCCTCACTGCAACCGCCGCTAGAATCCTCATTAATACTCGTAGAAAGGATCATATCACGCCCATCCTTAAAGACCTCCACTGGCTCCCAATCTCCTTTAGAATCCACCACAAAAGTCTCACAATCATACACAAGACAGTACACAACCAAAATGTGCACTGGCTAAATGATGCCCTACACTTCCATACCTCAAATAGACCTACCAAATCCGCCTACAAAGGAAGCATACACACATCCTCACCCAAACTTACGCATCTCATCTCTACGAAAGAACATGCACTATCTATAGCCGGCCCCACAATCTGGAAATCTATGCCCTCTGACCTTCGTCAGGAACACTGCACCCAGACATTCAAGAAAAAACTAAAAACCTGGCTTTTCAAACAGGCCTTTACATAATCCCCCTCGTACTTTTACACACGACATTTATTTACTCCTTGATTTAACTTTTATTTTTAACCACCAGTTACAGCTTTGTTTGAGAGGTGGCTTTCCCTTTTCCATATATTATTAATCATTTTATTACTACCTGTTCCTTTTTTACTTTTACACACCAAGTTTATTTCTCCCTTGATTTAACTTTTAACTTTTATCCCCCAGTTATGGCTTTGCTTGTGAGGTGGCTTTCCCTTTTTCCATATACCATTAATAGTTTTGTTAATACCTGTTCCTTGTAAATCTTCTAAAGTTATGTTATACCCGTTCCATGTAAACCAATGTAATATGCAAATGAATGTTGGTATAAAAAAGTTTCAAATAAATAAAATAAATGTAATAAATTATTCTTCTTTGATGGTTTAGTATATAAGGAGGTAGATAAATTCCCCTCACTTAATTCTACACACATGTCTAAAAAAAATGTTATACGAATGTTAAATTTGGATCACTCATATTCAATGATTCAGATGGACTGAACCAAATCACGGTGAACCTAGAAGATGTGGTAGGCCTGATTGACAAACTGAAAAGTAGTAAATTACCTGGACCAGATGGTATATACCCCAGGGTTCTGAAGGAACTCAAAAATGAAAGTTCAGATCTATTAGTAAAAATTTGTAACTTATCATTAAAATCATCCATTGTACCTGAAGACCGGAGAGTGGTTAATGTAACACTAATATTTAAAAAGAGCTCCAGGGGCGATCCAGGAAACTACAGACCAGTTAGACTGACTTCAGTGCCAGGAAAAATAGTGGAAAGTGTTCTAAATATCAAAATCACAGAACATATAGAAAGACATGGTTTAATGGAACAAAGTCAGCATGGCTTTACCCAGGGCAAGTCTTGCCTCACAAATCTGCTACACTTTTTTGAAGGGGTTAATAAACATGTAGATAAAGGTGAACTGGTAGATGTAGTGTATTTGGATTTTCAGAAGGCATTTGACAAAGTTCCTCATGAGAGGCTTCTAGGAAAAATAAAAAAGTCAAAGGATAGGTGGCGATGTCCTTTCGTGGATTACAAACTGGCTAAAAGACAGGAAACAGAGAGTAGGATTAAATGGACAATTTTCTCAGTGGAGGGGAATGGGCTCTATATTGGGACCCGTGCTTTTCAATATATTTATAAATGATCTGGAAAGGAATATGACGAGTGAGGTAATCAAATTTGCAGATGATACAAAATTATTCAGAGTAGTTAAATCACAAGTGGATTGTGATAAATTGCAGGAAGACCTTGTGAGACTGGAAAATTGGGCATCCAAATGGCAGATGAAATTTAATGTGGATAAGTGCAAGATGATGCATATAGGGAAAAATAACCAATGCTCTAGTTACATAATGTTAGGTTCCAAATTAGGAGCTACCACTCAAGAAAGAGATCTAGGTGTCATAGTGGATAACATTTAGAAATTATTGGTTCAAGGTGCTGTGGCAGTCAAAAAAGCACACAGAATGTTGTGAATTATTAGAAAGGGAATGGGGAATAAAACGGAAGATGTCATAATGCCTCTGTATCGCTCCATGGTGAGTCCGCACCTTAAATACTGTGTACAATTCTGGTCGCCGCATCTCAAAAAAGATATTGTTGCGATGGAGAAGGTATAGAGAAGGGTGCAAAATGATAAAGGGGATGGAACAGCTCCCTTATGAGGAAAGACTAAAGAGGTTATGACTTTTCAGCTTGAAGAAGAGATGGCTGAGGGGGGATATGATAGAGGTGATTAGAATCATGAGATTTAAAACTAATCGGAGAAAGTTCTTTTTCACTCAACGCACAATTAAACTCTGGAATTTGTTGTCAGAGGATGTGGTTAGTGCAGTTAGTGTAGCTGTGTTTAAAAAAGGATTGGATAAGTTCTTGGAGAAGTCCATTATCTGCTATTAATTAAGTGGACTTAGAAAATAGCCACTGCTATTACTAGCATCAGTAGCACGGGATAGACTTAGTTTTTTGGGTACTTGCCAGGTTCTTTTGACCTAGATTGGCCACTGTTGGAAACAGGATGCTGGGCTTGATGGACCCTTGGTCTGACCCAGTATAGCATGTTCTTATGTTCTTAATACAGAAAAAATATTGTGAAAGTGAACATGTGTGTGTGTGTGTGAGAGAGAGAGAGAGAGAGAAAGTGAGGGGAGGTTTGTGCGCATTCAGTCTCCCCTCTTCCCCACTAATTGATAACAGTCACAGGATGACTCCATATCAGATGTTCTTAAGTATGATAATTTAAAGACACATTAACACATTTGCTACAGGGTTATCTTGAATGTTTTGGAGAACATACTGTGCAGTCCTCAGAACAGCTTGTGTTCCTAGACAGCCATTTATCTTTTTCCCCAGCTTCAGATAGAAGATAAACTAATTTCTTGATTGCCAAAACATTTATTAGAATGCTGAGCAATACAACATTCACTATGAATGGGAAGACACCAAGAATAGTCGCATAGATTGAAGAGTGTTACAGCTTGGATAAGTTCCCTCTGGAAGCTGACAGAAACCATGGATGAATGAGGGGCAAAAAAATGACGCTTTCTCAGGAACTTGTAGAAGGATATAGAATGAACTGTTAACATGCAAGAGCCTTATCCCCCAACTGAAAATCCCTCCAGGCAATAAAATGTCCCAGGCTGCTTTTGGTCAAAAGACCAATAGAGAAGGGGGGAGAACACAGAGAGAGAAAGGGTAGATCAGGAATAGGACCAATAAGGAAGTTCAAAACATTCAAACAGCTAACAATAACCAGTCTGCGAAAATGATTTACACCCTGCAGAAAATCTAAGCTGAGCAATATTACAAGATAACATAGGATGGCAGCGTAATTAAGAAACATATAAATTCACTGTGGAGACAGAACACCCGGTCCTACTGCACAGAAGCTACCATAGTAAATGCACACACAAAACCTGTGAAAAAAAAATGCTGTCACCAGTTCAGGATTACCAGGTCAGTCCTCTGAAGCTAAGGAGACGGAGGAGACAATATACAGACTCTGTGCAAGTGGTTGTGGGTCTGGAAAGATGTAGATGTTCCCCAAGATATTTGACTAAGCATCTACACGGAGTGCACTAACAACAACTAAATCTCCCAGCTCAGGATGGAGGGCTATGCATTCCTTTTTTCTTGACTGAGTAACTTAAATACAGCAGAAAACAACCATGTTTTAAGACACAGAAATTGATTATCTTTTTTTCCTACAGAATGGCCTCTTTATCGAATTTAAGAGCAAATGCTACAACCAGAGTGGCTGGTATAACCTCATCTTCTGGTGAAACTTTTAGAAAACATGTGTAGCCTCTGCCCCAACTTCTTCTGGTCCATAGGGGCTCATGTGGTATGTCATGGTCTAGTCCTGCACCCTTGCTCCTGGGTTCATCCTGCATGGGGGAGTCTTTCAAGGCCTACAAAGATTTTGCTGGAGCTCCTCAGCAAAGAGTCCTCAAAAGAGGCACATTAGGGTTACCAATTGGTTCCATATTTTCAGGACAGGCTGATCCACTCCTAGTTTTACTCCAGCTGCCTATATGGAGTTTAGTTCCGGCGTCCCAAATGATTTCTCTAAGAAAAACAAGCCTGTAAATCCGTGCAGGCCATGGGGCAAAACTAGGGTTGGATCAGCTTATTCTAAAAACCTGGAGCTAGTTGGCAACCCTGAAGAACACACCACACTGCAAGAGGTGTTCAAAAAATAAAATCCTTTACTGATAACTTGATCTGCAGGTGAAAATCACTGTGGGTACAGTACAGTTTAATGCACAGTAGTACAGAAGAACAAATTCCAAACATCACAGTCTGTCAATAGCAGCGCTGCACGTATCCTTTGGCATAGGACAAATCCTCTCTGGGCACTTCCCCTAGTACCTGCACTTCTGGATGCAGCTCTCTTATTCCAGTAGATTAAAACTTGATGCTCTTCTCTAGGCAAAGACAGATGAGCCTCAGGCCGATTACGTTTCTTAGACAGTAACCCTTGGAACCTTTTCCCTGTTAGGCAGTCTTCCCTCTCACTCCCAGAAAGGCAAAATCCTCTTTCTCCAGCGCTGAAGAAATCCTTTTTTCGACAGACAAAGGAGCGTGCGCCTAGCTCCCTTATTCTTAGAGACCTCTTTCTTTGATCCTCAGGAAAATCTCAGGAATCATTTTTCCCTGTTTTTCCCATTTTCCCCAATTTTTCCCCAATTCAGGACCCAGCCATCTTCCCAAGACAGGAGGCAGGACAGGCCTCGCCCCTTGAAGGAACCACCCACTAGCACCCAGAGGTGCTTTTCTGCCAAGTCACGCCAGGTTACTAACCCAGAACCTTTTTAACTTTTCTTTTTCCCCCTACTGGGAAACAGTGTGAGGTAGAGGCTGCTGCTGGATCCTTCACGGAAAGGGTGGTGGATGCCTGGAATGCCCTTCCGGAGGAAGTGGTGAAGTCTAAAACTGTGAACGACTTCAAAGGGGCGTGGGATAAACACTGTGGATCCATCAAGTCTAGAGGGCGTGAATAAAGTGGAGACATTCAAACACTGCACGGAGCGGCAGTAGCCACAGCGGCATTCAAACACTGCACGGAGCGGCAGTAGCCACAGAGGCATTCACGGAGCGGGATGCCAGTGGCCAGTAGTTGGTGTTCTACCTTCACGGAGCGGAAGGATGGAGGGCTGCTATTTCCAAAAAAAACAAAACAAAAAAATAAAAACAGGGGTGGGTAAGAGTATGGGGCAAGGGGGTGGCCTGCTTGTTGCAGCGGTTGCTACCCCCAATTGAGCTGGACGTTCACTTGGATGCAGATACGGCGCTGCTCTCTAAATCGGGTGGAGGGGAATTAGGGCTGGAGGGTACTGGAAGCCAATAGTAACAGGTGGGAGAGAGAAAAAGGGAAAAAAAATGGATAAAGTGCGTAGCTTGCTGGGCAGACTTGATGGGCCATTTGGTCTTCTTCTGCCATCATTTCTATGTTTCTATGTTATGTTTCTATGTTTCTATACCAGTACTTTTTCATTAGAAAAGTGCTACCGACAGCACCTCTCTCTTAGCCAGAGAGAAACCGAAGAATAGCCCTGACCCACAAGAGCACAGGAGTTTTGTTAAAACATTGAGCTCTCCCTACTTTAACCTCATACTCAGCGTCAATGTCTCCCAGTAAAGGACAGTTTGGGGACCTCATTACATGGTAAGATCCAGTCTGTCAAAGGAAAGGTGACCTCCTTCAACTGCTTCCACCAGTAGGAAGACAAATAATTTAGCTCTACGTGGAATAACTTTACTTGGAAAGTTTAACACTTCATTAAGAAAATGCTTAAACATCACTGAGAGGGGCCACATTAGGAAGACAAGAGAAGCTTATCGACCTCAGATGATTCTTTTTAACAGCATGCTCTAAGTTCTCCACTTTCCTATAAAGGACCGTCAGATTTAATTGAGGATTTATCTAAATCCCTGCACGACAACATCTGGTTCTCCAGCTCAAGAAATGGTGTCATTTTAAAGCCTCTCCTTGGGCCTTGAGTTGAGATTTAAAACTGGGGGGGACGAAATCCCTGGGTGGCTGTAAAGGAAGGCTTATGGCTCCAGATCCCAGCCCTCGTTTCAAATGAACTGGAAGCCCAAACAGCAGGAGGAAACTGCTCATTCAAAAAAAGGAAAGTGAGAACTCGGCATGTCACATGTGAGAAAGAGGGAGATGATTACCTTTCCCTTATAAAGCTGTAGCATACATGGGAGGTAGCACCTGCTATTATTTTTTCCCTAATTGTCCAGCATATTGGAGTTTTGGGCATTTTTTTGGGATCCTCCCCTTGCTTTTACCCCACCTTTCTGTGGAATGTGCCTCCAGGATACAAATTGCCCTTGGAGCAGGTTCACAAGGTCAGCCTGCTCCACAGTGAACTGATCAAGAAGGGAGTGGCGTGGTCCTTTCTGCATCCTTGGCAGACTGATCAACAAGGAGGGGGGTCTGTTCTGCTTCAGAAGATCGACCGAGAGGCGATGGAAAGGAGTGAGTTTTGAGAGGAGTCTTAAGGGAGTTTGCATTCTTGGAGATTTTAGATCCAGATCCTGAAGGACAGGCAAACCCTTGGTCTTGAAGGGCTGGGTTTCTGAGTTTCACCTTTGCGCCCCGTTAATAGCAAAGGGTAAGGATTTTGGGGGATAAGACTGAAAAGAAATTGTTGAATACATTTGGGACCAGTTTTCTGCAGTAAGGCAGTGTTCCCTTGCTGTGGACTTTGGAGGTTGGCTGTTTTTTGTTTTTTTTAACTCACGGCCAGTGAACAGTGGCTGAAGCTGCGGATTTTTAAAGAGGCCTATTTGGATAATTCCTTAAATTGAAACCTCTGTTTTTGGAAGATTTGGGGGGTTTTGTCGCGCCCCCCTCCATTTATGATTGTGAATGAAGACAATCTGCCCCCACTCTGTGGGGAAGGGATAGTGGAGACTGGGTCAGTCAGACAAATGCACCATGGAGAAAGAAACCACTGCTTTCCTGCTTAGGATTTTTTTTATCTTGCTCTTTATGATTTTTGCCATATTTTCTTGGATCATCCTTTTTTAAGTTGAAGCAAAAGTTTATTTCCAGTAGACTCCGTGATTCATTGGTGCTTTGGACCTTTGCTATTACCAGCCACCGTGAGTACTCGCTGACCCACGGTACGTGTGTGAATTTTGGACCGAGTTGTGCTGCCCACCTCTGCACCAGGGGCTCCGGAGATGTAAACCTCCTCGTGGCCAGATGAAGCCGGCTAAAGTGGAGAAGTCTGACAGAGTGAGTGATCCAGGAAAGAAGAAAAATCCCTGGGAGCTGTGTAGCACACCAGTGATCTGGGAGGGGGGTCCTGCTACATACAGTATAAAAATATACTAGTAAAACGAATATTAAAAGTATTCTTAATCTGAAACGATTTTGAGGAAACAATACAAAAAGTATACAAGTAGTAAACTTCCTTTGTACTGACTCAATTATTTTCATAATGTTAAAGTCATTTTAATGTTAAATGCATAATGGCCACATTGGCCATATACTGACATCAGACATTCCTAAACTGGAGAGATCAGACACAAATTTATTCACTTCTACCTTAGGAGTAACTCTAGCTCTCATGGCAGCTGCCAGTGTGAAGTCCTATTTAAAATGCATTTATTTAAAATATTTATATTCCACCCATATTAATAAAACTGTGCCAGGTGGATTACATATTCAACATAAAACAATCATAAAACATACTAAACACAAAATATACAGTTAAAAAATCACTTCTAGCAAAAAATGGCACTAGTTATATTTCTTTATTTAAATGCATTTATGGGGAGAGCTTTTGTAACCCTTTTAAATCCTCATGCTGATAGGTCACAAACAGTTGAAGTAAGGCTACGTTTGGCCCCCACAGGCACCTTGCTGCCTGCACAGTCACTGTAAGCAGCTGCTGGCTGTCACCTGCTACACCGAGATTTCTGCACTCACCTTGTGGTCCATGCGCAGGCACAGAGACGTGCATCTGCTGCATAAGACACGCCAGGAAGAGGAAGATGCCACCTTCTGCCTTCATGATGCGGCTGAGGGCTGTGTCTGAATCCCCAGGAATGACCAGGTTTGCATTTATACACTGCGTCGCAGGAGTTACTGGAGCAGAAGAGCAAGAAGGTTAGGTTCACAGTGGGCGATCTGCGCTGGCCTGCTGCCATGCTCCTACCTGCCAGGTTTGTTTTTTTTTTTTCCTTCCTTTAGAGGACTTAGAGAAAAGCAATGAGCAACCTGAGCAGCATGAACAATGGGAGCAGGTGGCAAGTGCATGGCTCAAAGTGCAGTTTTTAAATGTTGAATATTGAAATATGAATAGTCTTTCAATTTGTGCACATATCTTTCACGTTGCTCCATATACTTTGAAGTAGAATTGTCACGCATTCATTTTTTGCTCACAAATGGAAACAAGAAAGAGAGAAATGTTTTAAATTCACCCCTAAAATAATGATATTTTTTTTTTTTAAATCAGACTTGGAAAGATCGCTCACTATGGCATGAGCAAACAAATGCTGATGCAGTACAGCAGTGATGCAAGTTAGGCCTAAAAGTTCAACTAATTCAAGCCCCCCACACATTTATTTTATTTATTTTATTTATTTAAGATTTTTATATACCGGCATTCATGATACAATCACATCATGCCGGTTTACATATAACAGGGGTGTACAATGAACAACAGAGTAACCTGTGGAAGTGAGCAGTTACAAATAACAAGGGAATTAAAACTGGGAGAAGAGAAGAAAAAAGGAGAGGATAACATTAGATAAAGATATTTACATTAGATAAAGATATTTACAATATCTATAATATAAGCTATAGATATTTACATGGAGAAGGCGGTAGGACTGGTTGGATAACGTCTAGTAGGACTGGCTGGATAACGTTTGGTTGATGGTGTGAGAATTAGTTGGTGTCCGGGAATGCTTGTTTAAACAGCCAGGTCTTAAGTCTTTTCCTGAAAGTTGGGAGGCTAGGTTCTTGTCTGAGGTCGGGAGGGATGGAGTTCCATAAGGTGGGGCCGGCTGTTGAGAGGGCCCGATCTCTTAAAGTGATGTGTCTGGTGGTTTTAGTAGGAGGTACTTGAAGAGATCCTCTGAGTGTGTCTCTAATTGGTCTGGAGGAGTTGTATATTTGGAAAGGGACTTGTAAGTCGAGTGGAATATGTAGATGGATGGTTTTGTATATTATGGAAAGAGATTTGTAGAGGATTCTGAAGTGAATTGGCAACCAGTGGAGATCTTTTAGGATTGGAGTTATGTGGTCCCTTCTCCTGGAATTTGTCAGTAATCTTGCTGTAGCATTTTGTATTATCTGAAGTGGTTTAGTGTAGGAGGAAGGGAGGCCCAGAAGGATAGAGTTACAGTAATCGATCTTGGAAAAAATGATAGCTTGTAGAATAGTTCTGAAGTCCTGAAAGTGGAAGAGCGGTCTAATTCTTTTCAGAACTTGGAGTTTGTGGAAACAATCTTTGGTGGTTCTGTTAATGAAGGCTTTAAGGTTCATCCGGTTGTCAATTAAGACTCCTAGGTCTCTCACTTGTGTGGTAGTAGGGATAGCCGGAAGATTAGAGATGGAGTTGTTGTTATCTGGGGAGATGAGCAGCAGTTCGGTTTTGGAGGAGTTTAAAACTAAGTTTAGGTTGGATAGGAGGCGTTTAATTTGAAGGAGGCAATTTTCCCAGTAATCCAATGTTTTCATATAAGATTCTTTAATGGGTATCACGATCTGGATATCGTCGGCGTAAAGAAAGTGTTTGAGGTTAAGGTTGGAGAGGAGTTGGCAGATTGGTAAGAGATAAATGTTGAAGAGTGTAGGCGACAGCGAGGAGCCCTGGGGGACTCCTATGGAAGAGTCCATTCGAGATGATTCCTTATTCTGTATCTTAACCTTGAAGCCTCTATTGGAGAGAAAAGATTTAAACCATGAGAGTGCGGTGCCTGAGATACCTATAGAAGCCAGTAAGGATGTGAGAGTGGAATGGTTGACCGTATCAAAGGCCGCTGATAAGTCCAGTAGAATCAGGAGGAAGGATTGACCTTTGTCAAGGCCCATTAAAATGAAGTCTGACATGGAGATGAGGAGGGATTCTGTACTCATTGATTTGCGAAAACCGTATTGTGAGGGGAATAGAATTTTGTTGTCTTCAAGGTAGTCGGAGAGTTGAGTGTTTACAACTTTTTCTAGAATCTTAGCTATGAATGGAAGATTTTTTTTCTATGATTTTTTTCTATGATTTTTTTTCTATGATTGGTGGTTAAAGCTAGAAATAATCAATGAGTTCAAGGCCCCCTGTCTCAGCAGCTGCTTAAGGTGACTGCAGGCAGCAAGGTGCCCAGCTCTTTCTGGTCTCCCCTTTGGTGTAGCGGGAATCACATCTGTTGTTTTCCAGGCCCTTGGAACCTCCCCAGTCTTCAAGGACAAAACTGGACAGAGCTGCATGGCACGTGCTCGGCATATCCCTGAGCACGTTTAGCGTGCTGGGGTGTTCACCACTGGCCTCCTCGGTCTTACCCACTCTCATTTGCATATTTTATTTATTAGTTTGTTTAGTCAAATGTAATATTCCGCTTTATTTCACCAACACTCAAAGCGAATCACAATATAAAAACAAACATCCAAATAGCAGAGACAGATGCACATAACACCCCACACCATCCCAACCAGGCGCATTCACATAATAACACCCAGCAGAGCTTCAAATGCCCTCCTCTTCTGGAAATGGATTCAGAACTATTTCCCATTTCCCATCGTAGGTGCATCACCTTCCCCTTAGTCTGTAAATACTGAGCAAAAGAACGTAAGATTTCTGCCTTGCAAATCCTCATTCTCCCTTTATCTCCCGTTTGTTTTTTTGCCTTTCCCTTAAATATCTAAAGAAAATTTTGTGTTCTGCTTTTATCGACTGGACGATTTTCTCCTCCGTTTCGGGCCTTTGCTCTGCTAGCCACCCTCCCGGCCTGACTTTGTTTTGCCTGATAATTCTTTCCCCACCTTTTGGTATTTTTTTTAATGCTCACCTCTGTGTTCGTAACATTTCTGCAACCTTCTTAGGGAACCGTATTGGCGTCCCTCTCTTATTTTCCATTTTAACTTGCCTTGTACCGTGACTTATTGGGTTCTCCAAACCCTTCAGCTCTCATGAAATTCCCTTAGGACCTCCTCGGTGCTATCACTTTGCCATCCTAAAGAAATGAAGAAGGAACGGGAAACAGAAGGATAACAAATGAGAGAAATAAAGAAAAATTAATTAGAAAAGAAATCATCCAGGTCCTCACAAGAAAGGCTGGGACACTCTTTTTATTTAGGAAAGGAAAAACTGCAAAATTCAAAATGAATTAGTATTGACTTACAGCAAAGCTAACCAATGCTCCCATATCAAAAATACCATTTTGAAAAATGTCTTAAAGTACACGATGACAAGTTTTACGCTTTAAAGGTTTCATTCTAAGGACCGGTCTCTCGGGGCAAAAAAGTACAAGTCAGTCTCTTCACCCAGTTTGAAAATAGTCCAATTTTTGCTCAAGGATCTAATTTCCACAATTTCACAGAAAACGTCATTCATCCCCAAGCTTGGGCACTAAGCAACGCTGGACATTTGTCTGATCCTTAAATTTAAAACTGTCAGACAAAAATCTCACAGCACCTTCTACAGTTGTATTTTTCCCTGTGGAGTTTTACCCTCCCTGAAGCTGCACATGATGGCAACAGCTGCCCCACCTTAAAACTCTTCCTGAACACTGACTTGCAGGCATTGTGCACTTTTCAATGCCCTGCTTTGGCTCGAAACCTAAATCTGACAGCCAGGTATTATACTGTATGTGAAGTCAGCTTCCTTAACAGATTGCAGTTCCTCTGAAAATCCATCTCCTTCCATCCTTAGATCCCAACATGATCTTTGATCTAAGGGTCAGCTGTCCATGGTGCTTTAGATCTTGTTATGTCTAGGAAACGGAACATTTTCCACAACAGGCCTCAGTCTCGCGAGCCTCCTTTCCTGTGAGGTAGCCCATGAGCTGAACACAGCTTTTCCGTGGATGTCAAGCTCCAGATATTTGCCCTTTATCTGGAACTTTATCTTCAGGCTCAAGACATTTTTGTTTAAGAATTATGAAGGCAATTTTCAAAGTATACTATTCTTATAGAACAGGCTTCTGACATAGCTCAGCCTCTGAGCAGGTAAAAGTGCGCACACCGTACAGGGCCAGCTTTTGGGCTGTGCAGTGTGTGACCTGTGCGGCCGCACAGGGTGCCATGCGCAAGGGGGTGCCACTTACCCCTGCCTCCTGCATAAAGTCTGCAGGCAGAAGACTCAGGAATTGATATATGTGACTGAGTTTGAAATCAACATGGAGACTATGGCTCACCCAGAATCCTTTGCTGCCTTGGCCTGTGTGCCGTTCTGGCCCTGGGAACCTCAACTGCCCTATTGACCCTGATTTGGAGAAACTACAGGAGACATCTGGACAGCTGCAGGAGATGTCAAAAACTTATGATGGAAGATCATGGGGGGGTCACAGAAAAGCAGGAGGAAAAGGTTAGAGTCTCACAGGCTAATGTTTCCACTAATTGGTACCAGTGAAATCAGAGTCGTGGAGACCTCCCTGAGGATGAAGACCTGAGAGTGAAAACCTGACAGGACAAAGAACTAACAGAAGATTGACATGAACAGCAGGCAAGTGGGCCTCAATTGGGAGGGGGCTAGGTCTAATTTATCTTGTTTTGACACAAGAAACTTAATACGTGGGACTCCCATTCATGAATCCCTATTACGGATTATTGTATGTTTTACCTATAAAAAGCAGCACTCACTGACATACAGGGAGTCACATAGTAGTGCTTCTCTGCAGAGAGAACTGCGACTATGTCGCTCCCAAAGGAACCTGCATTGCTGATTGATATGCAATAATAAACTTAAATTTGTTTCTACTAAATTTGGTAATGGTACCTTTGTGTTCATGGGGCAGCGCCTTCAAGCTGATTCAGCGTTTAGCAGAATGCTGTGCAGGAGGAGGGAGACTTCCCTCTGTGGTGGAGGGTGAAGAATCAACCTGCAGGGAGGGGGAGGGGAATAGAGAAAGAGAAGGGATTGCTGCTGGACAGGAAAGGAGGGAGAGAGATGATGCATGGAGGAAGTGGGGGGTTGTTTCTAGGCACTGGGGAGGGGGGCAGGGGAAAAGAGGGGATACTGGTGCTGGGTGGAGTAGGATAGAGAAAACGTGGATATACTGGGCCGGAGCCACCACCGTTGCCATAGAGGAGAGTACTGTGCTGGAGCTGCTACAAGGAGGGAGGTAATTCCAGTTTTTTCAGGGTTCATCAGTTAGCCTAGAGACGGTCCTGACACTTTGTCACAGCACGAGAGAAAAGGGCATGTCCAGGGATGGAGGGAAGCTGGGGGAGTGCATATTTCTCCCCACAGGCCCAATCTGCACAAATAGCAGCTGCAATGTCTACAGGCACTTTTTCTATCTGCAGAGTTTGCAGGCTGGATTTTCAAAGGGAAACCTCTGCAGTGCATATCCCTTTTAAAAATGACCTTGCAGGCTCCTTGATATAAAACACCCATGTGACTAGAAGATCCACAGGGAAACTGTAAATTCACACCCCCCCCCCAACCCCCACCCGATGAGTGTGTAGCAGGGCTTTTGTCTTTGCCACTGATATTTTCCCATGTGACCTCTTTGTAGGAGTTTGCGTACTGGGATCCTCCTCGTGTCATGACCAGGCCCCCAGCTTTCTGGGATTGCTTAGGTCCCACAATATAAAATTTGGCTGCCAGATGTGCAAAGGGGCTTTCAAGGAGCTGGAGTGGCTGCCTGGGGTCCCCAAGTAGACTCCCTTGCAGAGTATGAGGTTTTTGTAAGAGGAAGTTTTTGTTGGATCTCTGCTCCTCAGTAAAGTATTGTTGAGGTGATTTCTGAGAGTTTGGAGTTTATTCTGTTTTCCCCGGGGTCTGAAGCCTGGGTCAGTTGTCCCCTGTGTGGAAGTGCGGGAGAAGCGGTGGAGCTATCCTACGACCAGTCAGCAGAGTAGTTAGGTACATTGGGTGTTGGAGGTTGTTCTTTGAACAGTCATCCTTTCAGGACTGGATTTTTTATGGTGGTTGTATTCTCCCGACCAGCCAACAGTCGGCTGAAACTGAGGTTTTTGGAAGGAAGTTTTGTAACAACTAAAGAAAGAGGACTTTTGGGATTTTGTTCCCCTCTTGTGTTTGCTAGAGGAAGAAGAAAACTTTCCCACTCTTATTGCTTGGACACTGATTCAGGGAGAGAGCCAGGAGCTAGGAGAGTGCGCATCATGGACAAAGCCTGTTGCTTTTGTGATAATGATTTTCATCATGCTGTTTATGACGTTTACCATACTGGCCTGGATTTTCTTTTTCAAGCTCAAGAACATTTTTCTGACTCTGTGCAGTGATTTCGGTTGCATGGATGTTCAGCCACCCTTTGAACTCTTCTGCCGTGAGTAATCTCTGATCAGTGCATGCATCGTTAGAAAGACTTAATGACGGCAGTAGTGATTTCCACCTCCGCACTAAGGTCCCCACCTCCTCCCCGCTGATGAACCCCGGCACCCAGGTCTGAAAGCCAATGCATTCTGTACAAGTGAGAGATCCAGGAGAGAAATTCCCGCCCTGGGGACTTTGCTGTATTGTCTCAGTAAGATGGCCTAAAAGCAAGAGGGGGCTGCATGTGGTTAGTCTCTATAATCTATCTTTCTGCAGTATTCTCTGGGAGAATGCGACCTCCTTATTTTAAGACTGCTAGTGGCACCCAGTGCCTGCTATAGCTTGAAGCCTTTTGGGAGTGAGAAGGATATCCAGTTACTATGGGGGGTGGACTCTCCCCATCCCCTTTCCTCCATGCATGATCTTCTTCCTGCTACCTCATACCCTGCTCTTCCCCATCTCTCCCTTAATTCCCCCCCCCCCCCCCCACATACACACCCCCATCACAATCCTTTCTCAACATCCCCACCTGCTGGCAGGAAACAAGAAGAGGTTTGTGCTATATCTGCCTCCTCTGCAGGAAGGTCTTCAGTCTGCAGTTTGAACGTGCAGTGCTGGTAGATCCTGTGCGTCTATGGGGCACTGTACAGGTAACACTGCGGACTGAAGCCAGCTGCCAGAGGAGGCAGATGCAGCAAGAAGCACCATTTTCCAACTGACAGCTGGAAGAGAAGGGGGACACCGGGCCAAAACTGGGGGAACAATGTTCCCCATCATGTTTGGCCTGGGGGTGCTATCCATTGGCAGTGGAAGCCACCAGAATATTCTAAATTTTCTCAGACTTCTGTAGGCAGGTTCATGTGAAGTAATGGAGATTTCTATGGGTACTTGCGTACTACATGCACACGCCTTTCTACTGTACACATTGCCATATATTCTATAAACTTATGCTATGGACTCATCTAAAGCTCCCTGCTAATTCATCCACTTTTCTGTGTGTTGTTCTACATCCAATGCTACTTTGTGCATTTCTGTGAAAATTTCATTGAAATCATCAGGGACTTTTAGTGCAGTGTAAATAAATACATTCTGTTCCTCAAAACCAGGATTCTCCAGGTCATGGAAAGTTATTTATTTTCTTAATAGTCGCTTTGTTTTCTTTTCAGGTCTCTAGGCTCTTTATTGTTTTCCTTAGTCAATAGTTAATATATGGAGTTTTTGCACTGTACCAGGAAGCCTTTTGCATTCTGGCACCTGAGAACAACTTAAGTCAGAAAACAGCAGCACTCTTCCCGGATCTGGGTTTACCCACCTGGAATCCTCCATTTTATGCCCTAATATTTACAGCTAATTAACATTAGAATGTTCCTTCATGATTGTTTCTTAGAAACATAGAAATTGATGGCAGAAAAAGTCCATATGGCCTATCCAGTCTGCCCTGCCATCTTATTTTAATTCGAATCACAGACCTTTAATCCGGGCCCTTTAATTGACACTAGGGTTTAATTGATACTGCTAACCCCATGTCTCTTAGGTTTAGCTCCTTAGGGGTCCACAGAGTCTAACCTATTCTCTTTTGATGTCCTACCCTGTTTTCTTCTTCACAATTTCCTGTTTATTTCCTCCCTATTGTTATTGCTAATCCTTCTGACTCACGGAATTAGCTCCTTAAATATCCACATAGTCTATCCCATGCCTTTTTGATGTCCTTTACTGTCTTCTTTCTCACCATCTCCTTCGGAAGGGCATTCCAAGCATCCACCACTCTTTCCATGAAGAAATATTTCCTGACATTCAATTTGAGTTTTCCCCCCTTGTTCTCTTTGTATCTTTCAAGTAGAAGAGGTTTGCTTTCAGTTGTGCATCGTTTATACCTTTCATGTAGCTGAAGGTCTGTATCATGTGCCCTCTGTGCCTCCTCTCTTCCAGGGTGTACATATTTAGGGCCTTCATATGGGATATGATGGCCTCATAGGTCATATGATGGAGGTCTCCCACCATTTTGGTTGCCTCTTTCTGAGTGGCCTCCATTCTTTCTCTGTCACCCTTGAGATGTGGACTCCAGAACTGAACACAGTATTCCAGGCTGGGCCTCACCAAGTATCTGTACAAGGGAATTATCACCTCCTTTGTCTTACTAGATATCCCTCTTTCTATGCAGCCCAACCTTCGTCTGGTTTTAGCAATCGCCTTGTCACACTGTTTTCCCATCTTCAGATTGCTAGACACTATGACCCTTAGGTCCCTCTCTTGCTCTGTACTCATCAGCCCTTCACCCCCCAACACATACAGTTCCTATGGGTTGCTGCTCCCCAGATGCATGACTCTGCACTTCTTTGCATTGAAATTCAACTGCCACATTTCAGACCATTTCTCTAGCTTTCTTAAATCATTTCTCATTCTCTCCACCCCTTCCAGTGTGTCCACCCTGTTGCAGATCTTAGTATCATCTGCGAATAGACAGAGTTTACCCTCAATCCCTTCTGCTATATCGCTCACAAAGATATTGAACAGCACTGGTCCCAACACCAATCCCTGAAGAACACCACTTAACACCTTTCTCTCTCCAGAGTAGGTCCCATTCACCATCACAAACTGTCTTCTGTCCATCAGCCAGTTGGCAGTCCAAGTCACCATCTTGTCACTCAGTCCCAAACTTTTCATTTTGTCTACAAGTTTTCCTGTGCAGGACTGTATCAAAGGCTTTGCTAAAATCCAAATAGATTGCATCCAACGCTCTTCCGTGGTTCAATTCTCTAGTCACACATTCAAAGAAATCTATCAAATTTGTCAGACAGGATCTCCCCCTGGTGAATCCATGTTGTCTCGGATCAAGCAACTCCCTGTATTTTAGATAGTTTACTATCCTTTCCTTCAATAGGTTCTCCATTAATTTACCCACCACCAAGGTAAGGCTAATCAGCCTGTACTTTCCAGCTACCTCTCTGCTGCCACTCTTGTGTAGTGGTACCACCATCGCCCTTCTCCAATCTTTAGGCACCCCACCCGTATCTAGTGATCTATTGAACAGGACACTTAGCGCACTTGTCAGCAAATCTCTGAGCTCTTTCAGCACCCTGGGGTGAATTTTGTCTGGCCTTATCTACTTTTATTTTTCCTAGCTCCTCCCATACATTTTCTTCTGTAAACGGCTTTTCGTCTAGTGCATTTCCATGCACAACCTTGTTAACCAGCAGTGGTCCATCTCCTGGGTTTTCTGTGGTGAACACTGAACTGATGTATTTGTTTAATATTTGTGCCATTTCACTGTCTTCCTCCACATACTGATCCTTGTCATCTCTTAATCTCAGTATGCCTCTTTGGACTTTTCTCTTTTCACTGATATATCTGAAAAATTATTTATTTCCTTGTTTAACCTCCCTGGCAATCCTTTCCTCCGCCTGACATTTTGCTTTCCTAATTTCTTTTCTTGTTTCTCTCACTTTCTTCAGATATTCTACCCTGTGTTCTTCAAATTGGGATTTCTTATAGTTCTAAAATGCCTTTTTTTGTTGTTTTTATAATGTCAGCCTCTTCCTTTGTGTACCATATTGTTTTTTTCTTTCTTTTACTTTTGCTTACTAGTTTAAGATAAAGATTTGTTGCATTTTTTATTGTCTTTTATCTTGGTCCATTGTAGCTCCACCTCCTTCTCTTCCTTCCAGTCTTTTAGCTCTGTTTCTAGGGACTTCCCCATTTTGACAAAGTGCATTTTATAAATTCAAAACTTGGGTCTTTGTGTGACTGGTATGTGTCCTGTTTGTGATCTAAAACCATACCATTTTATGGTCACTGGTGCTGAGATGGGCTCCCATCCAGATATTTGATACATTATCTTCGTTGGTGAGCACCAAATCAAGTATGGCTCCCTGTCTAGTGGGCTCTTTTACCATTTGTTTGAGCTGAGCTCCCTGCAGGGCATCCACTATCTCTTTACTTCTTCTAAATTCCCAGTCTACATCTGGCATGTTAAAATCACCAACAATCAGCATCTGTTCCTTTCTTCCTACCTTCTGGATGTCTTTAACTAGATCTGTGTCTAGTTCCTCTGGCTGATTGGGAGGTCTGTAAACCACTCCACTCAGAATGGGTGTACCATCTTCTCTTTTTAGGGCTGCCCACAGTGTTTCTTCTTTGCCTCATCTTCCAAGCATTTCATTAGCTTGGATATTGCTTTTGACATAGAGTGCTACTCCTCCCCTTTTCCTGTCCTCTCTATCTCTTCTTAATAAGTTATATCCCGGTATGGTCGTGACCCAGTCATGTGATTATGTGAACCACTTCTCAGTGATGGCAACAATGTCCAAGTTTGCCTCCGCCATAGTGGCTTGCAGTTCTAGAATTTTCTTGCCCAGACTATGAGCATATATGCACATATATTATAGAAACATAGAAATGACAGCAGAAGAAGACCAAACGGCCCATCCAGTCTGCCCAGCAAGCCATGCACTCTTTTTTTTTTCTCATATTTGTTACGCCTGGCTTTTAGTACCCCTTAGTTCCATTTCCCCTCCACCCCACCACCAAAAGTCCCCTTGGACTTTTCTTCTTGAGTTCTGTTGTCCTGTTCACTTATTCCCTTCTACGTTCGATTTTGATATGGATTTGGATTTGGGGGGTGACTTTCCAGGTCTTTTCTGCCACCCCCGTCGACTAGTTTAAATGTCTATTGGCATAGGATCTGAATTTATCTCTAAGGATCCTTTTACCTGCCACTGAGAGTTGTAATCCATCTTTGGCATAGAGCCTTTTTATTCTTCCATATCCGCCTATAGTCTCCAATGTATCTAAATGTTTGCTCCTTACACCAAGTATTGAGTCATGTATTGAAATTTGTTATCTGTTTAAGCCTCTCCTCCCCTTTACCATGTACCGGTACTACTTCTGAAAAGATAATAAAATTGGGTTTTATTATTTGAACGATCTGCGCTGCTAGCGCCTGGAAATCTTTCTGTACCTCTTGGCTATTGTTTTTTGCAAAGTCACGTGTTCCCAGGTGGATTATCACACCCAAGTCAAAGCCTTAATTTTCTTTCCTAGTGATGTTGCTTATTTGAGTAATGTTTCTACCAGCTAATGATCCTGAAGGCATTTAACTATGGTTCTATCCTCAAAAGCAGTTCCCATATTTGTGTCTCTGATGATTGAGTCACCCAGCCAGCACAATGAGTTTTTGCTTGTGTAGGGTTTGAGTTTGTTCATTTCTTTCGGGTGCCTTTTCAATATCCTTCACTAATGCTTCATTATTGTTTACGCCAGAAAGGGTATTAGATATTTGTTACTCTTGTAAGAGCTGGTGGCTCTGTCTCCCTGGCCCTATTTTTGAGGTGTTGAAGAATTCCAGTTGTACCTAGATTGCAGTACACTCTGTGTATGGGGGGGGGGGGGGGGGGCAGGCATGTGTGTTGTTGATTTGTAATGAAAGGGTGCCTGTTAAAGGTCTGGTTCTACCTGATCCCACTGAATACTAGTTTTTCTTTGTGGGACTATTTTTATTGTTAGTTTTATTTCTTGGATTGGGTTTGTATATTGAGGTTTCCCTTAATTGCAGTTAATTCCCCTTTAAAGTGGGCTAATTCTTTTCTCAGGGAATTTAGTTCTGAGCATATTGGCCAGGCCTTTTCGTTCCATATATGCTTTAAGATAAAGGCTCCACATTTGTTACATTGAATAGTCTTCATTTGTTACAGGGATTGTCTAAATTATCTATCAATTGTTTGATTGGCAGAGGGGAAGGTTAGGTGGGAACCAAACGCCTGCTATATTAGATATTACCCACATTTTTTGTTATTTTACTTCTGTAGTTTTATCTCTTTCATTCTAATATTTTAAAACAATTGTTAACATTAAAACAAATAATTTGCTAGAAAGTCTGCCCTGTTTCTTCAGAGGAGCCACTCTGCATCTCTCCTCATTGAACACTGCTGCCATCCTCTATCAGAGTCTTGGGGCTGAGGTTAGTGGGCCTGCAGTACTGGAGACTGGGTAGGGATGGTAGGCTGGCTGTGGGCGGGAGGGAGGGTGTTGAGTAGGTGGACCTTTGGACCGAGGAGGAAGTTGACGCTACCTGTGGAGAGGAGTCCCACATGTCCCCACCGTCGGTAGGCAAGGCTGGAGACAGGCAGAGACCCCTCTGGACCTTCACCAATACCAGCCCACTTTCCTTTTGGGTTGAGCCCTCAGGTGCCAAGGCCGGCTGGACTTACGTGGGATCTCTGTGATGACAGAGATAGGCGACGTATCTCGTGGTCGGATTCCAGACCAGAGGTCAAGGCAGGCAGTGTATCTCATGGTCAGTTTCCAGGCAGGTAGCATATCTCAAGGTCATTGTCCGGTCTGGGGTCAAGTCAAGGAGGTCCAAAGAAGCAAGAAGGAAGACAAGGAACCCAGGAAGGCAGGAATTCAGGGACGCAGGAACAAGCAGTGTGTGTATGACAGAGTGGAGGCATGGCATGAGGCAGTGTGTATAAGAAAGAGAGGAGGCATGCGGTTGGGGTACTGTGAGTATGAAAGAGAAAGGAGGCATGGAGGTGGGGCAGTGTGTGTATGAGAGAGCGGAGGCATTGGGGCAGTATGTGTATGAGAGAGAGGAGGCATGGGTGGGGCAGTGTGAGTGTGAGAGAAAGAAAAGGCATGAGGGTGGGGACAGTATATATGAGAGAGAGAGAGAGGAGGCATGGGATGGGGTACTGTGAGTATGAGAGAGAGGAGGCATGGGGTGGGGCAGTGTGTATGAGAGAGGTGGCATGGGATGGTGCAGTGTGTGTATGAGAGAGAGGAGGTATAGGGAAGGGCAGTATGTGTGTATGTAAGAGAGAGGAGGCAAAAGGAGGGAAAGTGTATGTGTGAGTATGAGTATGAGAGAGAGGAGGCATGGGGTGGGGCAGGTGTATGTCATAATGGTTAGAAGGTTAACAAGGGAAAAGGAGTGCAAGAAAGAGCAGGTATGAAGGAGGAGCAGGGGTATGTCCATCTCATGCCCCTGGTCTGAGAGTTATGCCCCAGATCCTGTAACCTTCCTTTTTTCCTTCCTATCATTCCCTTCTTCCTCCCTCCCAGATCCTCCCTCCTTCTGCCCCATCCCAGATTCCCATTCTTTCCCCTTTTGCCCCATCTCCTATCCTCCCCGGTCTTCATACACTCTCCTGCCCCAGTCCCAGTCCTCTCCACTTTTGATCCTCCTCCTCCTCCTTCTACTCTCATCTCCTTCTCCTCTCATCTCCTCCATCTCTAGTCAGTCCAACCTCTCTCTTTTCCTATCCCCAAGATCTCCTTCTTGTGCTGATATTTGAGATCCTTTGGTCTCACCCAATTGTAGAGACCTTGAGATCTTCACTAGATGGCCCTCGTTCCCAACTCTTGGTTAGACAGCACCAACAGGGCATACCATTTGACATAGCACCTCCCCCAGAGGTGGATTGGAAAGCCCTTTTAGGCACAATGAGTGGCTAGCCCAAGTTTGAGTATGGAAGTGTAGATTTGATTTTGAGGGACAAGGGGTGATTTCAGTGTGCTCTCCAAGTCAGGCCCCTAGCTTAGCAGAGAAGGGAAAGACACTGCCTTGCCAGGTCCTCCGATAGGACTGGAGGGAAGAGAGAGGTGAAAGGATTTTTGCAATTTTTCTGAAGTTTTTCCAGTTTTGACCTGTACCATTCCTAGCAGGCAGTATCCCCTGCTCAGAATAGTCAGGAGGGGCTGTGTACCTTTTCCCCCAGTGCAAGAGAACATAAGAAATTGCCTTGCTGGGTCAGACCAAAGGTCCATCAAGCCCAGTATCCTGTTTCCAACAGAGGCCAAACCAGGCCATAAGAACCTGGCAATTACCCAAACACTAAGAAGATCCCATGCTACTGATGCAATTAATAGCAGTGGTTATTCCCTAAGTAAACTTGATTAATAGCAGTTAATGGACTTCTCCAAGAACCTATCCAAACCTTTTTTGAACCCAGCTACACTAACTGCACTAACCACATCCTCTGGCAACAAATTCCAGAGCTTTATCATGCATTGAGTGAAAAAGAATTTTCTCTGATTAGTCTTAAATGTGCTACTTGCTAACTTCATGGAATGCCCCCTAGTCCTTCTATTATTCGAAAGTGTAAATAACCTATTCACATCTATCTACTCATTCAAGACTTCTCATGATCTTAAAGACTTCTATCATATCCCCCCTCAGCCGTCTCTTCTCCAGACTGAACAGCCCTAACCTCTTCAGTCTTTCCTCGTAGGGGAGCTGGTCCATCCCCTTTATCATTTTGGTTGCCCTTCTCTGTACCTTCTCCATCGCAACTATATCTTTTTTGAGATGCGGCGACCAGAATTGTACACAGTATTCAAGGTGTGGTCTCACCATGCAGCGATATAGAGGCATTATGACATTTTCCGTTTTATTAATCATTCCCTTCCTAATAATTCCTAACATTCTGTTTGCTTTTTGACTGCTGCAGCACACTGAGCCGACGATTTTAAAGTATTATCTACTGCGATGCCTAGATCTTTTTCCTGGGTGATAGCTCCTAATATGGAACCTAACATCGTGTAACTACAGCAAGGGTTATTTTTCCCTATATGCAGTTCCCTCTAAGCTGTGCACGCGCACAAGGCCAGTGAAGGCCGAGCACATGGTACAAAGTTTAGCGCACAGAGTTTTTAATCCTAGAGTTTTTCCAAAAACTAGGCAAATTATTAGACATAAAATCATTATACTTGCACAGCAATGGTGGGAGACACTTAACATGTGCTACATAATGTCTGTGCCACTTGGTGGGTTAAGAGATATCCGACTCATCTCTACACAGTCCATAGTATTGGTTTAAACACTTGCTCCAAAGTTTCTGTAACCCCAGTGAATTTAGGCCTAAGTGCACACACTGATGCGGCTCTCTGACAGAGGCCAGGATGCCACCTGTTACTTATAATTGACTGCTAGCCTGCTGGGTCATTAATGGGATGAGGTCAGGGAGAGTTCATACTCCCAACCTCCAATGGCATAGCTGCAGCAGTTCAGGGTACAGCGACACAGTGTGGATGGAAGGGATGCTAGCATTGTTAGGCTACAGAATACACACGCATACAAGAATCTATGCTCTGCGTCAGCAGTTAGATGACTGAGTGTATATGACGCCATGTGGTTATATAAATCATTTATAAAGAACATTAGAAAAAGATAGTGTCAACTGGTTAAGTTTAAATAAGTTGATAAGATAATAAGATTTGAACGCATAAAAACCAAAATGAGTAAAGGTGTTAAACGCAAGAGAACATCTACATCATTTAAATCCGAATGGCTAGATGAGACTGTTGAAACTAATACCGCAAAGTCACACGGCCTAACTCTTGAAGCCTTGCGCGAAATTTTTTCGTATGATGAAGATAAAGGAGTCATTTGTCTGATCTGTGCTGAAGCGAAAGCTGTAGGAGAGTTTTCTATGGGTAAAAGTTGGAACGAGGTCTGGAAACTGGATTTCCTCAAAAGACATCTAGTAAGTAAATCTCACATTGACTGTGTAACAAAATTGAAAAATATGAATCCACTATTTTGCGGTGGGTTGAAGAACCTGTTACTAGAGACTCCAGAAGAAAAGCAAAGGAGGCAAATCGTTGTAGAACGGAAGCGTTCAAATCCAGATAAGATAAAGGTCCTGATTGACAGCATCTTGCTAGCCATCAAATTGAACTCCTCTATGCTGGCTGTTACAGATATAAACGAACACATGGCCAAATTTGTAAAGCTGCCAGATAGTTGGAGAAGTAAAAATTACGCATTTTAATTTCTTGAAGTCATCAACAGCGTTGTTCAAAATGATATAATGCAAGAAATTTTGGCATTGTTCCACATTTTAACCATTGATGAAAGCACTGACATATCTTTGACCAAATGCTTAATACTTTACTTTAAGTATTGGCCTAGCAATGCTTTGGATTACAAAGTATCGTTTGGTGGCATTTTGTGATTAGAACATTGCAATGCTGCTTTAATCGTATCTGCCATCAAACTCTTTTATACAGCAAACAAGCTTGATTTAAGGAAGATGGTTATGTTTACATCGGATGGAACCTCTGTTATGTTAGGAAGAAAAAATGGAGTAGCAGCACAGTTGAAAAAAGAAATCCCATACCTAACTCAGCAACACTGTGAAGCACATCATGAAGATTTAGGAATAACTGATACATGGAAAGAAGTCAAACTAATGCAAGACACTGAAATTCTTATCAGAACTGTGTACTCAGTGTTTAGTAGATCTATTTTGAAAAGAGTTAAATTTCAAGAAATTGTTGATGCCTCAGAGCATGATTCAGTGGCATTCAGACCTTTAAATGAAGTGTGATGACTGTCGAGGCATTTTTCTGTGTAAGCTATAGTTTGAAACTATGCTGTTTTGTTACAATATTTCGAGGAAGAGCGGGGAAAAGACCCAATTACCAAACACTGTTTCAAGAAGCTGAGCACTTCTGAGTTTAGGGTAGCTCTGGAAATGTTGAATGATGTTCTATCAGATTTGACTTCATTTTCTCTTCTTCTTCAGAAGAAGGGTTTAACAACTCTAGAAGCTCACCATCTAGCTCGCGGCAAACTGAACAAGATCAGAAGTCAATATATAACAAGCTCATCTCAGTAAAGTCAAAGTGTTAAAGCGCTATTACAGGTACCAAATAGTGCAGTCGACACAAGCTCGCTGATCACATTTATCAATCTCTTGTGTGGCCATCTGGATGAAAGGTTTCCAGAAGAGGAAGTACAGGCATGGGTTGCATTTAATATTGGGTCACTTGTCAATTGTGACTTCGATTTCGGAATTGATAACATAAAATCACTTTGTGCTCAATATAAAGAGTTTCTGCCTGAGGAGTTAACAGTAGTTGACCAATACAACGATTTCAAATCCGTTGTTGTGGAGAAAATCAAAGACAAAGTTGTTTCAGATTTGTCATTGATGCTGTCGTTTGTAACTCAAAATGAACAATTCAAAGACCTCTCTGTGTTGATGGATATTGGAGGAACATTCATGGCATCCAGTGTAGACTGTGAACATGGCTTCAGTTTAATGAATGGTACAAAAACCAAATTGTGGAAGCGGTTACAGATGGAGCATTTGGATATGATCATGCGTGTGAAGAACTTTCAACTAGATGGCGGAAATATAGATCTTGACAGAATCTATAATGAATGGACAAATGTCAAAGACCTCAGGGAAAAAATGTAAATATTATGGACTGTGAAGTTGTGAACTGAGTTATGAGGCGCATTCACCCAGTATTCCTTCCTGGATGGAATAAATGATAGCTTTATGGAGCAATTGGTTCAGGAACTGACGAGAGAGGGAGCAATTTTAGATCTAATTCTCAGTGGAGCATAGGATTTGGTGAGAGAGGTAACGGTGGTGGGGCCACTTGGCAATAGTGATCATAATATGATCAAATTTGAATTAATGACTGGAAGAGGAACAGTAGGCAAATCCATGGCTCTTGTGCTAAACTTTCAAAAGGGAAACTTTGATAAAATGAGAAAAATTGTTAGAAAAAAACTGAAAGGAGCAGCTACAAAAGTAAAAAGTGTGCAAGAGGCATGGTCATTGTTAAAAAAATACCATTCTAGAAACACAGTCCAGATGTATTCCACACTAAGAAAGGTGGAAAGAAGGCAAAATGATTACTGGCATGGTTAAAAGGGGAGGTGAAAGAAGCTATTTTAGCCAAAAGATCTTCATTCAAAAACTGGAAGAAGGATCCAACAGAAGAAAATAGGATAATGCATAAACATTGGCAAGTTAAATGTAAGATATTGATGACAGGCTAAGAAAGAATTTGAAAAGAAGTTGGCCGTAGAGGCAAAAAACTCACAGTAAAAACTTTTTTTTAAATATATCCGAAGCAGAAAGCCTGTGAAGGAGTCAGTTGGACCGTTAGATGATCGAGGGGTTAAAGGGGCACTTAGAGAAGATAAGGCCATCGCGGAAAGATTAAACGATTTCTTTGCTTCGGTGTTTACTGAAGAGGATGTTGGGGAGGTACCCGTACTGGAGAAGGTTTTCATGGGTAATGATTCAGATGGACTGAATCAAATCACAGTGAACCTAGAAGATGTGGTAGATCTGATTGACATACTAAAGAGTAGTTAATCACCTGGACCAGATGGTATACACCCCAGAGTTCTGAAAGAACTAAAAAATGAAATTTCAGACCTATTAGTAAAAATTTGTAAACTATCATTAAAATCATCCATTGTACCTGAAGACTGGAGGATAGCTAATGTAACCCCAATATTTAAAAAGGGCTCCAGGGGCAATCCGGGAAACTACAGACCGGTTAGCCTGACTTCAGTGCCAGGAAAAATAGTGGAAAGTGTTCTAAACATCAAAATCACAGAACATATAGAAAGACATGGTTTAATGGAACAAAGTCAGCATGGCTTTACCCAAGGCAAATCTTGCCTCACAAATCTGCTTCACTTTTTTGAAGGAGTTAATAAACATGTGGATAAAGGTGAACTGGTAGATGTATTATACTTGGATTTTCAGAAGGCGTTTGACAAAGTTCCTCATGAGAGGCTTCTAGGAAAAGTAAAAAATCATGGGATAGATGGCGATGTCCTTTCGTGGATTGCAAACTGGCTAAAAGACAGGAAACAGAGAGTAGGATTAAATGGGCAATTTTCTCAGTGGAAGGGAGTGGACAGTGGAGTGCCTCAGGGATCTGTATTGGGACCCTTACTTTTCAATATATTTATAAATGATCTGGAAAGAAATACAACGAGTGAAATAATCAAATTTGCAGATGATACAAAATTGTTCAGAATAGTTAAATCACAAGTAGATTGTGATAAATTGCAGGAAGACCTTGTGAGACTGGAAAATTGGGCATCAAAATGGCAGATGAAATTTAATGTGGATAAGTGCAAGGTGATGCATATAGGGAAAAATAAGCCATGCTATAGTTACACAATGTTAGGTTCCATATTAGGTGTTACAACCCAAGAAAGAGATCTAGGCGTCATAGTGGATAACACATTGAAATCGTCGGTTCAGTGTGCTGCGGCAGTCAAAAAAGCAAACAGAATGTTGGGAATTATTAGAAAGGGAATGGTGAATAAAAAGGAAAATGTCATAATGCCTCTGTATTGCTCCATGGTGAGACTGCACCTTGAATACTGTGTACAATTCTGGTCGCCGCATCTCAAAAAAGATATAATTGCGATGGAGAAGGTACAGAGAAGGGCTACCAAAATGATAAGGGGAATGGAACAGCTCCCCTATGAGGAAAGACTAAAGAGGTTAGAACTTTTCAGCTTGGAGAAGAGACGGCTGAGGGGGGATATGATAGAGGTGTTTAAAATCATGAGAGGTCTAGAACGGGTAGATGAGAATCGATTATTTACTCTTTCGGATAATAGAAAGACTAGGGGGCACGCCATGAAGCATGGGGCAACATTTAAAACTAATCAGAGAAAGTTCTTTTTTACTCAACGCACAATTAAACTCTGGAATTTGTTGCCAGAGGATGTGGTTAGTGTGTTTAAAAAAATATTAGATAAGTTCTTGGAGAAGAAGTTCATTACCTGCTATTAATTAAGTTGACTTAGAAAATAGCCATTGCTATTACTAGCAACGGTAACATGGAATAGACTTAGTTTTTGGGTACTTGCCAGGTTCTTATGGACTGGATTGGCCACTGTTGGAAACAGGATGCTGGACTTGATGGACCCTTGGTCTGACCCAGTATGGCATGTTCTTATGTTCTTATATGGTATAAAACAAATAAACTGTCATGCTTTCTACTTGCTATACCTTAGTAGCCTCTTTAGTTAAGAAGTATATAAACATGTTAACATTTCCCTTGGTCTTCACTTCTTTTTTAACTCCATTAGGCTGAGTTGTAAGTTTGGATGCACAACATTAAGTTAAGTTTCGGAAAAGTTGCACACAACACAATTTTTGCGCACATAGCATGTCAGAAATTAGAGGGAACATTGCCTATATGCAATTCCTTGCACTTGTCCACATTAAATTTCATCTGCCATTTGGATGCCCAATCTTCCAGTCTTGCAAGGTCCTCCTGTAATGTATCACAATCCGCTTGTGATTTAACTACTCTGAATAATTTTGTATCATCCGCAAATTTGTCCATTATCCACAAAGCCCTTCATAACCCTTATGGTTCAAAGATTCATTAATGTTCCACACCTCCTCAAGACCGACCAGAAATCAATACCTGGCAACCCTATGCACACCCTCTCCTAAAACCTTGCATCCACAAAAGCTCGATCACTGTCCAAAGCCGCGCCTGCGCTATGGAACTCCATGCCAATTAGCCTACGCCAGGAACTCTGCCCAAAGAAATTTAAGCAGAAACTAAAGACCTGACTATTTAAACAGGCATACACCTAAACAGGCTGAAACTTACTCAGGCATTTCTTCCTCCGTGCCCCTCAACTCAGGTCCCTATCAGACTTCTCTCCTACTACCTCTCACTCTTGCAAAGTTCTAATAATTAGTACTTGTAGAGATCTCTGTAAAATGCTATAAGCTAAGCTCATGTTATTCTCTCTAAGTTAATTTCTTGCTCTTGTTATTTGCATTATTAATTAGTTCATGTTACTCGTATTTATGAAGAGTTCTCTGTAAAGTGTTAATAAGCTAAGTTTAGGTTCCAATGTAAACCGATGTGAAACTCACAGTGTATGTCGGTATATAAAAATCTTTAAATAAATAAATAAATAAAAATAAAATAACCTCACTCGCCATATTCCTTTCCAGATCATGTATATATACAAGGGTAAGTCAGTAAGTAAGTCACAAATCTCTCTACTAAGGTAATAAAACATATATCTGTAATGTTGTCATATTCCATAGATGGCAGCACCTTAGAAGTGCTTATGTACATACATAGTTATTTAAACTGTGCATGTGCAGGGGCTGTGTACACAAGGAAAATGGCTGCCGTGTTGACATTGTACGGTCGAAGAACAACATGCTGTTGTCCGATTTTTATGGGCTAAGGGCTTAGTGGCAAAAGACATTCATAAAGAAATGTATCCAGTATATGGAGAGAAATGTCTCTCGCGTAAAGCAATTTATAACTGAACCGATAAATTTGCACGAGGACGTGCCAATGTGAATGACAAAACCAGACCTGGTCGACCTGTAGAAATTGCAACAGAGGCAACTGTGAAGCAGGTTGAAGAGATGGTTCGCGCTAACCGGAGGGTAACAATTGACGAAGTTGCCAAAGAAATTGGGTGTTCTTATGGATTAGCATATTCCTTAGTGCACGATGCATTGAACTTTCGCAAAGTCTGTGCAAGATGGGTTCCCAAACAGCTGACTGAAGACAATAAGAACAACCGGATGGGTGTCTGTTTGGAAAATCTCTGCCGTTATGCAAACAAAGGTGAATCAATGATGGCACGTATTGTTACTGGTGATGAGTCGTGGGTGCACCACTATCAACCAGAAGCGAAACGTGATTCCATGCAGTGGAAGCATCTACTATCACCGACACCGAGAAAGTTCAAGCTTGTGCCTTCTGCAGGTAAGGTGATGTTGATTGTGTTTTGGGACCGAGATGGGATACTCTTAACCAGTTTTCAGAAGCATAATGAATCTGTTAATTCGGCTTCCTACTGTGCTACTCTATTAAAGCTTAAAGGAGCTATTTGTAGAAAACGCCCAGATCTGGAAAAAAGAGGAGTGCTGATTCTTCACGATAATGCCAGACCACACACTTCGAATGAGACTCATCAGACAATTGCGAACCTGCACTGGGAAGTTCTTGAACATCCACCATACAGTCCGGATTTGGCACCCAGCGATTTTCACTTGTTTGGCAAACTGAAAAGCCATCTCGGTGGTAAACATTTCACCAGCGATGAAGAAGTGGAACAAGAGGTGAAGCGCTGGTTACGATGCCAGCCAAAAGACTTTTACGCAGAAGGTTTTGACGGACTTTTCAAATGCTGGGACAAATGTATAAATGTTCGCGGTGATTACGTTGAAAAGTAGTTATTTTTTCCAGAAAAACTGTTTGTTACTATATTCTGTATATTTCACAGTAAATAATTCATCTTTTGCATTTAAGTAAATTTCATGAATATTAATCCCATGTATGTTTGTGACTTACTTACTGACTTATCCTCGTATATTGAAAAGCACCAGTCCAAGTACAGATCCCTGAGGCACTCCACTGTTTACCCTTTTCCACTGAGAAAATTGACCATTTAATCCTACTCTCTGTTTCCTGTCTTTTAACCAGTTTGTAATCCACAAAAGGACTTTGCCTACTATCCCATAACTGTTTAGTTTTCTTAGAAGCCTCTCATGAGGGACTTTGTCAAACGCCTTCTGAAAATCCAAATACACTACATCTACCAGTTCACCTTTATCCACATGTTTATTAACCCCTTCAAAAAAATGAAACAGATGTTAGGCAAGACTTCCCTTGGGTAAATCCATGTTGACTGTGTTCCATTAAACCATGTCTTTCTATATGCTCTACGATTTTTCCCGGCACTGAAGTCAGGCTCACTGGTCTATAGTTACCCGGATCACCCCTGGAACCCTTTTTAAATATTGGGGTTACATTGGTCACCCTCCAGTCTTCAGGTACAATGGATGATTTTAATGATAGGTTACAAATTTTAACTAATAGATCAGAAATTTCATTTTTTAGTTCCTTCAGTACCCTAGGAGGCATACCATCCGGTCCAGGTGATTTGCTACTCTTTAGTTTGTCAATCTGGCCTACTACATCTTCCAGGTTCACAGTAATTTCATTCAGTTTGTCTGATTCATCACCTCTGAAAACCATCTCCAGAACTGGTATCTCCCCAACATCCTCATTAGTAAACACAGAAGCAAAGAATTCATTTAGTCTTTCTGCAATGGCCTTATCTTCCCTAAGAGTCCCTTTAACCCCTCGGTCATCCAATGAAGTTACAGTGCCCGTTAAGGAAGATAAGAAAGAGAAGGGTTTCCCAGTTTGGGTTTTTGTCTATCTACAAGGGAAGGAAATATTTTTCTGTCACCTTTCCTAGCCCAGAGCTGGAAGCTGTAATTGCTTCCTGATGTTGGCCTTTCCTCCTAGAAGGGCTGAAGCTATCTTTGGAAGAGGTATCAAAGGGAGAGAAGAGAAAATGATCTGGAGACACCCCCCCCCTGGAGTTTCCAGCCCTGGGACAGAGGGCACTGCTAGGTTGGAGTTCGGGATTCTTCATAGACCTCCGGTATTGTGTGACGGGATCGTCATGCTCAGGATACCCCAGCCACCTTGAGACAATTGTCCTCCATGATATGGAATGATAAAAAGTTTCCAAGCCCATGCCCGGAGGGACGCATACGCCGAGGTAGAGATCTTTTAAGTCCTGGCTCTTGTACAGCTGCGGACACTGGATGTAAATGGACACTTTAATATTTTGTACCTATTGATTCTTTTGGGACAAATCACAAACCTTAAATTGAATTCCTATCCAGCGAGTCCAGTATGGGTTGTATATGATCCTGTTCTGAAGAACTATGGTAACACACACACACACACATATGGGAAATCATTACTGCCTGGGCCAAGAAAATTAGCCTTCACCCGCACTAGAAAGGACTCTCATCTTGGGGATTGAAGAGAGGGGAATGAGCAGTGTGAAGACAGCTCCAGTTATAAATTATTTTATGTGCCCTTGGAAACAGTGACAATCTAGAGCAAAGGGTTACATGATAAAAACAAAATAAATCACACAGAGACACACGCAAGTTTGTTTATGGATTTTAATATAAAATTAATATTTAATATGCAAATGTTTGCTAATGTGTGTCAGAATGTTCTAATTCTTCCCACAGAATCTAGTCCCGAGCTGCTACATCATAAAATAGAGCTTTAGACCTTTTGCTCTGTTTTATGATCTTCCAGGAAGGGTGGGAGGATGGGGAGGGATGGTGTGATGGCATCGACCGTGCTCAGGGACAGCACAAATGTAATTCATCACTGCATTTATTAGGATCCTCTTCATTTTACAATCATTACCCATTACAGTAGCTGAAATAAATAGAAAATGTCTGATGAACTATATCAGAAAGTTCATTTGAAAGAATTATAGGAAAAACGGGGACTAATTTGACGATGCTATGTGACCCTGAGGATCCCTACAGAATATCACTGCTGCCAATAGGGAGGGATGGGTTCTAAAGACTCAACGCATAAGAAGGAACATGGCAGGGCTCCTTTTGTTACCTGGTGCACTGATGCTGAATGCCAGCGTAACAGCATTATCACAGTGCACGCGCACGCCTGTAAATCGATCCAGCGACTTAATCCTGCTGCCTATTTTGCCAGATTTTGTATGCAGTGGGGCCCCTGATCTCAGAGGTATGCTGAGCCAAACAGCGGAAAGAAATGGGATAATTGTAGATTCCAGGAACCTGGCTTAAACCCTTTCACTCTCTGAATGGGAAGAGAAGACTTAATCGGACACTGCACAGCAAGCTCTTCTGAGAAGGGGGCACCACATGCTGACGTGGCCCTGGGATTTGTTATGTGGAGGTGGGGGGGGGGGGATTGGAAGGAAATGTAAAGACTCAAAGGGGCAGATTTTTAAAAAGTACGCTGGATTTTATAAGATACGTGCATAGCCGCGCGTATCTTATAAAATCCGGGGTCGGCGCGCACAAGGGGGTGCACATTTGTGCAACCTGTACGCGCCGAGCCCAGCGCGAGCTGCATGTTCCCTCCGAGGCCGCTCCGATTTCGGAGCGGCCTCGGAGGGAACTTTTCTTCGCCCTCCCCCCACCTTCCCCTACCTAACCCACCCCCCCCTCCCCGGCCCTATCTAAACCCCCCCCTTAACTTTTCGCGCGTCGCCGGCAGCCCCGCTCCATCCTCCAGTCCCGGGGGCTGGTCTGGAGGCCTCGACCATGCCCCCGGGCCGGCACCACGCCCCCGGGCCCACTCCCGAAACGCCGCATCATTTCGGGAATGCCCCCGGACACGCCCCTCCCTCCCCTTTTCGAAAGCCCCGGGACTTACGCGCGTCCCAGGGCTTTACACGCGCTGGCGGCCTATGCAAAATAGGCGCGCCGGCACGCGAGGGCCATGCACTTAAATCCGGAAGGATTTACGCACGCGGGCCTTTTAAAATCTGCCCCAAAGTGAGCAAACTGGCATAAAACCAAACCCAGTCAAGGAATGCACACATCCACTATCCTTCCTTAGAGTCCAATAAATAATGCACACACGCTGCCTACAGCAATGGACTCTTTTAGGCCTTCTTTTATTCATAGTCAGCTTTCTTGTAGTTTTCTGTTCTCAGTCAATGTTTCCCACATTGTTGCTCAACATTTGCTCCCCTATGAGGAAAGGCTGAAGAGGTTAGGGCTGTTCAGCTTGGAGAAGAGACAGCTGAGGGGGGATATGATAGAGGTCTTTAAGATCATGAGAGGTCTTGAATGAGTAGATGTGAATCGGTTATTTACACTTTCGAATAATAGAAGGACTAGGGGGCATTCCATGAAGTTAGCAAGTAGCACATTTAAGACTAATCGGAGAAAATTCTTTTTCACTCAACGCACAATAAAGCTCTGGAATTTGTTGCCAGAGGATGTAGTTAGTGCAGTTAGTGTAGCTGGGTTCAAGAAAGGCTTGGATAAGTTCTTGGAGGAGAAGTCCATTAAGGGCTATTAATCAAGTTTAGTTGGGGAATAGCCACTGCTATTAATTGCATCAGTAGCATGGGATCTTCTTAGTGTTTGGGTATTTGCCAGGTTCTTGTGGCCTGGTTTGGCCTCTGTTGGAAACAGAATGCTGGGCTTGATGGACCCTTGGTCTGACCCAGCATGGCAATTTCTTATGTTCTTATGTAAATAGGCACAAGGAGCTATAAAGGCTAGGATTAAAATCAGAACATTATCGAAGGGGCTGACCTTTAATCTTATGTCTATATTCATATGTCTGATCTGAAGAGCTATGGATTAGCAGAGGAAAATGTATACTGGAAGCCAAATAAAGAAGCCAAAGCAAAGATGCTGCATTGGCTTCCCCCCCAATATGCAGAAGAGAATTTGGTCCCCCGTTAGTCTACTTTCTACATAGTTACGGTCAATGCACAAATCACTGGTGATCATTCAATGAAAAGGTGCCACCTGCAACAAGTTGGTCAGCTTTCATTTCTATTATTCATTTGGATGTAGCGACTCATGGTGGGGAGTATTACTCAGTGCCGGGAAGAGAAGAAGCACAGACAGAGAGAGAGAGACCCAGAGCATAACTGTAAAGTAGTAAAAAAGGATGGAGATACAGAAGGTCAGGTGCAACAGGGATGCCTCAGGAACAGACTGGTGAACAAAGTAACTATGCCAGAGGACAGTAGGCAAAATCCAAAGCCTAATAATTAGATAATTTTATTGTGTATACAAAATTTATACATATATAGCGTGCAGACTTGTGTGAAACAATTATGCATTTAATCTAAATCCTAAAATCTAATCAATTACCATTATTGATCACACATTCACACCTCATACATCCCATTCATTCCTAAAACCACAATGCATATACATTATATATAATATTATACATTCAAGAAAAGGACCCATTTAACATGTATCCAAATGAACCCCCGTTAACATGTATCCAATTGCTCCAATTGTTAACGGGGGTTCATTTGGATACATGTTAAATGGGTCCTTTTCTTGAATGTATAATATTATATATAAAATGTATATGCATTGTGGTTTTAGGAATGAATGGGATGTATGAGGTGTGAATGTGTGATCAATATTGGTAATTGATTAGATTTTAGGATTTAGATTAAATGCATAATTGTTTCACACAAGTCTGCACGCTATATGGGGTAGATTTTCAGAGCCCTGCTCGCCTAAATCCGCCCAAAACCGGGCGGATTTAGGCGAGCAGGGCCCTGCGCGCCGGGAAGCCTATTTTACATAGGCCTCCCGGCGCGCGCAGAGCCCCGGGACTCGCGTAAGTCCCGGGGTTCTCGGAGGGGGGCGTGTCGGGGGCGGGCCCGGTCGTCGCGGCGTTCCGGGGGCGTGTCGGCAGCGTTTTGGGGGCGGGTACGGGGCGTGGCTACGGCCCGGGGGCGTGGCCGCGCCCTTCGTACCCGCCCCCAGGTCGCGGCCCGGCGCGCAGCAGGCCCGCTGGCGCGCGGGGATTTACGTCTCCCTCCGGGAGGCGTAAATCCCCCGACAAAGGTAAGGGGGGGGTGTAGACAGGGCCGGGCGGGTGGGTTAGGTAGGGGAAGGGAGGGGAAGGTGAGGGGAGGGCAAAGGAAAGTTCCCTCCAAGGCCGCTCCGATTTCGGAGCGGCCTTGGAGGGAACGGGGGGGAGGCAGCGCGGCTCGGCGCGCGCAGGCTATACAAAATCGATAGCCTTGCGCGCGCCGATCCAGGATTTTAGGGGTAGATTTTCAGAGCCCTGCTCGCCTAAATCCGCCCAAAACCGGGCGGATTTAGGCGAGCAGGGCCCTGCGCGCCGGGAAGCCTATTTTACATAGGCCTCCCGGCGCGCGCAGAGCCCCGGGACTCGCGTAAGTCCCGGGGTTCTCGGAGGGGGGTGTGTCGGGGGCGTGTCGGGGGGCGGGGCCGGTCGTCGCGGCGTTCCGGGGGCGTGTCGGCAGCGTTTTGGGGGCGGGTACGGGGCGTGGCTACGGCCCGGGGGCGTGGCCGCGCCCTCCGTACCCGCCCCCAGGTCGCGGCCCGGCGCGCAGCAGGCCCGCTGGCGCGCGGGGATTTACGTCTCCCTCCGGGAGGCGTAAATCCCCCGACAACGGTAAGGGGGGGGTGTAGACAGGGCCGGGTGGGTGGGTTAGGTAGGGGAAGGGAGGGTAAGGTGAGGGGAGGGCAAAGGAAAGTTCCCTCCGAGGCCGCTCCGATTTCGGAGCGGCCTTGGAGGGAACGGGGGGAGGCAGCGCGGCTCGGCGCGCGCAGGCTATACAAAATCGATAGCCTTGCGCGCGCCGATCCCGGATTTTAGTGGATATGCGCGGCTCCGCGCGTATCTACTAAAATCCAGCGTACTTTTGCTTGAGTCTGATGCGCAAGCAAAAGTAGGCTGTTCGCGCGCCTCTTAAAATCTACCCCTTAGTGGATACGCGCGGCTCCGCGCGTATCTACTAAAATCCAGCGTACTTTTGTTTGCGCCTGGAGCGCAAACAAAAGTAGGCTGTTTGCGCTCGTCTGAAAATCTACCCCTTAATGTATAAATTTTGTATACACAATAAAATTATCTAATTATTAGGCTTTGGATTTTGCCTACTGTCCTCTGGCATAGTTACTTTGTTCACAAATCAGACAGAGGTTTTGCACGCAAGTAATGTACCTGTTCAGGAACAGACTGGGTCAGCTCCACTTAAGGGGCTAATTTTCAGACCGCCGGCCTAAATTAGGTGGCAAAAACATAAGCAAGTTACACCAATTTTCAAAATGGACTTACATGCATAAGTCTGATTTGAAAATGGTCCCACCAGATTTGCCTGCACCAAATTCCACCTGCGGTGATGCGGGCATAACATTTTGGGGAAAATGTACTTGCATCATTTGGAAAATGTGAAACTGTGTGTGTAAGAGTCCAAACTCCTCCCATTTCCACCTCCCCTGGGAATCCCTCTGCTCATACTGGGTAAACTTGCATTCATTCATGACATTCGCACATACGTTTACACAAATCGGGCGGGCAACTGTGTAAAAGGCCATTTCTGCAGGTGAAACCCTGTTATACTTGTGGAAATGCCTTTGAAAATTATCCTCCCTATGTGCAATATATGATATGTAGTATATGTTCATCATGCTCTCTCAGTGGGGGATTTTTCTTCTTGCCTCATTTTGACAGACAGATGCAAGATGCTAATATCTCCTTGTGGAAGGCAATTTTCGGAAGCTATTTATTGGCTGTCCGAAAATTGTCCAGTCCTTACAGCGATCAACACGAGTACTTTTCACTGGGTAAAAAGTAGGCAGGAGTGGGAGGCGTGTTTAGTTCGGGGAGAGGGAAATAACACACCTAGATGACATTTTCTTATCTACATGAGTTAATTTTAAAGGGTGAGGCACCCCTCGGGGTTGATCACTGGATATCACTTCAATATCATGAGCCACAAATCCCCCAGCAGCCCTTCCCCACCTGTGGTTGGACACCTCAACCCTATTTAGCCCGGCCATTTTAGAACACAGCGTGATCACTTTTAGAGAGATTCCGAACAATGGGGATGTTTAGGTTTTACTTTCTGGTGAGACCTCCCAGCCTCACTCTGCACTTTCAGTTTGAAGTGATAGCTCATCGGGCACACCCTGCCACAGGGTCCTTCTCACATTAAGTACAGAGAGAGAGAGATTTTTACGCCGGATTCCCTTTTGGGGTGAAAGGGCTCTCATCCAGGGGACTGAAGCTCTGTGAGCCCACTCTAAACCCCAGGTGAGGCAAACACCAGTGACAGATCCTACTGAGAGAGAGACAGAGATGGCTGAAGATATATCCAGCTTTACCTTTAAAAGTATTTTTTTGACATTTGCTGTGTGGGGGAGGTTTTTCCCGATTCACCCCTCCACACAGGGATGCAGAGCTGGGGTAGCCTGATCCCCTTTTGACTTTTTCTCGAGAAGTCCCCAACATCTGAACTATTGAGGAAGTGTAAGATCAGGAGACCCCAACCGGATCCCCACCCATGGGAGCAGGGCGGGCTAGGTCTCCAGGAAGGATATGGACTGTTTTTGCTGTGATTGAGGGGACCCTTTCAATAGGATTCCTGGTTAGGCACTGGGTGAGCTTTGCACAATAAACACTACCAGGGGAGCTGCACCCAGATGCCTGAAATAAAAGGACACCGGCCTACAGAGAAATACACATGTATCAACAGTTAGATGTAACTTCAACATAATGGACAAATGGACTTTTATTTAATCATTGCCAAAGCAGTAAACTTTATTTTAACAGCCAGAGCCTGGTCCTGTCTGATTTATCCCAACATCTCACCCCTTGGGATGCAGTGAGCATCTATCTAGGCACACTGAAAGCAAGACACCATGGACTGGGCCAAAGTGAGAGCTTCTCCCCCATAAAAAGAATCCACCTTAAGACAGTCAAGCATGGGAGGTTAATTGCTAGCCGGAGCAGCCCCGAAGAAAACAAATATGTTTGTGTGTCCTAGGAGTAAGGGTTACGGGGGAAAGTGCCCACAGAAAAAGCAGGGACAAGCTTTTTCCCAGGGCAATTTTGAAAGGAAACATATTTATTTATTTATTTAACATTTTTCTATACCGACCTTCAAGGATGAATACCATATCATATTGTATCATATATCAATACATATGCGTGAATGATCCCCTTTAGGAACTGGTGCCAAGCTCATGCGTAAATGAACCCCTGGGATTTGATTCAGGGTGGGCATTTTTTTTTTATTTCACCCATTACACATGGACATTTAGAGATAACTGGAATATTTATTGGAAAATAGCTGCCAGCCTCCAGCTTCTGAGAGCTTTAGCTTGCATCAGGAAGTGTCTCCTTCTGCAAGGCAGTAAGACTTCTAAGACCAGGCCTGGTCCTGTTCTACATCTTATTCAGTCTCTGGAACTCCATCAAATGCTGTACAGGAATCTGAGGAAAGAAAAACAAGCAAAGCCAAGTTAATCAATTTTGCATAAAAACCACATCAGATTTCACAAAAAGATGGGTCCCTCAATCTGCAAACCTGCTGACTCGTGAGCCATGATCTTTTTAGATTTGGGGAAGCACTCGGATGGCTTGGCAATTCACCAAGAGCCTGATCTACCAAGCTTTTTTCTCATTAGACTCAGAACAGGAGTAAAGTCTAAGCAAACCAGGCCCTAATTTTTGATCCACTTCATGGTTTTTCTGCAGCCAGCTTAAAAGTTTGCAGATTTCCACAGCTTTCTTCTGTAGTCAGCTCCCCAGGTTTACAGGCAGCTGCCCACAGATTGTACGCATATTCCCACTGAATTCAGCAGCTTTTTGATGGCTTATGCATACAGACAGGGGCACGAGGCATCGCCTATTAACCCTGACTCAGTAATAGGTTAATTTTCAAAGGGTCAGGCCACTTAAGTTCAAGAGTTAGGTGGCTAGATTGGCCACTTTGAAAATTAACTGGGCGCTAAGCAACTACATTTAGCTGCTTAGTTTTACTGGGAAGATCAATTTATCTGCTCAAAAAGTGGGTAGAACTGGAGGCTCTTCTAGATTTGGGCGACTTAGCAATGATTTTCAGTACTAAATGGCTGTTTAGCTGCTGACTCATAGTACACAAAAAGGTAGGTCTAAATCTAAGTAGTCAAACTTCAAAGTTAAATCTTGGCTCTATAAATATTTACAAAGTCAGTCTAACTAAGATGGGCCATGAACTAGAGGTATCAAGTATGTTGCGCTCACTGAGACTGTGGGATTTTTGGTTTTTATTGGTAAATGGAAAGAGAATTATAATGATTATAATATCTATTATGTTATGTAATTGGTTTATATTCTGCCTTTCTGACACTTCAAAGTGGATTGCATTCAAGTAATTTAGGTATTATATGACTGTCTGCTATGACTAAGTTGATTTTTTTCTATTGTACCCTGCACTGATGCATCAAAAATATTGTGGGTAACCAAATTTAAATAAAATAAAATAATTTTGTAACTGAAAATTTAAAAAAAACAAAATAAAATCGTTAGCTAAATTTTAGAGGGCAATCTTAGTCACTAGGTGTGTTGGCTGAAAATCAGCCCGTAAGCTTTTATTCCATAGAGACAGAATGGGAAAAATCCTTAGTGAATCAGGCACCAGACGTGGCATATTTACTACACAAGATCTTTATTCTCAAGCATATGCCATCATAGGGTGACATATGAATGGATTAGCACAGCAGGCTGAAAACCAGAGAAGCTAGCATTCAAGTCCTGCTGATGCTCCTTGTGACCTTGGCGAAGTCACTTCACCCTCCACTCACACAAACTCAAGGGATCATTTATTAAGCCATGGTATTTTTCCCACAAGGCAAAACATTGCAGTTTCCCAAAGCTGCAGTACTAAGAAAGGCAGCTTTGTCAATCCTGCGGTATTTCCCCTGGTGGACAAATATCACAGCTTAGCTGGCCTTTCAAAGTACCATATAATGTTGGTCCCATATCCCATGGCCTTCATCCTTTAAAGGGGCCAATTAGCCCAAACAGTGCCCCCCCCCCCCATCACAGTACAACCCCCTAGGGGTCTCAAAAGTCCCCCCATCCCACCCTCTGATGGGCCTTGAGGTCGCCCAAATGTAGAAAAAAATGTTCAAGTGACGACCCCACACACAGGCTCTACTCCTCTCCCATTTTGCAAAAAATAATGCTTGGATTTCAACCCCCTTCTCCCCACCCTAGCCTACTCTCTCCCACCATGGGAAGTACCTGAAGATCCCTGGTGCTCTAGTGGAGCCTGGAGTGCCCTATAAGAGCTCTAGACCCGGAACGCCATGTTCAAAATGGTGCTGGATGGCCTATTTTATACTTTCCCCATCATGTGAAAGTAGCAAAAGTCTCTATGCAACCATCTGGCACCATTTTTAACCCAGTGGACTGAGCCCAGAGCGCTAGGGTGTGCTTCAGGTCCCACTAGAACACCAGGGATCTCAAGGTGCTTTGTGGGGGGTAGAGAGGGTTGGGGGACTGGAGGGGGGAAGGGTGCTCAAGGTTTGGGGCTAGTTTTTTGCAAAATGGGGTTGTCACTTTTAAAAAGAAAAAGTTTTACACGAGCCACCTTAAGTGGTGTTGGGCAGAAGATAGGGGGTATCTCAGAAAATCCCCAGTGATTTTACTTAGACCGGGGGAGAGGGGCTGTCTGGGTCAATTGGCCCCTTTAACACATGGCCCTGGGAGCATCAGGACATGCATTAGTTCAGAGCTTTCCAAACTGTGGCATGGGACCCCAAATGGGGTCCCAAAATCTTCAGCTGGGGTCACAAGTGCCTAAAATGGCAGTGGCTCTTCAGGCACCAGAAGCAGCGGCCTGAGGAATTAGTAAGGCAGCGTAGGGCCTGCAAGCCAATGTGCCTTCACAGCTCCTGCATTGGCCCTCACACATGTTTCTGTGGTAACAGGAGGGACTGGGGACTCCGTATTCTTGTGAGCTTGCACTCTCTCTCAGGCCCCCATGCTTACTTTCATATCTAAGGCTTCTGCCACTTGCTGAACACCATCTGGCTCGGGACCAGTAATAAGAGGATGGGAGGGCTGACACACTGCATGGGCCAGGGAAGATTGCCACTGTTTTTCTGTCCTCACCCACCATCGAACCTACCCAAGAGAAAAATGTTGTGTCAAAAGCCTGTCCTGTCTTCTCACCAGTTGTTATCCAGCTTTGGTCCAGGACTCAAAGAAAAATGTTGCAGCTGGGTCCTGGTCCAGGGGAATGTTTAGAGAAGGGGTTGTCTGAAGGGAGGGATCAGATGATGGAGGGGTTTGAGAGGTGGGATTGCCTGTGGAGGATGAGAGAGGAGGAAAAAAAGAAGACTGACTGGAGGATGTAAGAAAAGAACGGTGGGGTGAGGGGATTAGCTGTGGATGTGAGAGAAGGATTGGCGAGGAGGTCGTGAGGCTAGGAGGTGATAAAGAGGGAATGGGGATGAAATTGAGGAGGTAATGGGGATGGAGTGAGCAGGAAGGCACGACAGAGGATCAGTTGGGGATTATAAGAAGGGTTGGGGGCTACAAAAAGGGCTGGAGGGGGTGAGAAAGAGGGGATGGGCAGGAGAGATAAGCATTGCTAGGGGATGTAGGAGGGGTGGAATTGGAAAGAGGAGGTCCTCGGCTGGAGTGCAGGGAGGGTGAGAATGAAGTGAATGCTGGAGGGGGACTGCCCCCCTGCTCATTCGTTTTTGGTCGTCCTCTGGAGTCGTGTGAATTTTCGAGCTCTAAAACGGGATCACGCTGGGAAAGTTTGGGAAGTGTCTCGATGCTGCCCGAGAAAGTTAGCTACAGCTCTGGAATCGTTGCCAACTTTGGATCAAGTAGCGTGGCTTGTGAATTTTGAGGCAAGCTTTGTTATTTGATTTACAGGTTTGTGCCTAGCTAATTACCATTCCTGCTTTGTGCCAGGTATTTCTGAGGGGATAACCTGCGGCATCGGAAATACTGCATGTTATCTCCACGTTAAGACATTTACCATGAGGTAAATGCTGTTTAACTGCACACTAAGGCCCTAACGTGGCTTAGTGAGTGACCCCCTTTAGATTGTAAGCCCTTGGAGGGGCGGGACCTACCTACAGGACACACCCCTCGTGCTACCAATGAAAAGGCATGAGCTAAATAAATAAAATAAAATAAAAATAAAATGAAAAGGTGGGGCTAAAAATCTTTATTTGCACGTTTTGCATAGACTGCAAAGTTTGATCCTCACACGCCTCCTCACATGCCTTTAGTATCAGTAAGGTTACAATATAGTCTGCATTTTACTAGAACTGTCTCAGTTGTGACAGATCTCTATTGTACTTGAATTTTTATTTTAAGATAGAGATGTCCCAATTTTGTCCTTTTATCTGGTCATAGCCCTTGAGAAGTGATCAAAATAAATCCCACAGTACCTCAACCTAAAGTTTGGATGGCCCCTGTAGTGATTTTGGTATTAATTAAATCAAACCTCCATGATAATTAGTACCAGAAGAGGTCTTCAGGATACGCCAATAGGGAAGGGCGGGTCAGATCCTTTTTCCTGCTCCCATTTAAGAGGCACAGAAAGAAGAACCCATATAAGAAGTGTTGCACTGTTTCCGTGCTGAATGATAAGTACCAGACTACGTCACATAGGATCCTAACAAGCCCACCTTATAAGAACCGATTGTAAATGCTCCTGCTAACGCTGTATTTTTGAAAAGAGCCAATTTAGCTTTTAAACTGTCATGACACTTAAACAAAAATTCTACGCTATTTATATACATAATATCGTGCTGCCATTGATTTTGTAATTTAAAAATTATAACTGGGCTAAATGGTGATTTTCCGAATGGCAGTCCTTATAGCTCTGTCCTGCTCCCATAGCGCTAGGTTGCAGAGTGTGGATTTCCCAGAATGACTCATTAGAAGTTAACAGTACCAGTAGGAAGCTGGCTTCAGGCACACATGTCCTTCGGTCCCCATGCAACACTTTTCATTCGCAGGACAGTCTCTGTCGAATCTGCATTTATCCAAGCACTGATCTTTCTTCGACTGCACATCTTTTCCGCTATAACGACAATGCCCTGGTTTTTCTAGAAGAAATAAAAGTCTCAGTACATATATGGTCTCCCAAAGATCATTAAATATAGTACATATTATAGCTAAAACAATCCAGATGCAAGAAATAAGCTATTCATGGTGGTACTTTTTAAATCTATGGTCTGTAGATTAAAGGTTTTGTTTTATTTTCTGTGAATTGTACGATTAGTAGCAGTGGAAGCAGTTACACAGTTTACTGCCGCCTTCAGCAGGAGGCAGAAAGCGTGAGTGAGACATGGTGGGAAACATACTCTTACTACTTATTTTTATATTTGACCAAGGAAAAGCATTAAAGCCTACCGAGTCCAGTTTTCTCCAGGGACCAAATATGTCTACTAGAATTCTGCACTCCAGAATGGAAGATACCACAATTAGCAGCATGATCTGGCAGACCAGCCAGCTGAAAAGAAAGAAAGCCCAACTCTGCAGTGATAGATGAATTAGCAACCTTCCAAAAACCATCCATAGCCTAACATATGCCGAACATCTTTGTCAAAAAATGGCAGAAAGGTTTGGATATCTTATATATCTCATCTGCTGCAATGAAAATCATCCCTCAAAAGTGGCATTACTGATGTATTTATTTATTTGTTCTTATATTCCGAGTATCATGATATACTCGTATCATGAGATACCTAGTACCTTGCAGTCTATGATCAGTGATGACACATGGAAATGCAATTACAATCTAGAAACCAGCTGTCATAAAACTCTCTGAAATGTCATTCACAAAAGTAAAAAAAGGCTCTGCCTAGTACAAACTTAACAGAGCAACCTCTCAACCAGATAAAGTACATACAAAATGGTAACTAGAGATGTGCATTCATTTTTAAGGGATGTGTATTTCATAACTAATAAAGCTATTTTTGAATGGAACAAACCAAAAATCAACAGTTGAAAATATCACAAAATGTTCTGATATTTTCAGTTCATTAAAAAAACAAAACAACCCAAACACAAATGGGGCTTCTCTGGACCTCCCAACTCTACCTTGAACTGAAATGGGATGTCACCGGCTCCCCACTTACCTCTTCTGTTGGGTTCTCAATGTAAAAAAAGGGCAGGAGTGATCCCCAGTTGCTCATGCCCTGCAGACTCCCAGTTGGATCCCATCCTCTGTGGACCTTTGATCATTTTTATCTTGCCTGAGGACCTCCAATCACCTCTCTCCTGCTCCCACCCGACCCCTTGGTTTTACCTTCATTGTATCTACTACAGGCCGAGTGACTGTGGGTATGGAATCAGCCCAGATTTGAAGGCTTTCCCTTCCATGCTGAGGTCTGGAAGGAGTGGGCCACCTATGGTGCTGGGAACAAATGCTGGCTCATTCAATCTGATGTTGATATCACTGGAGCCATGAGATTCGGTGGAGGGGAGAGGGAGAAGAAGTGGTGCTGGTGGCAGGAGGGAAATATGAGGTTTATTGCGTGAGGGTGAAAATTTACTGCCTTCCAGTAGGCACAACTCTAGTAGGCTTGTGTGTAAATCTAGGCCTGAGTATTAAATTTTCTACCTAACCAAACGATGACAAAAGAGGATTTGGAGGAATGATGGAATATTTTCATTATGTTGATCCAATTAAACAAATTACAGTCTACAAAGCTTTGGTCTTTTCTAAGGTTAGTGCAGTAGCTACTCTTTTATATTATTTCATACACTTGTCATGATCTGTATACTGTATATATGCCCCTACAACTGAGATCCCAATTCCCAAAGCATTATTGGTCTCTGTGCTGAATCATCTATCAGTCTTGGAGCAGGAAACTAAGCCAGTTTACATTTACACAGAGTTAGCACAGATCCAGCTCCTAAAGGGTAGGCTGAGGCACTTCTCTTTTGCTTGTAGTTCTGAATGATTTCCCCAAGGTGAGCAGAACTGCAAGACAATCTTTTTCTTTATATATTTCTCCCTTTTGATCATATTGATCCTTGTTTTTTTTCTTTTGATAGCATTGGTTTCAATGGAATGGAATGAGGACTTCTGACCCTAGGTATTTATAAATTGCAAATTTAGATACTTTTTCCTACAACTAAGTATATTTGATGGATACTAAGAAACAGGTGTTTATCATGTCTTTGTGGTACAAACTACAATTTTTGACATTTTTTAGGTGTTTTCAATTTAATAAGGCATAAATGAAATTTATCATCAGTTTTTTAGATGCCTTTATTATTTAACATATAAAAGTGTAAAATACAACTTTGCAATGCTGGGTTGTGGGATAAGGATATGTGGCTGGGGATGCTGGCAGAAGGGTGTGGTGTGAGTGGCTGAGGGGGATGACTGGTGAGGTTTGGGTTGCTGGTGTGTAGGGGTGTGTGGCTGAGGAGGGTGTCCGAGAAGGGTGGCTGGTGTATGTGGAGTAGCTGAAGGGGCTTCCCTACCCCTCACTATTGCTTTGCATTGACCCCTCCCCCTTCCCTCCTCCTTTAGTGATCCCTGCCAGCTCATTTCTCCAGTGTCATCTTTTTCTTTTGTGCTGTTGGGACTTGTTCTCCCCACTGATCTACTCTGATGTCATAAGTCTGCTGCATGCTGTTTCTTCGTGACTGTTGATATCATTAGAGAACCTCAAGGTAGGCCTATTTGCAGGGTGGTTGGTTTTTGTTTTGTTTTTTTTAGTTGTTAAAATTGAAAAACTCAAGTTCCTCATTGGTTTTAACCAACAATCAGAAGCCCTAAAATGTAATTTATTTTTCATTATTTTAAAACCAGACAGATGTAAAGTTCTAGTAGCTGCATTGGTCTTGGAGAAAAATGGAGTCTATAAGTCATAAAAGACTGACATAAAGATGAACATATCCGAAGAAGAAGTCTCAAAAGCTTCAATGTCTTTTGCTGGTCCTTTACAACTGTAGTACCCTCCTACCTTGATTTGCATACTTGTCACAGAGGAAATGTCAGAGCACTAGTGCTTCAGTGCTGCTGACCCACTCAACATGGCTGCTCTAACCTGTCATTGCCTCATGAGACTGCACCATGATTCAGGCCACATGACATCATGAACCAATAAGAGGAGAGGTTTGTTTTTTCAAAGTCTGTCGGTTGTTTTCTAAAGGAAAGAGGTTGGGATAGAGAGACAGAGAGAGACAGAGAAATGGGAGATGCTGGTATGGGTCCTGAGACTCTCCTGTTTGGTTGAGCAGCAGAGAAATTTCAGAAAGTCTATTACAGGAAGTCTGTGCAGAAGAAATTTGCTGGTCCCTGCAGGAATATGAACAGTGAGTTTTCCTGCTGTTTTCGGACAGTTTAACCAAGAGAAAGCAGACAGTGTAAACAGAGCTGAAGAAAGAAATTTCTGAGTCCCTGGAGTTGGCTGGAAGCTGTGTCACTGCATCTCTTGCTGGGACAGCTAGAACATGCTTTAGAAACCTGGGGAGACCAGAGACCTAGTCAGTAGGCCTTGTGGGGAGGCACGAATATTAACAACTGTACGCAGGACTCTATGGAAATGTCTGGGCTGCTGCTTCCTTTAGTGGAACATTTCTCATAACTTAAGAGAGAGAGTTATTTATCTGTATCACCTACAAACTGTTGGATTACAAAACCAAGGGGATCATTTATCAAAGGCTTATCGCATGCGATATGGCCGTATTGCGAGCGATAAGCCTCTATCGCATGCGAAAATGGCCTTTCCGCATGTGATATGCAAATTAGGGGGAGGGGAGGAGTCAGTGGTGTCCGCTGCCAGTGATAATGTTACTAACATTATAGTCAGCAGTAGCGCGCCAAATAGCTCCACCTTTCATGTTATGTTCTAACTTCTGCAGCACCAGCAGCAGTCTACTCACAGGTCTGAGCTATGACTGATCATGAACCCTGACCTCTAGCAGTCAAGCGAGCAGTCTCTGCCTTACAGTATTACCTGTTACACCCATAACAGCTTAGAAAAACAAAGAGGCAGTCAGTCAGGTTTACCGCCACTCTCCTGATCTCACAAAAAAGTCTTTCACACAGATAAAAATCACGTAGATGACTCAATCTTCTCCATCTTGCTACAGTATCTGATTGTCATATCAGGAGTAGACAGGCTTGAATTGGGGTTTGCTTGATTCAGTGTCGTTAAGCTGTGGGTGGAGCCACAAAATGGCTCTGAGGAAGCCAGGTTTACACTACTTTTGGCCTGCTGTATGGCCCCGCCTCTGAGGATCCAGATTGGTCCTCAGGAGATTCAAAGGAATGCTGGAACACCTGGAAGGTTATGGAAAGGTTATGTTATTGCCTTATCTAACAATAAAACCTGCACTGAGACCTAACTGTTCTAGCTCTTCTTTCATCCAGCACAACTGATTTAATGACATGAGGGAAGGTCTGAGCTGAAGTGGCAAGCGTCCGGCCCTTCATTATTATTGGTACCTGCCAAAGAAGCCACACACTGCTTCATATAACCAGAAAAACAGCACTTCTGATCAGCCGCACAATTCCAGTCATATCTGCAGGACTTTGCGGATGAGTTGTATCTGCAGGGCTGTGGTGCTCCCAGATGTGGTGGACAAACTCCATCATGCTCTGCAAAAAACCATGAAAAGCCATGATGAAGGTACAAACTGTCTAATCAGGAGTTACAATGCTATAACCAGACAGGATGACAATACAGTCGAGAAGGGGCAAAAATAATCTAAACTCACATTGAAAGATTCCACTGAGAATTAAACCAGACATGTTCTACTTATGCTTTGTCCTTGGGGAGTTATGACTTGTTTAGTCAGCATCAAAGTTTAATGGGTCAGCAGCCAATTATCTCAAAGATGCCCAGCTCACATGCCCACCCTACAGTATGCATGTCTATGATGGCACGATGCCACGTGGCCCTTTCATCATGAAACGTGCTAATGTTCAGAACAGAAATTTTTGGGTACATTATAAGGAGCTGTCTGCATTGAAATGGGACCACTCTTAAACTGCTTCAGCTCTTGGATATTTAGAACATAAGATTTTGTATTTAAACCTTTTTAAATTCTTGACAAAATTTTAGTAGCACTTCCGCTAATTTTGCTTTCTGCAGGGGTAAAGCCTCATTGGCCTTAACAACACTGCACAAATAAGCTCCAGCTTATTATGCTGTACCTCTGTTTGGGTGGTCTTTATAATTAATGCCATCAAGTCAAGCTGCCACATATTAATGGCGCACGCACACACACACACACGCCACTTATCAGTGAAATCTTGATTTTTGGCATGTACAGTAAACACGGTTCTTTTGGTATGAATCCGTATTCTCCCAGGAATCTTCTTTGCTTGGCAATATTCAGGGAGTGCAGACATTCCATGTCCACATAGTGTGGCGGCTGAGATTTTATTTAGGGACTTGGATGTGAAGACTTGGTTAAGACTTCACCTATACAAACAATTCTGGATCCTATGTGATTAAATAAAGAGTTATTTTTTACATTAGTTTATTGATTTTCATATAAACACTTTAGAATTGCAGTAAATTGCATGTTTATAGATTGTACTGCTGTTATTATAATTGTTATGAATGTCAGTATGTTGTAGCTATAAATGTATTTTATTTATTTATTTAGATTTATATTTCACTTTTTGCGCTTCAAAGTGGATTATATTCAGGTACTGTAGGTAAATCAGTGTTTCTCAGACCTTTTAGTTCAGGCCCTCATTTTTCCTCTCTAGAATAGTTTTATCCTTTCTCTCTCCAAAATCAGAAAATAGTAAAATTAACAGAGACAGGGGCCCAGTTTTGTCTTTTACTAGCAGCAGTGATTGCCCTTTAGAGGTATGGCATTATTGGCCTCAACACGTCAGCTTGCCAGCAGTTGTGTCAAAGATCTCCATCCAGATCCTGTCCCTATGTGTGAGGTCAGTATAGTGAGGTGAGCTAATGTAGTGTACCACTTCTCATTGGGAGGCGGTTGTGAGGTTGTAAAAAACTCCTCACCCTTGTGATTCAGGAGGATTTGGGACTTAGGGGTTGAGCACCAGCTTTATCACAGGGCTGAGTGGAGCAAGTGTCTCTCCTTGCAGACGGTGGGAGTTAGCCCTCCTGTGAAGGTAGTGGGTGTGTGAGCCCTGTCTGCGGTGGCGTAGTTGACGCAGCCTCGAAGGCGAACCCAGAAGGCCTGTGCCGGCAGCGGGTGAACGCGCCCTGCATCGGGACAGTCTGGAGCTTCACCTTTACCAGCCGCCTCCCCCTGGAAAGTCTGGGGAGAACAAAAGTAGGAAAACCAGGATTCCAGGAGGGGAAACTTCCAGTCTTTGGAAGACGTTTCTCTGAGAAAATATCAGTTTTCGAGGAGACCTAAGAGGGAAGGGAATTGTGTAGAATCCTGGATTAATGGACCAGGGAGCCTTAAGGGGAGAATGGTCTGCCTGGGAAAATCCACAGTGTTGGCTGATGCAGCAAATGAGCCAGAAGGTCACCAAAGTGGAAAGAGCTGCAGCCCCAAAAGGAACTGGGAGAGCCCAGAGTGGAAATTACCTCTTCCCAAAGAGCTTACCTTTGTGCAAAAGAGTGCATGGAAGAGACTGAGGTTTCTGTTTTCTATTTTTGGACTTGTGTACAGTTTTGATGCCCTCTAGCGTACTGTTGCACTTGGGTTTTAATTTCCTGCCACGAGTGTCAGTAAACCCTTCATTTTGAGCAACGGGTTTTTTGTTGGGTTTTTTTTGCGTAAAAAGTGATATTTGGTGTGACTGACTGGTGTGCATAAGAGCCCCTGAGCAAAGAAAAACCTTGAAAAGCCCGTCTTTTCTCCCCTGTGCAGGGGATCCTAGGAGGTCAGTGGGCCTTGCGTGGTCCTGTGACCTGCTCCTGGTGGTCCCATTCCCAAGGGCTGACCAGGACAGGGGCTTGCATAATTTTGGCAGTAGAATGTGCTGCAATTACAGTTACATGAAACCAAACTCCTTGTGCCCCTCCATCATGAATAATCCGCCACCCCCCCCCCCCCCAGCTCTATACAGAATCCTTATATATTGAAATGAAGTCATCACCACTAATATTAAAACTCATTTAGTAAAGCAGAGTTAGCAATAGGCAGATTTTACAGTTATTACATATCACCCAGTTACCTCTGCTACTTATTTAGTTTGACAAATGAAAAGCTGGACCAGTTCTCTTGGAATTTCAGTCAATGACATTTTTGTAACCTCAGAATTACAAAAAAGTCATATAGGAAGGCAATATAGGAAGCAGAGCTGTAATTTCAGTCTTCATGTGGCATATTATGTTCCTACCTTGCTTAGGCATTAAGCACACTTTTCCACACAGGGTGCAGCACTTCTGTGTAAGGGGACAATCACCATCAGTTCGGCATCTTGGCAGAGGTAGGGGCATGGCGCACTTGGCCATTATGTCTGGACACATACCAGGTTTCACTGTAATTGAAAAAGTCTGTTGAGAACAGCAACTATTTCATTAATGCCTTACATCCTTAATTATTATTTATTTTATTTGTATTTTAAAAAAATTTGCTACCTGCCCTTCCTATGTTCAGGGTAGGGTGCAATGATAATGATGCAGCTAGGGTTAAGATTACTTATTTTTAATAATACTTCTCAAATGGCACAGACCAGAAGTTCACTAAATTGGTTTCAAGTTATTCTAACTCAAAGAATAACTGTTCGGATTTATGTCAATTATATTAGAGAAGGGTGTTTCCATCTCCTGTTCTGGCTGAGATTAAGCTAATTTGCCTCAAAGTTTGCTCCAGTTTTTTAAATTGATTTTAACCCCCATTCAGGTCACAATCCAAAATTTTCAGGTTCTTTGATTTCTCAGGGCCTGATTCACCAAGCCTTAGTCAATCAGGCCCTTAGTTTGTTGGAGGGGGAAGCAACCTTTACAACATTTGAAAAGCATTGACAAGAAAGATCTTTTTACATTTCCCTTTCTTTCTGTTTCCCTGTTTATGTTCATTCTTTCTGGCCTGTGCACGTTAAAGGGGTACGAGTGATGCAGGAAGATCTTACCATAAACATTAAAGACGTCTGAAAAAATGATAGCATGAACTTGCTAATATTAATATGTCTGCATATGCAAACACGCTAATAAATATTAGTGTGTCTACATATGCAAATGAAGGAACACTATAAGTGTGATGATTCACCAGTAATTGCCCTAGTCCCTGCGTAAGAATTGGCACCTCAAGCTACTGGACAAGGAGAGATTGTGTTTTGAATAAGGTGAAAACCCAAGATGGCTACCCTGGAAACTACTTTTCCCAGCTACCCTGTCTGCCAACCCTTTGCCAGGGATCCATCGGGAATGAATCAGCACTGGGTGGAGGCAATAGCCCAGCATTGATAGGCTATGCCTTTGTATAAAGAGGAAGGTTCCTGTAGTAGAAGAGAAACAAGGAGGGAGTGGACCCTCACTGTGCAAGTACATCTTGGGACTTGGCTCACCATGGAGGCAGACCTGGAGGAGGAGAAGAAATAACCAGGGACAAGATTCATGAGAGAGCTGCAACATTAAGCTAAGTGAATTCATGTATGCTAGCTGAATAATGGCTGGGTTGCACTGCTTAGTTTTAAAATGGAATAATTTTTTTTTTTTTTTTAGAAAGTACATGGGGGGGAGCCAGAGAAACTGAATAAATAAGACAGAAGCTAATAAAATTGCTTCCTTTAGGTTAAATCAAAGCCCCTTTGTGCCTTAGTAGAGCCTGAACACCACATGGCTGGGCTGTACTAAGGTGCAAAGGGGCTTTGCTTTCTCCTAAAAAGATGAAAGGGATGTTTGGAACTGCAGCAGAGTAAGATAAGAACATAAGAACCTTACAAGTACCCAAAAAATAAGTCTATCCCATGCTACTGATGCTAGTATTAGCAGTGGCTATTTTCTAAGTCCACTTAATTAATAATGGACTTCACCTCCAAGAACTTATCCAATCCTTTTTTAAACCCAGCTATACTAACTGCACTAACCACATCCTCTGGCAACAAATTCCAGTGCTTAATTGTGCGTTGAGTGAAAAAGAACTTTCTCCGATTAGTTTTAAATGTGCTACGTGCTAACTTCATGGAGTGCCCCCTAGTCTTTCTATTATCTGAAAGACTAAATAAATGATTCACATTTACCCGTTCTAGATCTCTCATGATTTTAAACACCTCTATTATATCCCTCCTCAGCCATCTCTTCTCCAAGCTGAACAGTCCTAACCTCTTTAGTTTTACCTCATGGTCCATCCCCTTTATCATTTTGGTCACCCTTCTCTGTATCTTCTCCATCGCAACTATATCTTTTTTGAGATGCGGTGACCAGAATTGTACACAGTATTCAAGGTGCGGTCTCACCATGGAGCGATACAGAGGCATTATGACATTTTCCGTTTTATTCATGATTCCCTTTCTAATAATTCCCAATATTCTGTTTGCTTTTTTGACTGCTGCAGCACATTGAACCGATGATTTCAATGTGTTATGCACTATGACGCCTAGATCTCTTTCTTAGGTGGTAGCTCCTGATATGGAACCTAACATTCTGTAACTATAGCATGGACCATGTTTCCCTCTATGCATCACCTTGCACTTATCCTCATTAAATTTCATCTGCCATTTGGATGCCCAATTTTCCAGTCTCACAAGGTCTTCCTGCAATTTATCAAAATCCACTTGTGATTTAACTACCCTGAATAATTTTGCATCATCTGCAAATTTGATTACCTCACTTGACATATTCCTTTCCAGATCATTTATAAATATATTGAAAAGCATGGGTCCTAGTATAGATTCCTGAAGCACTCCACTGCCCACTCCCCTGCACTGAGAAAATTGTCCATTTAATTCTATTCTCTGTTTCCTGTCTTTTAGCCAGTTTGTAATCCACAAAAGGACATCGCCACCTATCCCATGACTTTTTACTTTTCCTAGAAGCCTCTCATGAGGAACTTTGTCAAATGCCTTCTGAAAATCCAAATCCACTACACCTACTGGTTCACCATTATCTACATGTTTATTAATCCCTTCAAAAAAGTGAAGCAGATTTGTGAGGCAAGACTTGCTTTGGGTAAAGCCATGCTGACTTTGTTCCATTAAACCATGTCTTTCTATATGTTCTGGGATTTTGATATTTGGAACACTTTCCACTATTTTTCCTGGCACTGAAGTCAGGCTAACTGGTCTGATGTTTCCAGGATCATCCCTGGAGCCCTTTTTAAATATTGGGGTTACATTAGCCACCCTCCAGTCTTCAGGTACAATGGATGATTTTAATGATAAGTTACAAATTTTTACTAATAGATCTGAAATTTCATTTTTTAGTTCCTTCAGAACCCTGGGGTGTATACCATCTGGTCCAGGTGATTTATTACTCTTCAGTTTGTCAATCAGGCCTACCACATCTTCTAGGTTCACTGTGATTTGGTTCAGTCCATCTGAATCATTGCCCATGAAAACCTTCTCCAGTACGGGTATCTCCCCAACATCCTCTTCAGTAAACACCGAAGCAAATAAATCGTTTAATCTTTCCGTGATGGCCTTATCTTCTCTAAGTGCCCCTTTAATCCCTTGATCATCTAACGGTCCAACTGACTCCCTCGCAGGCTTTCTGCTTCGGATATATTTTAAAAAGTTTTTACTGTGAGTTTTTGCCTCTACAGCCAACTTCTTTTCAAATTCTCTCTTAGCCTGTCTAATCAATGTCTTACATTTAACTTGCCAATGCTTATGCTGTATCCTATTTTCTTCTGTTGGATCCTTCTTCCAATTTTTGAATGAAGTTCTTTTGGCTAAAATAGCCTCTTGCACCTCCCCTTTTAACCATGCTGGTAATCCTTTTGCCTTCCTTCCATCTTTCTTAATGTGTGGAATACATATGGACTTTACTTATAGGATGGTATTTTTTAACAATGTCCACGCCTCTTGCACACTTTTCACCTTTGTAGCTGCTCCTTTCAGTTTTTGCTAACTATTTTTCTCATTTTATCAAAGTTTCCCTTTTGAAAATTTAGCACTAGAGTCGTGGATTTGCTTACTATCTCCCTTCCAGTCATTAATTCAAGAATTGCTATTTTTCCTATGATAAAGAAGAGAGGTTTGGGACTGCAGCTAAGGGAAATTACCTATACCTAAAAACTGTTCCACTTCTCCGAGAGATATAATCATTGCTTGTGGTTACAACAGAAGAAAGCAGTCTTCCACCAACAAGAGATGCCTTGCAGCTGCACAGGGTGGAAACTTGCCTCAACCAAGATGCTGAGAGTAGGAACCGTACAGGAATAGAATTTGCCTTAAATAATGACAGGAGGTTTTAAGTTTATAAAAATGCAGTTTTCACTGTTAGGAATTATGGACCCTTGGCCCAAGGTGGTGTTGATATAGAAACATAGAAATGACAGCATAAAAAGACCAATCGGCCCATCCAGTCTGCCCAGCAAGCTCCCACACTTATTTTCCCATACTTATCTGTTTCATCTACCACCAAGTTCAGGGCCCTTGTTGGTGTTGTGTTCCATGGCCGTGGATGGCCACAACCGCGGTCCCCTACCTCACCTGTGGCAGCGACCCGCTGCGGCAGCTTCAAGGGAAGCTGCTGAGTCCATGCCCGTCGCTCTGGCACGGGCCTCCGCGATGGCCGCCAGGTGGGGAGCCGTCCCTGCTCCTCCCTCGTGGCGTCAGGCAGCCTTTCCTCCATGGAGGAAATCCAAGATGGCCACCGCCATCTTAGGCGCGAGGCCGCTCCCCCTTGCTAGATTTAAAGGGACCTCGTCCCTTTAACTACGTTCAGCTGTTCTCAATGATCCGGAGCAGAGGAAGTATTTAAGGAGACTTCCTCTGCTCATTCCTTAACTTGGCAACGTCCTTCCAGCATTGTTTGAGTCTTCTTGTGTTCGGACCCTTGCTTCTTGTCTCATCTTAGTGATTCCTGGTTCCTGACTTCGGATTGGCAAGCGGTGATTCCTGGTGTGTGACTTCGAACTGGCAAGCGGCGATCCCTTGGTGTGTGACCTCGGACTGGTAAGTGACGACCCTCTGGCACTTGACCTTAGACTTCTTCTGCACCATCATCTCCAAGGGCCCACGTAAGTCCCAGTGGCCCGGGTTCCTATGGGCCCCCCCCCCCCGGGGGGGCAGCAGGCTTCCAGGGGTGAAGCTCCAGTTAGCCCTTGCACAGAGTTCTCGATTCCTTGACCTCTCAAAAGTCCACCTAAGTCCCAGCGGTCTGGGTCCCTATGGGCTCCTCCGGGGGGACCGCGGACTTCCAGTGGCGAAGACACAGTTCCTCTCCTTGACATCACGACTCTTCGTCTGCCTCCACAGTCGCCTCAGTCTCCAGTGCCGAGGGTCAGCTGGTCGCATTGTCTGCTCTGCCTCGCCACCCGACGAGAGAACCTACGGATCCACATCCTCAGGTATACCATCTCCCGTCGGTCCAAGGGTTCACAAGCCTGAGCATAACAGATTGCCAAGTCCATGGACCCAGCGGAGGCATCTGCCCGCCAGGCCATTCCTGGAATGGCCCAGCATCTGAAGGACCAGCAAAAGACCCTGGATGCCCTTGTCTCTGCAGTGGAGGGCCTGAACCAATGCTTCAAAGTGTTAGGGCCCATGGATCCCACTCTGCCATCCCTGTCTGTGGCTCCGGGGCTCAACTCGTCAGGGCTCCAGGGCTCAACTCGTCAGGGCCCCGTGCAGGCCAGCGAGGGTGATCTTGGGCAGGTAATTCCCACGCAATTCCTGGCGCCCTCTCGAAACGCCGGAGACGTGAAGTTGTGTCGGGGATTCCTTAGCCAGTGCCAGGTCCATTTTTCCTTGTTGCCCGCTCAATTTCCTAACGACCTGGTCAAAACTAGTTACATTATGTCCCTGCTCGACGGGAAGCCTTTGATCTGGGCCTCTCACCTAAGGGAGAGAAGAGACCCAGTGTTCGGAAACCTGGACCAGTTTCTGTCCGCTTTTTGACAGATTTTTGATGAACCTCTCCGTAAACCTACTGCTGTCTCAGAACTACTCCGGTTGCGACAGGGTACTCGAAGTGGCTGAGTATGCGACAGAGTTCCGCACCCTGGCCGCAGAGCTAAACTGGAGAGAGGATTGCCTCCATGGGATCTTCATGTAGGGGCTAGCCCCACGCCTTCAGAATGAACTAGCAGCAAAGGAACTCCCGGACGATCTTAATAGCATGATAGATCTGGCCAATCGAGTGGATCATTGCACATGGTTTCACCTTCCAGAAATGAAGGCAGGAAGGAGGCCCTCGCCTTCTCCCAAGGACGCATCGGGAGCCCTTCGGACACCGGCCGAAGAGCCCATGGAATTGGGCCATGGGAGAATTTCTCCACAAGAGCACCGGCGGCGAATTAAGGAAGCACTTTGTTTCTATTGCAGCGCGGCAGGCCATCGAATAGCCGCATGCCCGGCACGGCCGGAAAACTCCTGGGCCTAGGACCTGAAGGAGGTCTCTTCCTGGGCCTAACCTCACCTGCACCTCCATTAATGCTACCAGTGGCGCTAATGTCTGCGAACGGTGAGTTCCACCCGTTAGCTCTGATAGACTCCGGCGCCAGCGGCAATTTCATTATGAAGAGCCTGGTGGAGCATCTGAAGATTCCACAGACCCGTGTTCCAGCTCCTTTGGTCATCTCATCGATCCAAGGTAAACACCTTCCAGAACGTGTGACACACATCACGGTTCCCGTCCAGTTGAGGGTTGGACTCCTTCACCAAGAGCGAATGCCATTCCATATCTTGGAGTATTCCATACATCCTGTCGTCCTGGGCCTCCCCTGGCTCCAGGAACACGATCCCCAGGTCCTAAATCTAGGCAAATGAATAACAGGACTACATTTAAGCTCCTAGGAACCGATACAATTAAGCCTCTAAAGCCAAGATCTCTAGCATGCAAAACTGGAGCAAAAGAAACTCGCTCTATTACCAGCAACACTGGAAGGTGCATAAAGCCAAATGTCCCTATTTTGACAATCTGTCTTTTCACTGTTGAGTTTAGGCTTGCCTATCAAGCATTTGGATGTGTCAGATAAATATATAGTATTATAATTTACCCATGTACATCTCTTCCTATAGGTATTATCAACTCTATATTGTCTGCATAGATATGATTGCTGACTCCATGATCTCCAATAAGTCTTCCTAAGGGACAGAGATTCACATTGAATAATAAGGAGAAAGTGACAAGCCCTGGGGTACCCCACACCAGAACTTTCAACAAGAGGATATTACTCCCTTAGCCAAAACTGCCTGCCTGCGTATTTTGTGTTATTTTGGTGTTTTTTGTTTTTTTTTTTTATTATGTATGTTTTATTGTACCTCGCCCTGAACATTTTTAGGGTAATAAATAAATATGTTCACTTAAAGATTTTATCCATTGAATCACTGTACCTCCCAACCCCATCGGACATTATCAAGTAAAATGTACATATTTTAAAAAGTTATTCTGCTTGTTTGTTTTAATTGTATTACTTTGTGTGCTCTGTTATTTTATTTATTTTCTATCATTTAACAGTAAGAGTATGTGAATTGTAAGAATCATCTCTCTATCTTGGAACATGGACTATCTCTGCTTTGTTTCACTGTCTCCTGTGCTCTAGATTTCCCCTGAGCCATTAACACGGACAGAAGAGAGCGAAAGAGGGACCTCCTAAATTGCCACAGAAACAAATATAGAAAACTCACAATGCAAAATAGAAGAGGATTTTCCGGCATATACAAATCTTAGCCCAGACTCTGTGCAAAAGGTACCTGCCAAAGCTGTCACACACTGCCTCCTGCAGCCAAAGAGGCAGCACTTCTCGTTTGGTTGGCACTCGCTATCACTGCGGCAGAGAGGCACAAGCGACAGAGAGGCACAAAATAGGAGGACACTGATCATCTTTTCTTAGGTCATTTGGACAGAATCCAGGGTTCTCTGGAATAGAGGAAAGACAGGGTGAAGACAACATCTGCCTAACCGATACACGGTAGAAGAGCTGCAGCAAGGATATGGTGCTCACAGGGTACCTGGGGCTCTCTGTTGAAAGCTGGAGCTAGATGCTTTTCGCAATTAATGCATAGTAATTACCAACTACAAACTAAAACTGATTTTTTTTTTTTTTTACAAAAAGTAAGGAACAAACCACATTTACTTTCAAGTAGGGTAGCTACTAACACAGCCCCAGAATGCAGGACATGATGGAGGGAGATGGAGTGGGGCCGGAAAAAAGAGAAAGGAGAAGAACCTGGGGAGGACAGGAATTTTATTGGTGGGAGGAAAATGAAGGGGGCAGAAAGAGATGGAGAAGAATCTGGGGGCAGTGAGGAGGTGCTGGAGAGAAAACATCGTTTGGGGAAGGAGAAGAACTTGAGAAGAGAGATGGAGATGAATTTAAAGTGGGAGAGGGAGAGGTACCTGACAAGGGGGACATGAAGAGCCTGGGAGGGAGGGGGAAAGAGGGAGAACTTCAGAATGAGAGCAAGAGTTGGGAGAGAGGAACCTGGAGGGTGGAGATGAAGAGGAACCTGGAAGGATTAGTGGAGCGGGTGAGAATGAGCAGAAGGAAAAATGAGTGAGTTGGAGGAAGAGGAGGATGCCACACCACCTGCATCCCCTTTTCAAAATCCTAGATCTGTGCTTTAGAATTCAACTGAATTTCTTTTTTCATGTATGACCAGACAAAAAAGCAGGACAATTGTGCAAATTGCTCATGCTTAGGAAAAGCAAAGGACAATTTCTTTAAAAAAAAAAAAATAGGACAGCCCTGTCTCAGAATCTGTAATCTCTTCAAATATTTTTCCAATGAGGGGGGAAAGGGATAAAAGAAAATGTATTTTAGCATTATAAAATCATTAAAAAATAATTTGCATAATATATGATATTGTGTTGCCTTGCTTCATAGTAAGTGGAATATTGATGCAGAAGCTAAAGGCTGCACATATTGCTTAGAGAGACAAGAGGGACAACACGAGGATATCCCTCTGCAATTGTAGGTACCTCAGGCACAAGGTACTATCGGCTGGAATACAATCTGCTGCCAGCCAACAGCTAGAGCCAACACTACATGCCAGGCTGGAACCATGATATACGGTAACTGGAACCGTACATTGGCACTTGTGGTGCAGTGGGGTGGACAGACTATACAAGTTTTATAAGTAATGGGAAAATAAAACCCTGCCCATCCTGGAATATACTGCTAGAGCTGCAGGGACTGCATCCTGAAGTGGACCAGTAGAGCGGGAGAATTGCTGGACTACACTGATTTTTCTGCTGGTCAGAGGAGAATCAAAAGAGGATGTTTTCATTTGCTTGGTGGGGGAGGGGTGCTAGGGGCAAAGAGTTAGAAGCTGGGTTACTAAGCAACCTTGTTCCTAGCACGAGACTTTATGCCAGGCCTGGTTTGTATGTCAGCCCTCGTGATGCGTTTTAGTACCTGTTGGGGTAGTTCTCATTTCTGATGATGGAAGCAGGATTAAAAACGCCACAGAGTATGGTGGAAAATGAATTCCAAATCCAGAAATGGCCAAAAGGCTCCCCCTCAGAGACTGGGTCACTTGGCAGCTCAGTGGGAGCCTACAATTTGGGCAGGCCCTGAAGACTGCAAAGCTGAGCCTTGGAAATCCTGAGAACTGATCAGCAATCAGTAATACGATGACTGACCAGTAAATCACCTGTGCTTATTTCCCAATCTAAAATATTTTATCTGTCGTGTTTTACGTCAACCCTTCTTACTAACACAAGGTTAGATAGCCCTGATGTTTGCTGGAGAGGTTGCTCCTTCAAGGGCACTTTCAAGCATATTTGGTGGGGGTTTGTTTATATTCACAGCAAGCCTGAGTGGCTGTTATAGGGCAAACTAACAATTTGACACGCTTGGCTATTCCTTTGAATTATACCTTAGCCCTTTTTGAGTTAGTGGCGTGGTGTACCTTCTTGAATTTTTACAAGGAAATGTTTTGCCCGGTACCTATTTCTAGCGACTAGAAAAATGAGTGTGTCCAAGTGGAAATATATTTATCCCCAGATGAATTATCTCAGATTGATACTCTGAAACTTGGAGTATGCATGTGATGGAACAATTTATGAACCAGATTGGAGATGACCTTCATCTTTACCAGAATATTTGGTTACCCTTTCTTAGATTCCTGGACCAGACACCTAATGCATCTTAATATTGCCATCTATTTTGTCCTCCTTCATATAAAGCTGCCATCTATGTTACTGTACACTACAGCATATTAGTTCCACTTGTCTTACATATTTTCTTGGTACTTGTTACAGCATCATTTTACGATTCTTATGTAATAAAATAATGTCATTTCGATTTGCAAAATAGTTCTGAGAATCAGAAGGAATTTAAGAGGAATTAAGCTCCCAAAAAGGGAGTGAGAGAGGGAGAAAGTGATAGCTTTGACACACCTATGCCCTGCGCTTTGAAGGCCATCCTTCCCTTCCCCCCACCCCCCACCCCAACACACACACACACACACATAGACACAGAAAGAACCCACCCCTTGGGATAAGAAAACGGTAGATTGAGCTTTTATGGACCTTTAGCCTAGAGCTTATCCACCAAAAAACGGCTACAAAAGAATTAGTCCAGAAATTTAGATAATTCTAACTATGCAGTTATATGTTGTGAACAAGTATTTAAAGCATGTCAACCTAAATACTCACAGGGGTTTCCTAATATTGTTAATACAGTGAATGTTGGGGCCTCAGTTATGTACGTTTTGCATATATACCCCTTTTAACAAGATATGTGATTGCTCTTTGTCTTTGCATAAAATAGAGTTAAAAAAAAGGAATTAGAATTATCTGTTTCATGTTTAATTGATGCTTTCACCCTTTCATTATGAATTCAAGTAAAAGGAATTGCATCTGCTTCCTTTTATCGGAAATATAGATGCCTGTTTTCACCCTGTTGTATTGCATTTGTAGTCCCCGTCCCAAACAGCTATTAGGTACAGGGTGGGGCCATGGAATATGCAAGGCACCATGACCTCCAAGGGTTCCCACACAGGAAGGAAAAGTTCAGTCTTGTCAAGGCCCTTAGCATTTACTCCTCTCTCAGGGCCCTTCTGCATATCAGCTCCAAGCACACAAAAAGAGCTACTCTTCACATCTCTGCTGCTGTTCAAAACATAAATGTCTTTGCTGAAGCTGATGGCAGGAGCATAAGTCCAAAAATTGTACACTACTTGATAGTGCAACACAAGTTCAAAATATTACACAAAATCTAAATACAGTCTCTCTTCACTTTCATACACCTCTCCCCAACCAGTAAGCTCTTAAGGGCATAAGAACATAAGAAAATGCCATACTGGGTCAGACCAAGGGTCCATCAAGCCCAGCATCCTGTTTCCAACAGTGGCCAATCCACGCCATAAGAACCTGGCAAGTACCCAAAAGCTAAGTCTATTCCATGTTACCATTGCTAATGGCAGTGGCTATTCTCTAGGGGGTAGATTTTTAAACAGCGTGATTTGGCCAACTTTTGCTTGCGCATCAGACTCAAGCAAAAGTACGCTGGATTTTAGTAGATACGCGCGGAGCCGCGCATATCTGCTAAAAACCTGGATCGGCGCGCGCAAGGCTATTGATTTTGTATAGCCGGCGCGCGCCAAGCCGCGCAGCTTACCCCCGTTCCCTCCAAGGCCGCTCGGAGCGGCCTCGGAGGGAATCCTCTAACGCCCTCCCCTCACCATCCCCTCCCTTCCTCTACCTAACCCACCCGCCCGGCCCTGTCTACACCCCCCCCCTTACCTTTCTCCGGGGATTTACGCCTCCCGGAGGGAGAAGTAAATTCCTGCGCGCCGGGACGCAACCTGGGGGCGGGTACGGAGGGCGCGGCCACGCCCCCGGACCGCCCCGGGCCGTAGCCACGCCCCGTACCCGCCCCCAAAACGCTGCCGACACGCCCCCGAAACGCTGCGACAACCGGGCCCGCCCCCGACACGCCCCCTCCGAAAACCACGGGATTTACGCGAGTCCCGGGGTCTGCGCGCGCCGGTAGGCCTCTTTGAATGTAGGCATACCGGCGCGCAGGGCCCTGCTCGCCTAAATCCGCCCGGTTTTGGGCGGATTTAGTCGAGCAGGGCTCTGAAAATCCGCCCCTAGGTGAACTTAATAGCAGTTAATGGACTTCTCCTCCAAGAACTTAATCCAATCCTTTTTTAAACACAGCTATACTAACTGCACTAACCACATCCTCTAGCAACAAATTCCAGAGTTTAATTGTGCGTTGAGTAAAAAAGAACTTTCTCCGATTAGTTTTAAATGTGCCACATGCTAACTTCATGGAGTGCCCCCTAGTCTTTCTATTATCCGAAAGAGTAAATAACCTATTCACATCTACCCGTTCTAGACCTCTCATGATTTTAAACACCTCTATCATGTCCCCCCTCAGCCATCTCTTCTCCAAGCTGAAAAGTCCTAACCTCTTTAGTCTTTCCTCATAGGGGAGCTGTTCCATTCCCCTTATCATTTTGGCAGGCACCCTTCCATTCTGGGCCCTCCCATTATCTGTTGTGTAATGGAAATCTTCTTCTCCAAGGTTTCTCTGGTCTGACTTGAGTTAGATCAGCGTTTGATTCTAGGGACTTTCCCCAGATATGAGGCCTCTCCTCTGGCACTCATCCCTTAAACTTCAGGGGACCTCTTTCTTCACAGGGCTCCTCAAAATCTTGTGCTCTTCAGGAACACTTTTCACTCTTTCTGGACTCCCAAGAACCTCACCCCTGAAATCCTTTTCCTTCGCCTCCTCTGAACCTTTATTTTGAAAGGATAGGCCCTCTGGTGCCTCTCTGTAGAGAGGTAACTCCAACTATACACAGGACTCCAGGTTTTGGAATTCCTCTCCTTAGCTCCCTCCTGCATCCAAGGGTGCAGAGATTTTTATAACCTCCTAGAACCCCCCCCCCCCCCCTCCCAGTGGGGAGTGGTACTCCAGTTTAGATCAATTGGGTGCCTACATCCACCCAGTCATTGGGTATCTAGCTAATGCAGGCCGGTTGCAGTCACCTGGGAATGTAACGATGTATGTAAAGGTACCACCACACTAAACAAAATGGAACAGTATTGAGCCAGAAAGGCAGAAAAAGTGGATTTTCCCCGTCCACTCATGGAAGTCTCACAGGGAACTGGGCTTGACTCAGGGCCACCAGACTTGGTGGGCAAAAAGCCCTGACCATCCCACACCAAGAGCCACCAGCCCCTTGTCATTGGCCCACTGGGAACCAGACTTATGGCCTGTCAAAGAGGTCCATTGCTATTGGGTCACCCTTTCTGGCCTTGTGGGGCCCTCCTCCTGGTACATGGAGCTTTTCAGGTCAGCAGCAGAGGACATTCAGGTATAGGGATGTAGAAAACTCACCAGGACTGATCAGAAAATGCACTCGAGCATGGTGAACCCTCCCTGGTCACTCGAGAGTGGGGGTTTCCTTGTACGGTTCGGGTCCACAGAAGTCTCTGGCTCTTCCCTATACGACCCGGGCCCTCCCTGTTGTGTCACCCCTGCTGTCCATGTGAGAGTTGGTGCACTTTCCCTTGCCTGGTGCTTCCTTGAGGCAGAAGCAAAGGACTTTCATTTTTAGTTTTTTAAATTTTTATCTCATCTCCCCAGCAATTGGGTTAGCAGCAGAGGGACAGGCACGTCTCTTAGGCATCCCTCCCTTTCCCTACTGATTGATTTGGAAATTCGGACCCAAGCAGGGAGTGAACTTGTGTGCCAACTCATCCGGTGTTCAGGCAAAGCGATTCCTCCATGTCCCCTTGGGTTCTTTCATGTTGTGATCCTGGCAGGGGCAGCATTACCTCCTAGGTCTGTCATTAACATGACAGGCAATGCTAACCTGCAACTCGCACAGCAGCCTGTGCATGGCCATTGCATCGCCCCTTTCTTCATGCAGTATTTGATGGAGAATTCCCTGATCGCTTGCTAATCTGTGCTTTACTGGCTGTGTTGTTGCAGCATGCCTTCAAGAGTCAAATACAATTAAGCTCTGGAATTTGTTGCCGGAGGAAGTGGTTAGGGCTGTAGCTGGGTTTTAAAAAGGTTTGGATAAGTTCCTGGAGTTGACTTAGGGAATAGACACTGCTATTACTGGCATCAGTAGCATGGGATCTACTTAGAGTTTGGGTACTTGCCAGGTACTTGTAGCCTGGATTGGCCTCTGTTGGAAACAGGATCCTGGGCTTGATGGAACCTCGGTCTGACCCAATACAGCAATTTCTTATGTTTTTATTTATTTATTTATTTATTTAAAAGTTTTTTATATACCACACATGGGGTCACTTACGTGTCCGTCTAGGCGGTTTACAATTTACGATGTGTGACAGGTAAAAGAACCAGCAATCCCCCAGACAAGATGAAGTGTACAACTGTTTCTCTGCCACATCATTGCTATGAAGAGAGATCAGTATGACCTCCTGCCATATCTTTCAAACTTCTTTGAATCCAATGATTCAGATGAGACATTTTTGGGACTTGATGTATCACTGGATGATGACTTTTTTAGTACTATAATTGAGAGTACAGATGGTCTGTGGGCTAGCCTGCTGCTACCCAGTGAGCAGGGACTCAGACTCATTATTATTATAATACCTCAGTAACCAAGGATAAACGTAAGGAGAAATGCTGCCATGGAGTAGAGGTCAGGAGAAATGCCCCTGATCCTGTCTGGCCCCTTCTTATCCACCATCTGTCCAAGCTGGATCCTATAAGAGAGCACCATTGTGAAGGCACTTTCTTTCCATAGAGAACCAATGTTTTGCGATGTGCCTGCACTGTGGTAAATATGTCATACGAGGGAAGAAAGTCTGATGTTTCTCCAACATTTCCATGAACTATCCTGACAAGCAAATACCCAGTAGAGGCTGGTGCTCTAGGGATACCATGCAAAGCAAGAACTGCAGAATGAACCTCATCTCATATCCTGGCCTCATGTCCCTTTCACCCATGATGGCACTGATGGGCAGTTGAGACCACAAAGGCAATGCTAGGGCCCCCTAGGGCAGATGAGGGCGACATCTTACTCATTCTCCTTGAGCAGGACGCAAGCATCCTCTTGGCTGGTCACATGCTACAGTAGAGAAATGATAGTACTAGATAATCAGCACTTGCAATTTAGGAAGCTGCTTGACCTTTTATCCTCAAGTTACAAGGTACCCAGCAGGAGAATATTTAGCGTTGCATCATGCCTTCCATGTGCACTCAATGCCATGCCAGTCTGCAGGCAGAGCTTCCCTTGGCAGAGCATCCATTTCACCAGCAACCTTATGGCACACTGGACGAGGCTGGTACAGGGAGCACCTCTATTGGGAGTGCACCCAGGTGATGAATCAGTCAGACATTTTCCTACATCCTAGAGGCAATCAGGGGAATTATGGAAGGCTGGCTGGGCCAGAGAGCTATGGATTTTACAGGTATTTTGTAATGGACAGTGGGCAGAACATGATCAAAATAGCATGTGATGGGACTATACATCACCTTGCACTTATCCACATTAAATTTCATCTGCCATTTTGATGCCCAATTTTCCAGTCTCACAAAGGTCTTCCTGCAATTTATCACAATCTGCTTGTGATTTAACTATTCCGAACAATTTTGTATCATCTGCAAATTTGATTATACGACAAGTGAGATAACCAAATTTGCAGATGATTTTTTTACTCAATGCACAAGTAAACTCTGGAATTTGTTGCCAGAGGATGTGGTTAGTGCAGTTAGTGTAGCTGTGTTTAAAAAAGGATTGGATAAGTTCTTGGAGGAGAAGTCCATTAACTGCTATTAATTGACTTAGAAAATAGCCACTGCTATTACTAGCAACAGTAACATGGGATAGACTTAGTTTTGGGGAACTTGCCATGCTCTTATGGCCTGGATTGGCCACTGTTGGAAACAGGATGCTGGGCTTGATGGTCCCTTGGTCTGACCCAGTATGGCATGTTCTGTGTGTAAATCTCACTTACCCATATTTGCAGCAAGTCTCCAAAGTAAACAGCCTCTGGCATGTTAGAACAATGTAGGTAAGGGAAGTCAGCAAATCAAATCTGTACTTTGGGGATAAGAATTGGTTCTAAGGCCTGGGTAGTTCTGGTTGGTGTACAAAGTAGGACTGGGCACATGCTCTGGCTGAATGAGGCACTGCCCCCTGATGACAACTCTGGAAGTGATCTAAACCCTTTTGTGGATTGCCCCAGCTGTGGCGGGCGTTTCTTCCCCCTCCCTGGGTTTGGACAGGTGTTCTGTTTCAGCTGGCACATAGCAGTTGGTGCAGACCAGGGGAATCTGACTGTTTAATTAAAACAAAACATTGCAAAAACCAAAAGAGGTTATTGACATGAAGTGATTTCTGCCCAGTGCTCTGAATGTCAAAGTGAAGAGCACTGGGCAGTGGCACTGTGTGAGTAAATGGTGGGAGTAACTATGATTCTTTTAATGAAGCTAAATGCCACATCATCTAATTAATGATGTGTCTGAGTGGATGAATGAGATTTCTATTGTGGTTTCCCTACTATTTAGAGAAACCACAGTCCAGGGAACGAGCTTGGTGGAATCATCAGGGAAAGAAGACTCTAATGAGATTGATCTGTTCTGGCACTGTGAAGAGTCATAAGAGGTGTAGAATAAGTGGGAGGCCTTTAGCCCCACAGTGACATGCCACTATTCTTATCATTTGTTTCACTTATCTGGGGATCGCCCAGAGAAACTCTTGATTTTGGCTCCAAGCACCCATTGTGTGATGGGAGTGACTAATTCTGGGAACAATGACAGGTGGGAAGTTTGACAGAGTGGTACACTTACCATAACAACATAAGAAATTGCCATGCTAGGTCATATCAAGGGTCCATCAAGCCCAGCATCCTGTTTCCAACAGAGGCCAAACCAGGCCACAAGAATCCGGCAATTACACAAACACCAAGAAGGTCCCATGCTACTGATGCGATTAAAAGCAGTGGCTATTCCCTAAGTCAACTCGATTAATAGCAGTTAATGGACTTCTCCTCCAAGAACTTATCCAAACCTTTTTTGAACCCAGCTACACTAACTGCGCCAACCACATCCTCTGGCAACAAATTCCAGAGCTTTATTGTGCATTGAGTGAAAAAGAACTTTCTCCGATTAGTCTTAAATGTGCTACTTGCTAACTTCTTGGAATGCCCCCCTAGTCCTTCTATTATCCGAAAGTGGAAATAACCAATTCACATCATTCCAAATTGGAATGTAGATGTCTACAATGAGCTCAGGGAGGACAAAAAAATCTGCTTGATTTTCAGTATGAATACAGGCTGGGAAAGTGGGGGCCTCTTGATCCTTCTGAACAGTTACCAAAAGGCTTATGGAAGCCAAGCATTCATAGCAACGTCACTTCTTGATAGGGCTGTGCATCGTTTTTCTGATGGATGAAAATATCATACGATATTTTCTAATCCGTCAAGTATCGGGAGGGTCCCCGAGAGCAATAGGAAAACCCACAAAACTTTTGTGTGGTTTTCTTATCATTTTGGGGGGGGGGGGGGGGTGGGGAGAAAGGGCACACATAAAAAAAAAAACCCCAAACCCACCCCGACTTTTAAATCTAATTATTTAGAATCCCCCACTCTCCTGACCCCACCAAAACTTTCCTAAAGTACCTGGTGTCCAGCGGGGGTCCCGGGAGCGATCTCCCGCTCTCGGGCCATCAGCTGCCACTAATCAAAATGGTGCCGATGGCCCTTTGCCCTTACCATGTGACAGGGGCTATCGGTGCCATTGGCCGGCCCCTATCACATGGTAGGAGCAATGGATGGCGTCGGCCATCCATTGCTCCTACCATGTGAATCTGTGCACAGTCTGAATCTGTGCTCCTCCTCGGTCCTCCACTTGCTGAGCTATGCCAACACTGATCTTTGCTGTCTCCTAGCCTGCAGCAATGCCGAGACTGAAAGAATCTCTGCAGCTTCTTGGGTGGTGCAGCACTGCAACGTCGGCATGCCACACCGGACTCGATGCTGACCCTTGTTCCTTCTAGGGCCTACCGTGTGCTGCCGCTGAAATGCTTCTGCGCAGACTTCTCCTGGGTGGTGCACCGGCACTATACCTCAAGAACCTGCCTTCCTGCCACTGATCTTCAGGAAACTGAAGACCTGGAGACTTCCAGCTAAGAAAAAGGGGCTACAGTGATGGTGCTCACTCCAGAGAAGACTTTTTTTTTGCTGTTAAAGACGTTCGGCTAGGCTTTTGGTTTCTGAGGAGCTTCTTTTTGCCAGCCTTCCTCATTTGGTTCTGGGGTTGATTCAGCTCAATCCTGGCAAGTGGGATTTGGACCTTTTGCACTGGAAGATCAGATCCTTACAGAAAAGAGTGAAGCCCTCAGAAGACCCTCCAGGGAATCTTCACTCCCTGGGACACAGGCACAGGCTGGGTAACCGCTTCAGATCAACTGAGAAACTCAGGTGAGGACCATTCTGAACTCTAAGGTGCAGAATAGGATTTCCCTCGAGGGGCTGGGTTTCCTGCACATTTAAGGAAGAAGTGTTAGGAATTCCTCAAGGAACCTGAGCTTGTGGCTTGTACACAAAGAGAAAGGTCGCTCATCTGGTGTTTTGTTTATTGCATATGGACATGGATTACATTTTGAAAATAATCAGTAAAAAAAACCTTTATTTGAACACCCGGTCCTGAGCTCTGCCTCAGCTGTCCCAGTTTTTTACTGCACCATTGTTTTCTATCACACACAGACAGATTTGTACCACCGCCTGGGCCAAAAGCTGCAGCCTCCCTGCCCCGCAGAAAGAACTCACCCTGGGGTACAATCAGCAGGAGGGGAGAAGTGGCACTGGAGACAGCCCTTAAAGAAAGAAATTCTTGTGTGTGCCCTGAAGGATAATGCCCCTTCAAAGAAAAGGGTTACATATACAAATAAAAACAAGGGGTAGTGACAGCTAGCTAACAGAAAAACCAATCGATTTGGCACAGTTTCAGGGTTTTATTCAAACGTTTTCTCCATTAATGTCTTCGGCAAAATAAAACCTTAAATCTTTGTGAAAGCTGAAAACATTTTTCAAATGTTTTCACGGAGGCAAAAGAAACCTTCGTTTTTGTGACTCTTTTGCTAATTTTTGCCGGTCTCTGGGACTGAGACAAGATGGAAGAGCTGAAGGGGACCTGTCGGGGTGGGAACAGGTTAGAGGTAGAGGCAAAAGGGGAAGGCAGGGATACGGAAGAGAAACAGATGTGGCCAGGGAGGGAGAAGATGGCAAAAGTACAGAGAGGGTGAGACCATGGAGAGAAGAGTCAAGGCTGGCGAAGGGGAGGGAGGAAGCGCTTTTATTTACTGTACTACTAATAACCCATCGTGTACAAGGCAAGGCATAGCTTCCCATGTGGACAGAGCAAAAGTCGTAGTAAGACCCTTGGCTGATTCAGCTCTGCAGGGCACGCTGGGTCCTCCGCCCACACCCCAGATATCAGCCCACAGATGCCCGCTTTTATACGGCGCTCAGAGCTAAAGGCTGGGAGTACTTGATATAGCGGTACCTGGCTCCGGATCCTGACAATTCTCCCCACAGCACTTCTGGTCCGAAGGGCAGTCCTCATCACCTTTGCACTGCTGGTTAGATGAGGAGGGACCACACTGCACTGGGCAGAAGCCGGGTTTCACTAGGCCAAAGAAAGATAGTCAACATATCAGTCTCTTGAGGTGCTGACGATTTTGCTAAATACACAGCGCGAGAGATAATAATGACAGGATTGCCGATCGATAGAAAGAAACGTGTAATCCTACAGCATTCCTGTGACTGGGAGGAGGGTTCCCCCTCTTTGTGGCGTTGCCTGGTAAAGGGTTTCTATGAGATCGCCCTCCTGCAGAGCAGCTTCCTCCCTTCCAGAGGTGCCTTGTGAGGAAGCTAAGATTGTAATTATTTACATTTGGAATCCACCGCTACCTGTCGGCTCGCAGCAATTTACAAAGTCTTGATTGAAAAAGAAAATGTTTTATAAAATTGCGTACCCGAACTCCCGACAAAACATAATACAACAAAAATTATTGAACTCTGCAGGGGGGGGGGGGGGGAGGGGGATCATGCACCCGGGCATCACTGGGTTACGTCCTGTATATCCTGCCTCTTAAAGGCACAGCAACAACCTCTTGCTGCCCCAGGCACTGCTACCTACCTTCAGGCTTAACGCACTGATGCTTGCAATTAAAGCAGCAGCATCTGTCTGCCCCCGGACACTGTTGATCAGTTTTGCATACACCAGGTGCTGGACGAGCATAGAGACATATCGATGCATCCCACTCTGGACATGCTCCTGTTTTATCTGAAACAGAGGAAAGCCCATAATGAAAGTACGATTGCTTACAGAAAACCGGACGTGAAGGGAAACTGCCTGTGATGACGTAGGTTCCGGCTCGGGTTATAATAGGAGCACGCGAGTGGGTGTGCCATTTAAAAGATGGACGCGGCATAAGGTAGCCGCAGAAGATTGAAGATGTGGTAATCGAGCCAAGAGAAGACACATGGAAACCTCTAAATCGTAGGACTGAAGTTGAGAAGCACGTCTAGGAGACAGATACGGAAGGAAACCCCCCCTGAAGCAGAAACTGCGGTTCGAAACACGCGCGTGTCGGGTGACTAACCAAAACTGGAACAGATAAGTAGTGTTTGTTTCTCTCCTATCCTTTGAATTCAGTTTGCGAAAATTAAGTGGACTATAGAATAATTGGACTGACATGGGGAAGTTTTAAAATACAAAAAAGAAATTCTTAAAAAATGTTATAATTAAAGTAAGGTGGCCTCGTACCTAATTAGGAGTCTGTTGGATTTTACAGACCCTGAGAGTGAGGGGCCTACATATATAGTACTTGGCATTAACCTGTGAAGTTGAAATATACTTACCAGTGATACGATTGGGTGGATTTTGTGGGTTTACATTTAGATTCTCCATAGGAAGAATGGTTTTATGGGTGAGACTGGTCCAGTGTAACAGTATTTTCCAGTTCACCATTGGCCTTTCTGAAGCTTAGCTGCTTCGCATAACTTTATTTCATCTTTTGCTACCTTTACTATCTCTTCATTTTTTTTCTAGCTGTATTAACCTAGTTTTCTATTTGTTGACACATTTTTGTTAAACTAATTAATCTCCCAGACTTTAACTGGAATATTTGTGGATGATGGCATTTTTGTTCTTGTATTTTCCCATAGACAGGGAATGAGATAGAAACCTTCAGTAAGACATGGCTTGTGTCCATTTTCTTCGCTGTGGTATGAAAATTGTATGTTACATTTGTTCCTATGCAATCACATATTCACCTTCATGTCAGCAGGTGGGTAAAATTATAGAATGAACCCTCTGCTGAATGCATTAAATCAAGTAATATAATAATTTATCTAATCTTTGTTGTCTCATTTGTTCCTCAACTTCTCTCTTTCTTAGATGGTTTTCCTGTTTGTAGTTTGTCTCCCTTTAAAGATGTTTTCCTTTCATTTTTCCAGCTACCCTTCTTTGCTATCTATCATTGTGCTGTCATACCTCATCTCACTGGTCTCCCATTTCAGATTTCGCCACAGCTCGCTTAGGTTTGCCATCGCTGCCTTGTGCTGCTTTCACTCCTGCCCTTCCAGACACTCTCCCTCTCTTTAAGGCAGTTTCCAATGTTTGCCCCCTCTCCTCTCAACCTCTCTCTCTTTTCCTTATCTCCCTCTGCCTTCTCCCTTTCTCCTACATTATGCCCAGTCTCTCTTTCTTCCCAGTCTCGTTCATTCTGCCACTCTTCCTGCTTTCTCTCTCCCATTTCCTCTCCTATTCTCTCTTTGGCTTCCTCTCCTCATCTCGCTGATCTTTATGGATTGCTGCCTCATGGGGGTTGGGGTACAACCCAGGAGGAGGATTTGTGAGGGCGTGCCAACAGGCACCCAACGCTTGTTCCCTGCACAGGTTACAGACCAGATCTTCTCAGGAAAATCTTTCATCCTGGAAGAACATGTGAATTCTTTTCTACAGCCCTGCATATATAGGGACTTTCATTTTCAATTTTTATTTTATTTTCCCTGGGGATTTATCGGTGTTCATAAAGAGAATTATACTATAACATATTTGTGAGTTTTTTTGTTTTTGTGGATTATTTTTCCCCTTGTTGGATTTTATTTTTAAACACCTAAACTTAACACAGGTTACACTGTTTCTTTATGTTCATCCTCTAATCCAGCAATTCTCACCCAGTGTGTTGCCAAGCACCAGCAGGTGTGTCGCAGCTCCCGGTGTCTCACTGCCCACTTGTGTTTCCCTTCTCCTCAGGGGTGGGGCCAAAGAGCGGAGAGACGCTGTGCACCACCGGAGGCCAGGCCAGCAGTGGTTGATAAGCGGAGGCCAGGCTTATTGGGCCAAGCAATGAGAAGAGGCTCCATGTGAGCTTGTGTGTGTATGAGTGGTAGCTTTGTGTGTCTGTGGTAGAATGGGTGCGTGAGTGGCAGCTTTGTGTGTGTGTGTGTGTGTGTGGTAGAATGGGTATGTGAGTGGCAGCTTTGTGTGTGTGTGTGTGTGGTAGAATGGGTATGTGAGTGGCAGCTTTGTGTGTGTGTGTGTGTGTGGTAGAATGGGTATGTGAGTGGCAGCTTTGTGTGTATGTGTGTGTGGTAGAATGGGTATGTGAGTGGCATCTTTGTGTTTATGGTAGAATGGGTGCCTGGGTGCTTGAGTGGCAGCTTTGTGGGTTGTGGTAGAATGGAAGCAAGAGCAATTGTGTGTTATTGAGAACTTGTATGTGAGACAGCATGTGTGTGATTGAGAGAGAGACTGATCAGAGATGATGTGTTTCTGTGAGAGAGAGAGACTGGTCAGGAAGATGACTGGTGTGTGTGTGTGTGTGTGTGTGTGTGTGTGTGTGTGTGTGTGTGTGTGTGTGTGTGTGAGAGAGAGACAGTTTCTGGACAGGGAGGTGACTAGTGTCTATGTGTGCGAGACAGAGACTGGTCAGGGAGGTGACTGGTGTGTGGCTGAGGAAGAGAAACTAGTTAGGGAGGTTACTGGTCTGTGTGAGACAGAGACTGTGTGTGAGTGACTGGTTGTGGGCCCTAAGGAAGAGGACTGTGAGGACAGAGCTTCAGCAGCCACTGCTGCTTCTGGTGAGTGCTACTGGCCTGCAAGGGAAAGGAGTAGGAGAGTTGCTGAAGAGGGTAACTAAAGGTGGCTTTTAAAGTTTATTTTTCTTGATTGACTGCCATTTTAATTATTAGGTATTATGTGATGTGTCTGCTGTTTTGAAATATTTTATTGATATTTGGACAATTTTTAATAATTTTTATGAGTTTTTAATTGTTGGATGTTATTCTGTTCATCAGCTGTTTTGTAATATTTATGTGAGTATAGTTTTACAACTATTTCTGAGTGGGGATCTATAGTAGCTTGACTTGCTCTGTTTTCCTAATAGGAGGTGTATTAGTGTTTAGTACCTGGTTAAATATTTGTAGTTTTGCCTTTTCATAGATAGGGTTGTTACTGTTTGAGTGTGTTCCATAATACATGTTTAACTTTCTGCGGGTTAGTTTGTGTGCATTATTATATGCTAGGTGCTATATTTCTCTTTCCATTGCTCCAGGCTTGCACTGCAATCAGAGTGGCTGTTTTGGTTTTCCATTCCAGTTTGTCTCCATATTTATAATTTGTGGTCTTTCTGTACTTGGTGAAGGTCAGTTCTGGGTGTGGGACTGAGGTAAGGTATTTTACTAGCATGTAGGCATTTGTATCAATCTTATTTGTTGTGTTTTCTCAATAGGACATGCATTAGTGGTAAATTACTGTCTTTTCATAAGGAGGGGTATTGTGCCTGCCAGTAAAGGGCAGGCACAATACCTGCCAGAACCAGAATATCTTTTTTTGTATGGCGAGTTGTACGGGTAATGCCCTAGTTCTGCTCTGCATCCACTGCTGGGGATCGAGGGGGTTCCTGAGGATGCAGAATGTATATTTACATTTTGCCACGTGATGGTCACATGTTCAGTGTGTCACGCATGTGAGAACCATCTGTCAGTTGTGTCCCGGCCGAAAAAAGGTTGAGAACCACTGCTCTAATCGCAAGAAATCCTTTGTGCTTACCTGATGCCCATTTGAAATCATCACCATTCTTGTCACCATCTCTTCTGGGACAGCATTCCATGCATCTACCACCCTTTCTGTGAAGAAATCTTTCCCGATAATGTTCCTAAGTCTACCCCCCCTTGGAGTTTCATGTCACAACCTCCTACTTCTGCAATTTCCTTTCCATCTGAAAAAGTTTGATTCTTGTGCATCGTTAATAATTTTCAGATATTTAAAAGTCCATATCATATCTCCCTTGTTTCTCCTCTTTTTCAGGATATCCATACTTAGGTCCTCCAGTCTCATCTCATAAGTCTTTTGTAGCAGACCCTACACCATTTTGTTTGCCTTTCTCTGGATCCCCTCCATCCCTTCTCTATCCTTTTTCCAGTACGGTCTCCAGAACTAAACACAGAGCTCTAGGTGATGCCTCACCAAAGACCTATACAGGGGTCAGTATCACCTCCTTTTCCCTGCTGGTTATACCGTTCCCTATGCAGCCCAGCCTTCCTCTGGCCTTAGCCACCGCCTTGTCACATTGCTCCACCGCCTTTAGATTGTCGGACACTATCACCCTGCGATCTCTCCCCAGGCCATGCACATCAGTCTCTTACTTCCATCGCATACGGCTCCTTTGGATTTCAGTACCCCAAATGCATGACCCCACACTTCTTGGCACTGAATTCTAACTGCCAAGCCTTCGACCACTCTGAACTTTCAAAGATCTCTTCTCATTCTCTCCACTGTTTCAGAACTTAATGTCATCCGCAAAAAAGACAAACTTTAGTTTCTTACCCCTGGTGCAATATCACTCGCATGATTACTAAAATCAAAAGAAAAATCTGCTGGAAAATAGGAGACACGGTCTGCTTCTCCCCAGAGGCAAATGTCGGTGCCTACCGCCTTTCAGAAAACTTTTTTTCCTAGTGCCTCGCTCTTGGTGAAAGAAGAAAGGGTGATGACCTAATTGGGTTAGTTGTAATTTTTTGGGTGCAATGACATTTTTAAATCTGGGAGGCCAATATTGAGTAAGGTGGCGAGTGTCCTGGATATTCAGAGGGAAATACATTCTACTGAATCTTCTTGCCTAAAGTTATTCAATTACATGGAGCTGGATAACTTTAAAACCTAGCCAGCTATGTTTGAATATTTATTTATTTATTTATTGTTTTTGTTATACCGAGTTTCATGACAGGCATCACATCAACCCGGTTTACAATTAACAAAGTGTGAAAAACATAACGTAGCGTAGTAAACAATATTCTCAATAAAAACCTTGAACTTTAAATACAGGGAATCAGAAAAAGGATGTGAGAAAGTTACAATAAAACAGGGAAAAATTAACTTGGAACTGGAAGGGGGGAGAGAAAAGAACAGAGCAATATTTACATTTCAGCCAATTAATGTAAAAAATTAGCAAGATGAGTAAATAAGACTATGCAAATAAATGTGGCGGTAAATCACTGTGAGATGGAACATACGTAACCAGAAGGCTAAGTATGACCCAGAATATGAATAAATGACACAGAATTTGGATCCAATTGTGCTGTTGCGTGAAGTTTTATTCAGGGCTTGGAAATGCTTTTTTGAAAAGCCAAGTTTTTAGTCTTTAGAATATCCTCCAGATGGATGAACAGACAGATACAGATGCTTCTTTGCCGGCTTTCTGTTGGCTGGAAAGCGTAAAACCTACAGCCCTGGGTGGTCTTTATGAAAAGATTGCATTCAATGAGAGCGGGCATGCTCCAAATACAACACAAACCAGATGCAGCACACATGCGCTTACCTTTCATGGGCTTCACACACTGGAATTTGCAGTGATATTTGCAGCACTTCTCATCCCCGGTGCAGTTGTTGTCAGAGAAGCAGAGAGGAGCTTGAATATTACTTGTGCAATCTAAGCCATCCAGTTCCTTTGGGCAGGTACCATTTTTTTCTGGAATAAAGTTTCACCATTAAATAAAATTCTGTTTGCAAGACTCTTTTTGCCTTCAGAGTAGAAAAGGATGAAATAAAGAAGACACATTGCAGAGCAAGGGGGGAAAAAAGGATACACAAAAGATATTAATACATTTATATACCACCTGCATATAATGTAACATTAGATAACATAACGTGGTCTATGGTGTAATATTATAATTAACTCTTCTGGTTTTTATTTGCTATAAAATAAAAAATTCAGGGGTGCAATAATCAAAGCATTTTATACAGGTGTAAGGAAAGCTCTGCTCCTTACTAGATGTTTTGCCTTCTTTCCATCTGCTGGGAGAGGTTTTTTTGGGGGGGTTTTTTTGCATTTTTGGATCCTCCCCAGTGGTTGGCCGTTCCCCCTTGTTTTGGGATAGGCTGAGCTCCCTTCAGAAACTGGGCTGAGCACAAGGAAGGTGGGGTGGGTTGTAGTTTTTTTGGTTGGAAGTGGGAGCTGCTGTTCGGTCTGGATCCCAGTAGGCCCCCAAGTCTGCAACAGTGGGGGTGCCCCAGGAGAGCTCCGAGGAGAAGAGTTTGACTTTTGAGAGAGCTGGTTTGTTTTTTGACCTGCTCCCAGTTCAGGATGGAACACCCCCCCCCCCCCCGCCCCTTGCTTGATGGGACAGGATTGGGTACTGTTTGTCCTGCCGCCAGACAAGGTGGGGTTTACAGTAGCCCAAAGTGCTACTTTGCCCTACGTCCAGCAAAAAATGGGCAATGTAGTGACCCAGGAGGAGGAGGATTAATAAGAACTCCGTTTTGCAGAAGTTTTTGAGTCATCTTATTTTGAAGGAGAAGGTTTCTTTTTCCACCCCCAGCTCCCTGCCTTACTTTTGGAGAGAGGATTTTCTTTCCCCATCACTGGGGAGAGACTTGGCCATTAAGTCACTGATTCAGAAGCTGATCTGGTTAGAGACTGACCATCCTGCCTTTTCTTGTTGGTGCTTTTCCCATTCTTTTTGGAACCCTAATTTTAAGTTGCAGTAAAACTATTTTTGTTGAACATCACTCCAAGCTTCTGCCTGCTTTCTTCCACCTCAAGAACCAGCCTGCTGAACTGAGAGTACAAATTGGAGAGCGACTGTTTGGTTGTGAGAGATTGAACAAGGTACCTTCCCCCAGGAGCTTAGGGCCCTGGAGGCTTGTCCTCCCCCCACTGGTTGAACCCCAGCCTCCTTGGTGGCTTTTTGCAGTATTGTAGACAATGTGAGAGAAAAATAAGAGTAAGCTGGGAGACGTCAGGGGCCTCAGGGGCTTCTGCTGTGACCCCTGTTAGGGACCTCTAAACCAAGATGGGGTTACACTGGTGATCTCATGTTTTACCCAAATGAAACCATGGTCTTTTTTCATGTTGCCATGTGGCTAAAAGTATGTGTGCTGGTCACGGTGTACGTACTTTAACATGCAGAGAAAAAAGGGATGACAGGTCGGTGAGGCAAAGTGCATTTTAAAATCTGGTTAAAATAGCTTCTTTCACCTCCCCTTTTAACCCTGCCAGTAATCGTTTTGCCTTCTTTCCACCTTTCTTAATGTGTGGAATACATCTGGACTGTGCTTCTAGAATGGTATTTTTTAACAATGACCATGCCTCATGGACATTTTTTACTTTTGTAGCTGCTCCTTTCAGTTTTTTACTAACAATTTTTCTCATTTTATCGAAGTTTCCCTTTTGAAAGTTTAGCAAGTGATGCCAGGGCTAGAACCTGACATTTTTACTGGGAGCCTCATTTCGCTCAGTGTTCTTCAGCCACAACAGCATAGAAGGGCCTATTCCTACATCACTCATTGAGTCTCTCTCTACATGGACAAGTCACTGTGTGTTGGCTGAGGAAAACCAAATTTTGCAACAGCAAGTTATCCAGTTACAGATGGAGAACGTAGCCCTCCAACAAATCCTGGCCATAGGGCTCACAATGCAGTCAGTGAACCTCATGATTCACCAAGTGTTTTGATGGAAAGTTACGGCCATTCAAGGTCTTCGTTAACTAGTGCCAATTCTGTTTAACCCTCTTTCTGTAGAAGTTCCTGTGTGATGGTGCCAAGAAAGGACTGGTGTGGTGAAATAGGGATTTCAACTGTTAATGTTATTAGTTTTCTATCTTGTGAAACTTCTTTCCCTTTAAAAACTCTTTATTTTCTACTGATATTGTTAAACAGAAAGCGGCAACATAACAGTTCAGTGTTCAACGGTACTAGTAGCTAGAGCCAACGAGGCTAATCGCTGAGGCAGAACATGTTGCTGACATCACCCTGTGAGAGGAGGCAGAGTGACATTTTTATTTACTTATTTATTTATTTCTAGATTTGTGGATCACCTCTCCCAAAACGGCTACATGTGATATACATGCTAATACATAAACATGTAAAACACAAAAAGGGTTGACGTACTAAAAATTTAGGCATTTTTAAAATGCAAGGCTCAAAAGCCATGGTTAACGGCCAGAATTTACATTGTTTATGAAAAAGAGTGTTCATCCAAGAGTTTAACATGATACATTTACATTTTCCTTTGAAAACTAACAGACTAACTTAGCAATTTTCAAAAGTCCATTTATCCATGTTAAGAGCACTTAATGTGAATAAAGCCTATTGGCAATTCAGTAGCATATATTGTAGGAATTTTAAAAAGCTTTTGAAATTGCTAAAATATATGCTATTGAACTGACAATAGGTTTTACCTGCATTAAGTGCACTTAACATGGGTAAATGGCTTATGAAAATTGCTATAATAGCATGTTGCATTTACATTTTCCTTTGAAAATTACGCAGTTAGAGTACAGACTAAATGCCAAAGTGGAAAAATGCTTATTCAACTTGGAATCCATAGATTTCTGGGCTACATTCTGCCCTCCAAGGGGGTACAGATGGACCCCCGGAAAGTAAAAGCTATTTGCCATTGAGATACCCCAAAGAGCATCCATGACATCCAGTGATTTGTTAGGTTTGCAAAGTTTTATAACAGATCCATACATAACTTTTCCTCAGTTATATTCTCACTGACAGCTATGCTGAGGAAGCCCGAAATATTCCATTGGACCAGAGGTACAGCGGGCTTTTAACCAACTAAAAGGAGGCTTTACTTCAACCCTACTAGTGGTCCACCTAGACTCCACTTATGTTTGTGGTAGAAACTGATGCTTCTGATAATGCCCTGGGAACAATATTGTCCCAATGGCAGGATCCTCGACAAGATTTGTATCCCAGTGTATTTTTCTCCTAGAAATTTTCAGCAACAGAGCACAATTACACTACCCTGGAGAGGGGACTCCTGGCCATAAAAGCCACCTTTGAAAACAGAGGAATTACTTCTAAAGAGTGACTCACCTGATGCAGATCCTCATCAACACTCACAACCTTGAATACCTCTAGTTCGCCAACACTGTGAATCTCCATTAGTTACAATGGGCATTATTTTTTACTAATTTCAACTTTCAAATTATCTGCTCTCCTGACACCCAAAAAGGGAAAGCAGATGCTTTGTCCTTGAAGGGAAAGTACTACAGTGACTTGCAGGAGGTTTCTCTCCCGAGTATCATAGACCTGCACCAAATCATCAAGGCAGCCCTCTCCTTTGACTTGCTTGGTCCTAATCCATGCCGTGGATGTGGTATGTGAAGAGTTGAAGAGCTACCAGGCTCCAAATGGCCCAGTGGAGCTTTAAGAGCACAGGCGGGGGGGGGGGGGTCTTCTGTATCATCACAACCAGTTATATGTACTGTCAGAACCTGTCAAATTGGAGGAACTCCAAACCTTCCATGATTTTTGTCAGGTCATTTTGCAGAAACCAAGAACCATTTGCTTGCTATTCCAACACATCTTGTTTCCCTGATGTAACCTTGACATAACATCCACTCCTGTGAAATCTGTGCCAAGATGAAAGTTCCCACAGCAAAACCTGAAGGTTTGCTCCAGTTGGTGGAAACCCCCACCAGACACTGGACAATGATCAATTTGGACTTCACCATCAAAGGACAGTACAGTGATCCTAACATAGTAATATAGAAATGATGGCAGAAAAGAACCATCCAGTCTTCCCAGCAAGCTTCTTTTGGTAGTATCTTGTAAGGATTCCAGCTGCTGCGCAGCCTTACCCTAACCTTCTTGACCCCTACAATGATGTCTCCCCACCAGCAGAGGCCATCAGTAACAGTCACCACTATTCTTGCCAAGCTCCTCCTCTCTGCCCTTGTTATGCCTCAGCCCTATGTAACCCTGCCTTGCTAGAAGCTCCTTGGTTTCTCATGGTGTCACTTCTGGCTCTGTGACCTGCCCCTTGTTTCTTGTCTTGTTTTGTGGCCTATGGGTCTTCTGCCTTGTTTTGCTTTGTCTTGTGGCCTACAAGCCTTCTGCCTTGTGGTCTATGTACCTTCTGCCTTGCGGCCCTCAGGCCTGCAAGGGAGTTAGTTGGATCATTAGATGACCAAGAGGTACAGTGGGAACTTCGAGATGACATAGCCACAGCAGAACATAAGAAATTGCCATGCTGGGTCAGACCAAGGGTCCATCAAGCCCAGCTTCCTGTTTCCAACACAGGCCAAAACCAGGCCACAAGAACCTGGCAATTACCAAACACTAAGAAGAACCCATGCTACTGATACAATTAATAGCAGTGGCTATTCCCTAAGTATAATTGATTAATAGCCATTAATGGACTTCTCCTCCAAGAACTTATCCAAACCTTTTTTGAATCCAGCTACACTAACTGCACTAACCAAATCCTCTGGCAACAAATTCCAGAGCTTTATTGTGCATTGAGTGAAAAAGAATTTTCTCCGATTATTCTTAAATGTGCTACTTGCTAACTTCATGGCATGCCACCTAGTCCTTCTATTATTCGAAAGTGTAAATAACCGAGTCACATCTACTCGTTCAAAACCTCTATCATATCCCCCCCTCAGCTGTCTCTTCTCCAAGCTGAACAGCCCTAACCTCTTCAGCCTTTCCTCATAGGGGAGCTGTTCCATCCCCTTTATCATTTTGGTTGCCCTTCTCTGTACCTTCACTATATATTTTTTGAGATGCGGCGACCAGAATTGTACACAGTATTCAAGGTGCGGTGGTCTCACCATGGAGCGATACAGAAGCATTATGACATTTTCCGTTCTATTAACCATTCCCTTCCCAATAATTCCTAACATTCTATTTGCTTTTTTGACTGCTGCAGCACACTGAGCCAACGATTTTAAAGTATTATCCACTATGTTGCCTAGATCTTTTTCCTGCGTGGTAGCTCCTAATATGGAACCTAACATCGTGTAACTACAGCAAGGGTTATTTTTCCCTATATGCAACACCTTGCACTTGTCCACATTAAATTTCATCTGCCATTTGGATGCCCAATCTTGCAGTCTTGCAAGGTCCTCCTGTAATGTATCTCAGTCTGCTTGTGATTTAATTACTCTGAATAATTTTGTATCATCCGCAAATTTGATAACCTCACTCGTCGTATTCCTTTCCAGATCATTTATATATATATTGAAAAGCACCGGTCCAAGTACAGATCCCTGAGGCACTCCACTGTTTACCCTTTTCCACTGAGAAAATTGGCCATTTAATCCTACTCTCTGTTTCCTGTCTTTTAACCAGTTTGTAATCCATGAAAGGACATCGCCTCCTATCCCATGACTTTTTAGTTTTCGTAGAAGCCTCTCATGAGGGACTTTGTCAAACGCCTTCTGAAAATCCAAATACACTACATCTACCGGTTCACCGTTATCCACATGTTTATTAACACCTTCAAAAAAATTAAGCAGATTTGTTAGGCAAGACTTCCCTTGGGTAAATCCATGTTGACTGTGTCACATTAAATCATGTCTTTCTATATGCTCTTCGATTTTGATCTTGAAAATAGTTTCCACTATTTTTCCCGGCACTGAAGTCAGGCTCACTGGTCTACAGTTACCCGGATCGCCCCTGGAGCCTTTTTTAAATATTGGGGTTACATTGGCCACCCTCCAGCCTTCAGGTACAATGGATGGTTTTAATGATAGGTTACAAATTTTAACTAATGGATCAGAACTTTCATTTTTTAGTTCCTTCAGAACCCTAGGATGCATACCATCCAGTCCAGGTGATTTTCTATTCTTTAGTTTGTCAATCTGGCCTACTACATCTTCCAGGTTCACAGTGATTTCGTTCAGTTCGTCTGACTCATCACCCCTGAAAACCATCTCAGGAACTGCTACCTCCCCAACATCCTCATTAGTAAACATAGAGGCAAAGAATTCATTTAGTCTTTCTGAAATGGCCTTATCTTCCCTAAGAGCCCCTTTAACCCCTCTGTCATCTAATCGTCCAACCGACTCCCTCACAGGTTTCTTGCTTTGGATATATTTTTTAAAGTTTTTATTATGAGTTTTTGCGTCTATGGCCAACTTCAATTCAAATTCTCTCTTCGCCTGTCTTATCAATGTTTTTATACTTAACTTGACAATGCTTATGTTTTATCCTATTTTCTTCAGATGGATCCTTCTTCCAATTTTTGAAGGATTTTTTTTTGGCTAAAATAGCCTCTTTCACCTCACCTTTTAACCATGATGGTAATCGTTTTGCCTTCCTTCCACCTTTCTTAATGCGCGGAATACATATGGATTGCGCCTCTAGGATTGTATTTTTAAACAATGTCCAAGCCTGTTGAACACTTTTAACCTTTGCAGCTGCACCTTTCAGTTTTTTTCTAACTATTTTCCTCATTTTATAAAAGTTTCCCTTTTTAAAATTTAGTGTTAGAGCTGCAGATTTACTTATTGTCCCCCTTCCAGTTATTAGTTTAAATTCGATCATGTTTGATCGAATTTATTGATTGATCCAGGTTTCCTTTCAACCACTAATTGTCACCCCTAACCTCCCTCTTCCCTTTATCCTAGTGTAAACCCCACCACCCCTATATTCTACCACTTCCTTGACTTCATTTAGCCCTCGACTTCCTCTAGACACAGATCCTTCATTGCATACTATGTAAATATTCAATGTAAATGCGTTTTTAATATGTAAATATTCCTGTCACTTTCTCTTTTTTCCTCCTATCCCAGTTGGTAACTTCCTTGTTCATTATAACTATTATTTTCTGCACCAGTTCAATTACCTCTAGTTCTATGTTCATTGCACGACTTGTTAAATGTAAACCGACTTGATGCAACCTCTGGTCGTGAAAGCCGGTATAGAAAATAATAAATAAAATAAAAAATAAAATAAAATGTTATGATCACTGTTGCCAAGTGGCCCCACCACCGTTACTTCTCTCACCAAATCTTGCGTTCCACTAAGAATTAAATTTAAAATAGCTCCCTCTCTTGTTGGTTCCTGAACCAATTGCTCCATGAAGCAATCATTTATTATATCCAGGAACTTTATGTCTCTAGCAAGTCCTGATGTTACATTTACCCAGTCAATATTGGGGTAATTGAAATCTCCCATTATTATTGCACTGCCAAATTGGTTTGCTTCCCTGATTTCTCTTAGCATTTCATCATCTGTCTGACCATTTTGTCCAGGTGGACGGTAGTATACTCATATCACTATACTCTTACCCAACACATATGGGATTTCTACCCATATAGATTCTACTGAGCATTTATTCTCTTGTATGATATTTATCCTGTTGGACTCTATACCCTCCTGGACATAAAGTGCCACACCCCCACCAAGTTGATCCTCCCTATCATTGCGATATAATTTGTACCCTGATATAGCACTGTCCCATTGGTTATCCTCCTTCCACCAAGTCTCTGTGATGCCAATTATGTCAATGTCATCATTTGCTGCTATACACTCTAACTCTCCCATCTTACTACTTAGACTTCTGGCATTGGCATACAAACATTTCAAAGTGTGGTTTTTGCTTGTTTTAACAACCTGCTTTTCAGTTGTTTGGGATAATTTGGAAATCATTAGCTTTGGTGATTTTTTACATACAGGCATATGAACTATGTTTGCTTTTAATGGAACCTTTCTGTTGGGATGCCCTAACTCTCCTGTTTCATTAGTATCCTTCAAGGATACATTTCTCCGAACCATGCACTGCTGAGTGACTGTCGGCTTTCCCCCTTGTTCTAGTTTAAAAGCAGAGAGACTAAATTAATTATTTGCTTTAATCTTTACTGAGGAAGATGTAAGAGATACCCATGCCAAAAATGATATTCGAAGGTAATGAATCAGCAGAACTGAAACAAATCTCAATGTACCTGAAAGATGTAATAGGGCACATTGATAAACTAAAGAGTAGCAAAATCACTTGGACCAGATGGTATTAGGGATGTGAATCATTTTTTGACGATTTAAAATATCGTCTGATATATTTTAAATCGTCAAAAATCGTTAGGGCCACGATACAATTCCAATTCCCCCGATTTATCGTCAAAAAATCGTAAATCGGGGGAAAGGGGAGGGCAGGAAAACCGGCACACTAAAACCCCCTAAAACCCACCCCCGACCCTTTAAATTAAATCCCCCACCCTCCCGAACCCCCTCCCAAATGCCTTAAATTACCCTGGGGTCCAGCGGCGGTCCATAGCTAAATCGGGGGAAGGGGGAGGGCAGGAAAACCGGCACACTAAATCCCCCTAAAACCCACCCCTGACCCTTTAAATTAAATCCCCCACCCTCCTGAACCCCCTCCCAAATGCCTTAAAGTACCCTGGGGTCCAGCGGCGGTCCGAAACGGGCTCCTGCTGTTGAAGCGTGTTGTCTTCAGCCGGCGCCATTTTGCAAAATGGCCGCCGCAAAATGGCGGCGGCCATAGACCAACACGATTCGACCGCAGGAGGTCGCTTCCGGACCCCCGCTGGACTTTTGGCAAGTCTTGTGGGGGTCAGGAGGCCCCCCCCAAGCTGGCCAAAAGTCTCTGGGGGTCCAGCGGGCGTCCGGGAGCGATCTCCTGCCGCGAATCGTTTTCCGTACGGATAATGGCACCGGCAGGAGATCGACTGCAGGAGGTCGTTCAGCGAGGGTTCCGGACCTCCGCTGAACGACCTCCTGCAGTCGATCTCCTGCCGGCGCCATTTTCCATACGGAAAATGGCGCCGGCCATACGCGTATGGCCGGCGCCATTATCCGTACGGAAAACGATTCGTGGCAGGAGATCGCTCCCGGACGCCCGCTGGACCCCCAGAGACTTTTGGCCAGCTTGGGGGGGCCTCCTGACCCCCACAAGACTTGCCAAAAGTCCAGCGGGGGTCCGGAAGTGACCTCCGGTCGAATAGTGTTGGTCTATGGCCGCCGCCATTTTGCGGCGGCCATTTTGCAAAATGGCGCCGGCTGAAGACAACACGCTTCAACAGCAGGAGCCCGTTTCGGACCGCCGCTGGACCCCAGGGTACTTTAAGGCATTTGGGGGGGGGGATTTAATTTAAAGGGTCGGGGGTGGGTTTTAGGGGGTTTTAGTGTGCCGGTTTTCCTGCCTTCCCCCGATTTAGCTATGGACCGCCGCTGGATCCCAGGGTAATTTAAGGCATTTGGGGGTGGGGGATTTAATTTAAAGGGTCGGGGGTGGGTTTTAGGGGGTTTTAGTGTGCCGGTTCACGATTTTAACGATTTTCACGATATTCTAAACACCCAAACGGCAACGATACGATTCCCTCCCCCTCCCAGCCGAAATCGATCGTTAAGATGATCGAGGACACGATTCACATCTCTAGATGGTATACATTCCGGAGTGCTGAAAGAACTGAAAAATTAAATTATAGACATGCTATTAGTAATTTGTAAAACTATCATTACAATCATCTATGGTACCTGAAGGCTGGAGGGTTGCCAATATAATGCCAGTTTTTAAAATCGGATCAAGGGATGATACAGGAAATTACAGACCAGCAAGTCTGATGACTGTGCCAGGCAAAATGGTGAAAAGTATCATAAAGAACAAAATTATTGAACTTATAGATAGGCATAGTTTCATTTAACTAAGGGAAGTCTTGCCTCACCAATCTGCTGTTTTTTTGAGGGCATAAACAAACATGTGGAAAAAGGTGAGGTAGTTGATATAGTGTATGAATATTAAGAAAGCATTTGACAAAGTCCCTCATGATAGACTTCTTAGGAAATTAAAAAGTCATGGAATTGGGGGGGGGGGGGGGGAAGTATTTTATTGTGGATTGGGAACTGGTTAAAAAATAGAAAACAGAGAATAGAGGTAAATGGTAAATTTTCCCAATATAGAAAGGTAAATATTGGAGTGCCCCATGGATCTGTTCTGGGACTACTGCTTTTTAATATATATACATAATTTTATAAACAACCTGGAAATGGGAACACTGAATGAGGTTATCAAATTTTCCGATGACATTAAGTTATTCAAAGTTGTTAAATCATAAGAGGATTGTGAGAAATAACAAGAGGACCCTGCAAAACTGGGAGACTGGGCATACAGATGGCAAATGAAATTTAATGTGGACAAGTGCAAAGTGATGTATCTAGGGAAGAGTAACCAAAATTACAGCTAGACAATGCAAGGTTGCACATTAGGATTCTCCATTCAAGAAAAGGCTCTAAGCGTCATGGATAATATATTAAAATCTTCTGTTCAGTGTGCAGCAGGAGACAGAAAAGCAAATACAATGCTAGATATTATTAGGGTTTGTGGCTGAGGGCCTTGCTGGGCTGGTGAACTCTCACAGGGGCAGTCCAGGACTACAGGACAGACTCAGATTAAGCTAGCAAATCTTCGGCCTATACCAGCCATATTCACCATAGGTTGAGTCTTTGGGTTACGGCAGCCAGCAGGATTTAGATAGTGACTGGAGTTGAGGGTAATGCAGGACTGGAACTAAGGCTGGGAGTGGAACAGAGTGCGGGTAAGGCTGGAACCAAGGCTGAACTGGAACAGGGTGCAGGTGAGACTGGAACAGAGTGCAGGTAAGACAGGACAAGACAGTGCAAGACAAGGACAGCATGGAACATAAACATAAGCCTGAAAACAGCACTACAAGAAGACCCCAAGGGGCATGAAAGAGAAAGGCCTAGAGAGGCCATAGGCAAGGCTTGGATAGGCCACAAGGCAGGAGTAGGCCAAGGTAGACTGCAAGAAAGGAAGAAGCTGGAATGCCCTAAGGCCACAGGTCAAGATTGGTAGCAGAAGGCCGGATGACCACAAGGTGAGACAAGACTAGGAACAGAGGCCTGAGAGGCCTGAGAGCAAGGGTAGAGTATAAGGCTTGAAAAGGCCACAAGACAAGGGTAGACAAACTGGAAGGCAGGACAGGGCCAAGCAGGGAATCAAGTAGGCTCGATGACAAGGCATCAAAGCAAGGAACAGACAGGTTTACGTAAGGCTGAAATCTGGGTGTGGTGCAGGCAAGAGGAAGGAGCTTAGCCAGCCTGTAAAGTCTGCTCACTGGGGTCCCCTGGTGGAGGGGAGGCTGCACCACAGACAAAACCTTAACAGTAGGAAGGGAATGGAGAACAAAACAGAGAATATCATAATGCCTCTGTCTCACTCCATGGTGCAATCTCATCTTGAGTACTGCATGCAGTTCTGGTCACTACATCTCAAAAAAGATATATTATTTATTATTTTTATATACCAACATTCATCTCAATTGAGATATCACACCGGTTTACATTCAGGTACTGTAGGTATTTCCCTATCCCCAGAGAGCTTACAATCTAAGTTTTTGTACCTGAGGCAATGTAGGGTAAAGTGACTTGCCCAAGGTCACAAGGAGTGACATCAGAATTAGAAAAGTTATAGAGAAGGGCAACCAAAATGATAAAGGGGATGGAATGATTCCCCCATCAGGAAAGACTAAAGAGGTTAGGTCTTTTCAGCTTGGAGAAGAGATGGCTGAGGGAAGATATGATTAAGGTCTATAAAATAATAAGCGAAATGAAACAAGTAAATTTTAATTGGTTTTCTCTTTCAAAGAGTAGAAAGACTAAGGGGCACACAATGAAGTTATTAGGCAATACATTTAAAACTAAAAGGAAAATGTTTTTTTACTCAATGCATAAATAAGCTTTGGAATTTATTGCCAGAGGATGTGGTGAAAGATATTACTATTGCTGCATTTAGAAAAGATTTGGATGAGTTCCTGAAGGAAACGTCCATAAACTGTTATTAAGGTGGAGTTGCAGAAATCCACTGCTTATTCTTGGGATAAGCAACTTGGGATCCTGCCAGGTACTTATGACCTGAATTGACCACTGTTGGAAACAGGATACTGGGCCTTGATGGACTTTTGGTCTGACCCAGTATGGCAAGTCTTAAGTTCTTATCTAGATTTCATTTGATTACATTAAGTCAATGTTCATGCCGATGTATAGTATGTATGTTATGTGATTACATTAAGTCATTATATAAGTCATGCCATAATATGTATGTTATGTTGTAAACATTGTGATCTTTATTTGGAAAGACGGTATATAAAATAACTAAATAAATATCTGTATTCAAACAAGAATTTCATTGTTTCCTTTTGACTGTACCTTAAAACATGGCCTTAGGATAAAGAAGCTTTTCATAAGAAATTGCCATACTGGGTAAGACTGAGAGTCCATGAAGTTATTAATAAATGCAATATTTTACAAGCATACATCAAAGCAATAAACAGCATCCTGTTTCCAACAGAAGTTACAAATACCTGGAAGTACCCAAATAGTAAATAAACCCCTTGCTATTAATGCTGGTAATAAGTAGAGGCCATTTCTTAAGTCAACTTGATTAATAGCAAGTTATGGACTTCTCCATTAACTTGTCCAACCCTTTTTTTTAACTTTATTTTTAATGATATTTCAATTAACAAAGCATGAAAAACTTTGTATCAGTATCCAGGAGGTATACAAAAACACATAATAAAGAAAAAAAAAGAATTATAAATATACATATAAATGTATAGAAATATACAATATATGCAACCCCTGAAAAAAGAAACCAAAAAGAAGAAAAAGGGAGGAGGAGGAGAAAATAGGAAAATTTAAATCCAAACCTTTTTTAAACCCAGCTACACTAACTGCCTTAACCACATCCTCTGGCAATGAATTCCAGAGTTTAATTGTGCATTGAGTGAAAAAACATTTCTCCAATTTGTTTTAAATGTGCTACTTGCTAACTTCATGGAGTGCCCACTAGTCCTTGTATTAGATGAGAGAATGAATAACCAATTCACATTTACCCATTCTAGTCCTCTCATTGTTTTATAGACATCTTTCATATCCTCCCTCAGCTGTCTCTTCTCCAAGCTGAACAGCCCTAAGCACTTTAGCCTCTTCTTATAGGGGAGACATTCCATCCCCTTTATCATTTTGGTCACATTTCTCTGTACCTTTTCCAGTGCAATTATATATTTTTTGAGATGTGATGACCAGATTTGTACACAGTATTTAAGGTGCGGTCTCATGATGGAACAATACTTTTTTTGACTGCTGCAGCACACTGAGCCGATGATTTCAATGTATTGTCCAGCATGATGAAAAATCTTTTTCCTGGATGGTAATTTGTCATGGATGTGAGCCCTTGGGCTGTGGTGCGGTTGATGCAGCCTAATAGGCAAACCTACTAGGCCCATGCCAACAGCTGGTGGACACACCCTTACAGGGACTAGAGCTCGAGCTTCACCTGTACCAGCCTTGTTCCCTGCAGGTTGAACCTTTGGGTTCTAGGGACTGGCAGGGCTTAGACAAGTGTCCCTTAAGGAGCAAAGAGTCCCAATATGGGCATTGACCAAGGCAGGCAGAGAACAGACATGGTCCAGGTCCAGGTCAAGGCAGGCAGCAAGCAGATATCAGAATACAAGGCAGCCCCAGAGAATCATGACAAGACAAAGACTAGACATAGAGGAGCAAGACAAGGCAAGAAGAACAAGACATGGTGGACAGGTCAAGGCACAGACAAGGCAAGACAGCAGGAAAATGAGGCAGGCACAGCACAGCGAAGGGAAGGCACAGAGAGAAGCAACACGCACTGCTAGGCGGGAGGACCTGTTGCTGAGGCAAGGTTTCAGGGATCTGACGGGGTTTATTTTATTTATTTATTTATTTAGAGGCTTTTCTATACCGATATTAGTAGGTACATCATATCGGCTTACATCCAAACTAAAGATAGAAATTACATAAAACAGGGAAGGGGGTGGGATAACAGAGGCTAAAAAAACCTAAATAAATAATTAAAGGAAGGCGCATGGAAAAAGAAAAAACTGCAGAGAAAATAACATGATTACATCATTACATGGTAATATCATAACAAGATTATTGGTGGTTTAGAGGGAACAGATGAGATGAGTTGAGGAAGAGGGTCCTAATCTGGGTATGCCTGTTTGAAGAGCCAGGTCTTTAATTTTTTTTTTTTAATTTGATGGTGCAGGGCTCAAGGCGGAGGTTCGCAGGTAGTGTGTTCCAGTGGGCGGGGCCTGCAATAGACAGGGCTTGATCTCTTGTGGAGGATAGGTGTGTCTTTTTGAGGGAAGGGATATGGAGCATGCCATTGCGGCTAGTTTGAGTGGGATGGCTGGATTGTATGAAGTGGAATGGCTCGTCAAGCCAGTTAGAATTGTGTGTAAATGGATTTATGAATAATGGTAAGGGTTTTGAAGAGGATATGTGAGGGGATAGGGAGCCAATGAAGTTCTTTGAGGATGGGGGTGATGTAATCGGATTTGCGGGCATGGGTGATGGTTCTAGCTACAGCGTTCTGCAGCATTTGGAGTGGTTTTATGGTGCAGTAGGGGAGGCCAAGAAAAAGGGAGTTGCAGTAAAGTTTGGATGAGAGGGTTGCCTGAATGACTGTGCGAAGGTCGTGGGTGTGGAGAAGTGGTTTGAGCTTTTTCATGACATTGAGCTTGTAGAAGCCTTCCTTTAGGACTTTGTTGATGTGTTTTTTCATGTTTAGAGATTAGTCAATTAGTACTCCAAGATCTCATATGCAGGGTTGAGAGGCAATAGAATTGAAGGCTGGGTCACTTGAGAGTGAAGGCTTAGGGCTTTGATGGTTGGATATGAGAAGCAGCTCAGTCTTGGAGGAGTTCAGGGCAAGGTGGAGATTTGCGAGTAAGGTGTTTATAGAGTTTAGACATTTCTCCCAGAATTTTAGTGATTCTGAGATAGTCTTGTATCGAAATGACGATTTGTATCGGGATGATGATTTGTACATCATCAGCGTAGATGTAAAATTTGAGGCTCAGGTCGGTTAGGAGGTGGCAGAGTGGCAGGAGGTATATATTGAATAGGGTGGAGGAGAGTGATGAGCCTTGTGGAACTCCTTGGGTGAGGGAGTAGCGAGTGGATTCTGAGGTGCCTATTTTGACAGAGAATTTTCTGTTGGCAAGGTATGATGTAAACCAAAGGAGGGCTGTGCCAGAAATGCCAATGTCGGTGAGTCGAGATAGAAGGAGGTTGTGACTTATTGTGTCGAACGCTGCGGAGATGTCGAGGAAGGTGAGGATGTAGCTGTGGCCTTGATCAATGCCTATGAAAAGGGCGTCAGAGAGAGTGAGTAGGAGGGTTTCTGTATTGTTTACGAAAACCAAATTGAGCGGGGTAGAGAACGTTGTTATCATCAAGGTAGTCCATGAGTTGTGAGTTGACCACCTTTTCCATGATTTTAGCGATAAATGGAAGATTGGAAATGGGGCAGTAGTTTGCGGGGTCTTTTGGGTCCAAGGAGGGTTTTTTGATGAGTGGTTTTGACAACTGCATGCTTGAGGGTGTCAGGGACTGTGCCAATGGATATGGAGCAGTTGATGATGTCAGCTAAGGGTTTAGCGATGGTGTTGGAAATGGTTAGGAGTGCTTTTGTGGGGAGGGTGTCTGTAGGGTGGGATGCTGGTTTAGTTTTTTTAAGGATAGATTCAATATCTTTAGAAGAGGTAATGTCAAGGGGGTTTAGATTGGCATTGGCAATGGTCGGGATGATGGGCATGGGAGGTGAGGTGACGGGGAATCTTAGGAGGATGTTTGCTATTTTATTATGGAAAAATAGGGCAAGCTCTTCACATTTACTGGTAGCTTCGTGGTCAGAGATGGCAGGCGGTGAAGACTTAGTGAGGTAAGATACATAAGAGAAAAGTGCTTTAAGGTTGTACATGTATTCGTGAATTTTGGATACATAGAAGTCTCGTTTCGTTTTAAGTGTGGCGAGTCTGTATGTGTGCAGACTGGATTTGTACATGGCTGCTAGTTGCAAGGAGGGGTTCTTGCGCCAGTTTCTCTCTCTGTCTGAGATTGTTTTTCATTGTCTTTAATTCTGATGTGTACCATGGATTTCTATTTTTTTGTGTAGGGTGTAGGTCTCGGTTGATGAGGGAACATAGTTCGTTTGCTATGTCAAGGGTGAATTTGTTCCATGAGTTGAGGGCAGCTTCAGGGGAGGTACAGTCTAGTTTAGATAGGGAGTTGGAAAGTGCTGCGATTAGGTCCTCAGAGGGGCAGGGTTTTCTGAAGATGGTGTTACTGTGGGAGGTAGTTCTGGTGTTCAGGGCGTTTAAATAGCCTAGGATAGTGGTCCCCAACCTTTTTTGCACCTGGGACCGGCTTCAAGCAAGACCATTTTTCCATGGCCCAGCAGGGTGGGGGTGGGGCGGGGCTTTGGTCATATGGGGGCGGGGTTATGGATGGGGTTGGATTTTAGTGCATACTTATTTAATTATGACATTTATAATGTGAATGTGACTCAACTCACCATAGGTTCAGAATGAGTGGGAGCACTGGGCTTGTTTTCCTGGATCAGTGTGAGCACTGGACTTGTTTTCCTGCAACAAGACGTTCCCATCTAGGGGTGATGGGAGACAGTGACACCCGAAGTGTGTTCCTTATGTCCAGTCTACTCCGTAATTTCGTTTTTGCTGTTGTCATTGCAGAAAACCCAGTTTCACAAAGATAGGATGTTGGAAATAGAAGCAGAGTTTTCAGTGCTTTTGTGGCAATCTTAGGATATTCTGCCTTGACTTTAATCCAGAACATTGGGAGATTTGAAGTCTCAAACATACTTTTAAGGCTACCATCGTTTGCAATCTCAAGCAGTTGGTCTTCAAGCACGAACAAGGTCGATTCACCTGGCTTGTTCACAAATGGGTTGCGAATCCATTCCTTCCTAGTTCGTGGGTCTTTTGTGGTTGGAAAGTAATGCTCAAACTCTACTGAAAGCTGAGATAGGTAATCACGCACCAGCTGGAAGAATGAAAGCTCAGGCTCTGTCTCTTCCAAAATCCCTGCTAATGTTTGAAACATGTCAAATATCCCTATTCTCGCTCGCCGTCCCCACACTTCCAGTTTGGCTTTGAATGCAGCAACTTTATCTGCCAATTTGAAGGCAGTTGTCATTCTCCCCTGAAGTGACAGATTAAGTTCATTCAACAAGTTGAATATGTCACACAAGCAAGCAAGTTTTGTGACCCATTCCTCACTACTGAAATGTGCTGCAAGTGGCGATTCTTTTTCTAAAAGAAATCTATGAAGCGGTTCTCGTAATTCAAAAACTCTGGCCAGTGCTCTACCTTTAGAAAGCCATCTGACTTGTGTGTGTAAGAGAAGACGTTTGTGCTCTGCGTCCATCTCCTCACAGAACTGCTCGAACAGACGTGAGTTAAGGGCGTGTGCTTTGATGTGATTAATAACTTTAATCACATCTTGCAAAACGCTGTTAAGTTCAGGTGACATTTTTCGGCTTGCCAGCATATCTCTATGGATGACCCAGTGCGTAGACTCACATTCAGATGCAACCTCTTTGACCCGAGTAGTTAAACCTGAAAGCCGTCCAGTCATGGCAGCTGCGCCGTCCGTGCACATACCGACACAAAATGACCAGTTTAATTTTCCTGATATGTAATCATCCAAAGACTTGAATAGTTCTGTACCTGTGGTGTTGGCTGGCAACAATAATGCACATAACATATCCTCATGCACATCCTCCTGAAAAATATATCGCACATACAAGCATCATTGCCTTGTTGTCAACGTCAGTAGACTCGTCAACCTGGATTGCGTACCATGGTGACGCATTAATCCTCTCTAACAATTGTACCTCGATGTCTTCTGCTATTTCATTAATTCATCTAGTGACAGTGCTCGCTGAAAGAGGAACCTGTGCCACCTTTTTAACTGCAGCCTCTCCTAAAAGTTCATGGCAAACGTCCTTAACGGCAGGCAGGATCAACTCTTCACCAATAGTGAAGGGCTTCTTAGCCTTAGCAATGTGGTTAGCCACTAAGAATGATGCTCTCTGTGCAGACACATTTGTTGATGTGGTGGCCTTCACTAATTGCTTCTCTCCTTCGTGTTCACGTTTTTTTCTTTCAAAAAACTCCAAAGGCTTGTCTTTTGATGCAGGGTGCTTGGTCTGTAAGTGGCGAATCAGTTTTGAAGGCTTCATGGCCTCGTTGGATAGCCGGTTGCCACATATTAGACAGGCTTGGGGCCTGTGAATAGCCTGTTGCGAGGAACCCATAATTTAAGTAGGACTATTGTATTTTCTTTTAAATGCAGCTTTCTTTTTTTTTTTTTTTTTTTTTTTTTTTTTTAGCAGTCATGGAGTCTTCATCTGTGTCATCATTGGGTCTTTCTCCCTCTTCAAAGAAGCTCTCGAGCAATGTTTGTTTTTTACTCATTTTACAAGGTTTTGAGGCTGAGGCATAGTAGGCCCCTAGTGCTGAAAGATGGCTACTGCTACTGACGACAGGCACTACTGAAGATGACTGCTACTGCTGCTACTGGACACAGCCACTGCTGCTATTATTTTCTTTTTTTTTCACTTTTTTTAACCTCGGTGTACAGCGCTGTAGATCAGGTCCCCGCCAGGAGCTATGCCAGGAGCCACGACAGTTTTGATCTCCAAGTGACTCAAGCCAGGGCCCGCTGATCTCCTTTCCCCTTCACTCTTCTTCAATAAAAGTGCCTTCTTTCTCCCCTGTCCTCCTTCTCTTCAGCTGCTGCTGCTCTATTTCTACAATTAAATCACAAAAAACCCCAGTAGCATGAATCTCATGCAAATGCCAATATGTAAAAAATCTTCCTACAACTAATTCTATACGGCAATGAGAGTGAAGACTGAAATATATAGGAAGGGACAGAATGTCAATATAAATCCTGCACCTCCAGTTCTCTAACTCTGTGCATCCACTGAAATTCCCCCAAACAATGGAGCTTGGATGTTTCCCTTATAGCTCATCATACTAAAAGATATTTTCAAATTCTGGTGTCACCTCACAGTAACAGCAGCACAAACACCTTCCACTGCCAGGCACATTGTGAACTAACACAAAACCCTGCAAAAAAGACACTCAAAATCTATACTGCAATCCCATTGTAACACAACAGTAATAACACCAAGAACTCAAACAACAATAACCCTCCCTGTGAATAAGCAAGGGTAAATATTACACTGGGTCCTAGGATAACAATACACCACCTACTGAGGAAACAAAACAAACCCGATTGCTATAGATCCCTATGCTAGCAGAATCTCTCATAATGGTCACACACACAGAGCAGAGACAGACCCTCACCAAATACAGACTACAAAATAAAGGAGCACAAATTAGACAAAAATTGAAATGGAAACCCCAAGAAGCCAGACTCTGTGTATTAACAATGGAAAAACAGAACCACCATTCCTCATAAAACAAATAAAATCAAGAAACATAAAGCATCAGTTATAGTAAAACCATACTAATAAAAGAATATTTTAAAACTACTGATAAATAGAATTTCTATTAATTAAAATCATATACATTTTTTACAATTTCCCAAACACCAATAAAATATTTCAAAACAGCACATATATCAAATAACATTCAATAATTAAAACTAATAAGGATTTTAAAAAGCCCTTGCTGTCCATACATGGGAGCTCTTGATTTCCAGTCACCCTGATATTGTTGAGGATTGAGGTTATCCTCTCTCTCACACATACTCACATGTCCATTCTCTCTCACACATACAGGGGCGGATTTTAAGAACCCTGCTCGCGTAAATCCACCCGGATTTACGCTAGCAGGGCCCTGCGTGCCGGTGCGCCTATGTTCAATAGGCCTACCGGCGCGCGCAGAGCCCCGGGACTCGCGTAAGTCCCGGGGTTTTCCGAGGGGGCGTGTCGGGGGCGGGGCCGAGCGGCGCACCGTTTTCGGGGCGGGACGTGGCGTTTCGGGGCGGGCCCGGGGGCATGGCCACACCCTCGAACCGCCCCCGGGTTGCGTCTAGGCGCGCCAGCAGCCCGCTGGCGCGCGGGGATTTACTTCTCCCTCTGGGAGGCGTAAATCCCCCAACAAAGGTAGGGGGGGGGTTTAGACAGGGCCGGGGGGGGTGGGTTAGGTAGAGGAAGGGAGGGGAAGGTGAGGGGAGGGCGTTAGCGAATTCCCTCCGAGGCCGCTCCGATTTCGGAGCGGCCTTGGAGGGAACGGCAGCAGGCTGTGCGGCTCGGCGCGCGCCAGCTACACGGAATAGGCAGCCTTGCGCGCGCCGATCCAGGATTTTAGCGGCTACGCGCGTATCTACTAAAATCCCGCGTACTTTTGTTGGCGCCTGGAGCGCCAACAAAAGTACACGAACGCGCCGTTTTTGAAAATCTACCCCACACTGTCACATACATACACATTCATGCTCTTATACCCACCATAACCTCTCGCTCTCAGACACTGACACACTCTCAGGCTGTAAGATACTCTCTCTCTCCCCACCCCCCCACACACACACTCTTACTCCCCTGGATTTTCTCATACACACTCATGCTCTCACTGGCTCCCTCACAACCTCAGAGCCTCTCAGATAAAACTCCATGCAGCAGAAATAATGCTGAATGTTGAGAATTGTGTTATGCAGGCTAATCTGGAAAATGCACTAATTGCTACATGAGTCATAATGAATCTGTCCTCAGCTGCAGGCTTCAATTGATTATCCTGGCTCCCTTTAATGTTTGCCAAATACAGTTCATGTGTAGGGATGCGCGTAACCCTTTTAAAATCCGGCCCATAGAGTTATGATCGCCCTCTTACAGTACTCTCTCACTCACTCTTACCCAGTGAGCACTCTGTGACTGCTGCTGCCGCCAATTCTTTCACATTTTGAAAATGGCACCCTCACTTACCCCGGCAGTGCCATGACCACTGACACTGCCTTGTCTCTCTGTGGGGTGTCTTCATCTGTCTGGGTGTCAGGTAGCTGTCTTTCTGAGTATGGGGCCTCTATATATTTCTATGTTTGACCCGGTGTCTGTTTTGCTTTCTGTTGGTCTGCCTCTTTGTGGCCATGTGTATGTGTGATCTTACTCCTTTCAGCAATAGCAAATGAGGACTTTCAGCCACTGATTGGCAGTGTGACTGCCTGGTGAATACTCTTCATGTATGTGTCTGTGTATATCTTATATAAAATATCTATATATATATAGTAACCCATCTTGGGGGGCCCCGACCTATCACATGCAGTTCAAAACGTTTGCTCACCCCTGCCATATGGGATCCAGTAAACCATCTTGATTACTATGGGAGAAGCAGTTTATTAAGCCTATTGAACTACTGTTATTGAAAGTGGTTTTGGGTTTTTTTTTACAGTGCATATAAATATAATATACATGTTGTAAGTGATATTTTTACTTCAGAAGATTGTAGTTTGAATGTCCCTGATTTTACACCTGTTTAGGTTAGGGAAGTGGTTAATAAGAAATTTTAAAATGAAAAAAAAAAAAAGCATAATATTTAATTGTGTGGGGAGTAGAGGGAAGGAGGAACAAAAGGCTGAATAGTTCGTCTAGGGCTTCTAACACTCTTGCACTGGTCCTAAGAGTGTGCCACATACCCGGACTCTCACTATTCATCGGCCTCCAATATCCAAGGCTGGCGCAACCTGTGCAAGCCATGCATTTGCACAGGACGGCGGCCTCAGGGAATGAGCTGCTGGTGCCACCGCAAGGAGGAGGATCCACAAGGTCCCACAATGAAGAAAAGGGAGTTGCAGGGCCGTGTGCTTGTTCACCTGACAAAGATGAAGAGCTACAGGGCAGTCGCAAAGAAGAGGAGGAGCCGTAAGGCCGCATGGCAGTTCAGAATCAGCCGCACGACAAAGATGAGAAAGTTGCAGGGCCACGTGGTAATGAAGGAGGAGGAGCCGTAAGGCCGCGTGGCAGTTCACAATCAGCCGCATGACAAAAATAAGAGAGTTGCAGGGCCGCATGGTAAAGAAGAGGAGGAGCCAACCCATAGGGGCCATGTGGCGGTTCGCTTCCCACTGCGCGTCAAAGAGGAGAAAGAGCTGCAGGGCCTCTCAGCCAGATGAGTTGAAGAGCCGCGCAGCCAAGGTGAAGAGCTGCAGCCTGCAGGACCACTTGGTTCCCAGGCAACCATAAGGAAAAAAAAGCCGCGAGGCAGTTCCCAATCTGCCTTGCAGCAGAATTGGATAGCCAGGGCTGCTGGGAGAGGCCTTGGTGTAGACATGTGTGTGTCTGAGCATGTAACATATGTATTTGTGTGTGGGTGTCTGATCGAGTGTGTGTGAGAGGATGCGTGCGTGTGTGTGTGTGTGTGTGTGAGAGAGAGGATGCATGGGGGTGTGTGTGTGTGCGAGTCTGAAAGAGAGAAAGCACTGAGACAGATGCAAGCTCAAGGGATAATGGTTCTAGGCGACCAGAAGGAAAAAAAAAGCTATGAAGCAATTCCCAACCTGCCCCGCAGCAGAAGTGGAGGGCCGGGGCTACTAGGAGAGGCCTTGGTGTAAAGCATGAGTGTCTGTATCTGTGTGTGGGTTTCTGACAGGAGTGGTTCTATAATGAGGCAGGGTGAGGTGGACGTTTCAGGCGGCAAACTTTGCAAGCGGCAAAAACTGCCCCCCCCCCCCAACTCCTCTAGCAACCACCTCACCCTGCAGCCAAAACAAAGGATGCACGGGCCTCCGGTGGATGGTCTTGGGAGAAGTCTGTGCTACTGCGGAGCACAGAATCTGCGCAGAATTCCCCCCTGCACAGCTGGGGTCTTCTCCATGTTTGCCATTTTCTGCGCAGATAATGGCAAAGATGGAGGAGACCCTGGCATGCCATGAGCGGAGCTCATCCTGCTCGCGGCAAAGATGAAGGCCCCGGTGAGAGTGAGTATGTGTAGAGGGCTGAATGTGTGTGTTTGTGTGTGGTTGTGAGAGGAGGCATGTGTGTGTCTGAGCATGTGTGTGAAAGAGCTCGTGTGTGTGTGTGTGTGTGTGAGAGAGAGGGAGCACTGAGACAGAATCAGGCTCCAGGGATGATGGAATAAGAGGGCTAAAATAGTAATTTTTTTTTTAAAAGTAAATTCTTCAATTTATATTAGGAAAAGTTGTGGTACTGAAGCACAGGGTGTACTCTTCAGTATGTTTCTGAACATGTGAGTGTGTAAGCGTGGGTGTATCTGAGCATGTATATGTGAGAGAGAAGGATTCTTGTGCGTGTGTAAGAGGGAATGTGTGTGAACATGTATATGTAAGGAAAGAGCATATGTGAGCATGTGTGTGAGTCTAAGAATGTGTGAGAGAAAGAGGGAGCATGTGCATGTGAACGTGTGTATGCAAGAGGAAGCATGTGCACATATGAGGGAGAGAGCATATGTATGTATAGATTTATATCTATGAGAGAGACAGGGAGGAGAAAGTTTATGCATTCATCACTCACTAGTGATGAATGCATAGATAACAGGGCACCTAGCCCTGTTATCTGTGCCCTCTTGTTTGATGTAATTTCCAACTTTGGTTCTATGTAAACAGAAGTGATTTGTACTAGTACAGGAACATCGGTATATAAAAGCCTTAAATAAATAAATAAATAATTCATGACACTCTCAGAGTGATGAAATCAAAAGGTTCCAGGTATGGAGAGCATGAATTATTTTATCCTTATTAGTTTTAATTTTTAGATGGTGTTTGATGTGAAATATTGGTGTTTGAGAAATTTAAAACAAATTTTTTATGAGTTTTTAATTATTGAATCTTCCAGCTGTTTTGAAATATTCTTTTTATTAGTATATTTATACTATTATGATTAATGTATTTATTGTATTTCTTGATTTTATTGTTTAATGTCTTAGGATTGGTGGTGGTTTCTGTTTTTCCATTGTTGCACTGCATAGAGTATCTCTTGGTGTGGTTTTCCTATTCAGTTTTTGCCTGCATGTTTCTATTTATACTCTCTTTATTTTGTATTTGGTGTATTTGTATTTGGTCTGCCTATGTTCTACATGTGTGACCAAGGAGAGGTATTCTACTAGCATGTAGCTTGGTTTCTTCTGTTTTCTTAATAGGAGGTGTATTGGTGTTTTGGGGTGTTGTGTAATATTTGCACTGTTGCCTTTTCATAGATAGGGTTATTACATTTTTAAGTGTGGCAGTTAGGGCTATTTTAGGGTGGAGGTTTGGTTTATTATATTTTAATTGTAATTTACTCATGGCTTTTTGAGGGTCAAGCCCATACTTAACACGCATTACAGTAGCCCTAATGCCATATGGGTTCCAAGTGTCTTTTTTTGTAGGGTTTTCTGGTTGACACCAAAGAAATGCATGCAAATACTTGTGATTTTTTTTTTCATCTCAGAAGACTGTACTTTGAATATTCCTTTTCATGTAAAACCTGAATAATGAATGCATAATTTCTAACTGTGTATATGGAGAGAGCAGGAGGCGGGGTGCCAGGGTATAAGATTTACCAGGGGCACCTAATACTCTTGCACCAGAAATGGGTTCCAGGGGAGGAGGGTGAAGACCTGGAGGGTGGAGGGGTGACAGTTTTAAAGTTTAGGTCGCTGGAAGGAATTGGGTTTGTTTTTTGGTTTGGTTTTTTTTTTGGCATGTCCGAGACAGAGACTGAATGAAGTTGGGCGGGGGAGGGGGGGGCAGAAAACAGCGAGCATCGGCCCTGCCCACATCCCCAGGGGCAGATGCTGGGGAAGAGTGGGAGGCAGACAATAGGGAGTGGAGGAGCAGCCTAATGGTTAAAGCAGTGGGCTGCAAACCGGGGGAAGCCAGGGATCACATACAACTGTAGCTCCTTGTGGCCACGGGCAAGTCACTTCGCCCTCCATTGTGGAATCAGACCCTTAGACTGTGAGCCCACTGGGGAGAGGGAGCTAATCTGCAGTATCTGAATGCAATCTTCTCTGAAATGCAGAATATACATATAAATAGGGGTTCCCAGGAACGTGGCAGGGCTGCCAGCTTCCCAGAAAGACTGACTGTCAGTGATAATATCTCTGCCATTCCTTTGGGAACCCTGCCCCTCTTCCCCCAGCATTACAAATCACCGAAAGAGCCAGACTCCAGGGGGGGGAGGGGGGCTCCATTCCCCAGCCTGCTTTATGATTTCTCTTTGCCCTTTCATCCCTCGCCTCGGGCAGACTGCCTGGTATAGCACTGTCCCATTGGTTATCCTCCTTCCACCAAGTGTCTGTGATGCCAATTATGTCAATCTCATCATTCACTGCTATACATTAATTCTAACTCTCCCATCTTACTTCTTAGACTTCTGGCACTGGCATACAGACATTTCAAAGTGTGCTTTTTGTTTGTATTAACATCCTGCTTTTCAGACAATAGGGATAATTTGGAAATCATTAGCTCAGGTGATTTTTTACATATAAAGCACATGGACTCTCTCTGTTGGGATTCCCTAATTCTCCTGTTTCATTAGTATCCTTCGAAGATACATTCCTCCGAACCGTGCACTGCTGAGTGACTGTCTGCTTTCCCCCTTGAAAACTGTTCTCTCTCCTTTTTGAAGGTTAGTGCCAGCAGCTGGTTAAGGTGGAGTCCATCCTTTCGGAAAAGACTCCCCCAGCCCCAGAACACTGCCTATGTTCCTTACTAAACTGAATCCCTCTTCCCTGCCCCATTGCCTCATCCACACATTGAGACTCCGGAGCTCTGCCTGCCTCTGGGCGTCCTGTGTGTGGCATTTCAGAGAATGTTACCCTGGAGGTTCTGCATTTCAACTTTCTACGTAAATCCTAAATTGGCATGGAGGTTTCAGGTCACTGAAGAACTATTTACATTCATTCAACAATACTGCAAGATCACCTGAGTGGTCTGGCTGAGATCTCAGCTGAGCGTAAAATCTGTCAAAAGATGAACTTCCTCTAAAGTAATTGCAGACATTGCCTCTGCAAAAGCAAGGAAGGGCCATGTCACTTATACATGAGAGGGGCTAGTTCCTCATGTTTAATACATTCGGATTGTCTATTTCCTGCATAAGTGACGTCTGGGGGAAACATTTCACCAAGCTGCCTAACAACAAGGTACGAGTGAAACATTAGTACGTTATAAAAGAGAAGCTTTGCGGGTAGTTTCTCTTTGAAAATTTGCTAAGGATTTTGGGGATACAAAAGTACCCACATACTTTGCACCTGCTAAAAACACACCTGGGTTTAGGAAGGAGAAAATACACATGCACATTTGAAAAATTCTATATTCACACATGGGGCCGGATTTTAAAAACATGTACATGCTTAAAATTGAGTTTTACATGTGTAAATGCACTTTACTTGAGTAACTGGGCTTTTTAAAATTGCCACAATAAATGCCATTCAACTGTCCATTCAGTTTCTTTGCAAAAATGCATTTTACTCGAGTACATGGCTTTTTGAAAATTGCTACGATAATATGCTACATTTATGTGCGTAACTCCTTTGAAAATCGCCTCCATGGTTTGTTCCCCTGACCCAACCTCACCTCCCAAAACGTCCACCTTTGGAGTGGCTAAAATATAACTGCCTAGTGAAAAGTGTCTCTCTTTTGGCCCCAGTGTGTCTAGCCCCAGCCCTTCTTCCTGTCACCAGTAACCTGCGGTTCTGCCCTCACCTGTAACCCACTACCCCTCCATTTCTGTAATCTAACCTGTAACTTCAGGCTGTCTGCTCTGTACTCACGTTGTACTGCTGTTTTCCCAGATATAACTGCAGGTATACAGAGGGCAAGGAATGCCAGAAGAAGGAAGATGCCACCTGCTGCCTTCATAGTGCTTTCAGGAGCTGCAACTGAACCTGCTAACTAGTTAGACTTAATGATTTATACACTAGAGCTAAAGGGCCTGGAGCTAGAAAGAGAGGGGGGAGGGGGGAGTTTACAATGACAGATCAGCACTTGGGCACCTGCCATGCTTTATTGCAAAATCAGCCTATTTCCCAACACATCCTGAACGAGGAAATGAGTTACGAAACGAGGATGGACATATTGCTCTTGAAATAGAGATCAATTACATGATGTAACGGAGTGGCCCTGTTTTCCCCTGTTTGTATGTGCAGGACCAGGCCAGAAGCCTGGTCCACCTTAAATCCCACAGAGGGAGAGAGCTCTGCGGGCGGGACCCTGCTAGGGAGCACAAGAGTGTAGGCCCAGCTGGATACAGGAAGCTCAATTCTCTAGGAGCAAAGAGGCTCCTAACCCTCTCCAGCAGGCCAATGCAATATCGGGCACTCAGGCCAGGGGAGGCTCAAGGCAATCTGCTGCCTGAGGTGAAGGATGAAATGGCGCCTCCCTCCCCCCATGGCCCAGTGCAGGGGGAACGCGATGGAGGGTGAAGTGACTTACCCAAGGTCACAAGGAATGGCAATAGGATTTGAACCCTGGCTTCCCTTGTTTGCAGCCCAATGCTCTAACCACTCAGTTTTTGGGGGCTGTTATTTTTTTGTTCTCAGTCTTTGGCATCTGCACTAGGGAGCGCCGGAGAAATGTTTAATGGGGTGGGGCGGCCTTTGGGTCTAGAAATAGAACTCCATTCCCTATTGCCTGCCTCCCACCTCTCATACCCTCGGGGTATGAGAAATTGGTGAATGGTGGGAGTCTGGGGTGGTGTGACACTTTCTTAGGGCTGATACAAGGGTATTAGATGCCCTAGACCAGTGGTCCCCAAACCTGTCCTGGAGGGCCACCAGCCAGTCGGGATTTTGGGATATCCTCAATGAATATGCATGAGAGAAAATTTGCATGCACTGCCTCCATAACATGTAAATTCTCTCTCATGCATATTCATTGAGGATATCCCAAAAACCTGACTGGCTGGTGGCCCTCCAGGACAGGTTTGGGGACTATTGCCCTAGACAAACCTTACAGCCTTTCATTCCCCCTTCCCTCCACTCCCAGCATAATGAAAGCTTATGTATTATTTTCCATTTTAAAATTTATTAACTCCCCCAAACTAAAAAGGAAAATAGACATTTAAAGTACAATCTTCTGAAGTAAAAATATCACTTACAACAACACATATACTGTATAGGCATACACTGCAAAAAAAAACACACTTTCAATAATAATAGTTTAATTGACTTAATAAACTACTTTTCTCATAATAATCAAGGCAATTTATGGATCCCATATGGTATTAAGTCTATGGTAAAGTGCACTGGGTGTGTACTTGGCCCAGAGAAAGCCAGGAATAAACTGAACTACAATTCCAATATAGTAAGCCTTCCAAATCATAACTGCCAGCACTCAACCTATGAAAAAGCCATACTGCAAATATTACATCAGGCTCTAAACACCAGTACACCTCCTATTAGGAAAACACATTAAAGCCAGGTTGGGGTAAATCCCTACACGGAAACTACATGCTAGCAGAATACCTAAAGCCTCAGTCACAATTGCAGAACACAGATAGACTCTCGCAAATACAGAATAAAGAGATCATAAAATATAAACGGAACCATGCAGGCAAAAACTGAACTGGAAATCACAAGAAGCCAAACTCTGTAAGCAATGCAAACACAATCAAGAAATATAAAACATTAAAGATACCAATAAAAAGAATGTCAAATCTGCTGATAAATTCATCCAATTAAAAACATGTTTAAAATATTACTAAACAATAATAAAATATTTCAAAACAGCAGATATATCACATCCAATAATTAAAACCAACAAGGATAAAAAAGAATCTCCCACTCTCCATACCTGGGAACTTTAAATTTGCAGTCCTCCTGAAATTGTCGTAGATTGGAGGAGGGTACACAAACTTTAACCTCCCTCACACACGTACACAGGAGGAATTCCTTTTATCCTCCCCTTCACTGGCTTCAGCTAAATTAATATGCTGCTCTTCCCCTCTAATGCTACACCAGGATACTTGTTACCTCTTATTTTGGGAAAAAGTCAACAACTGGCTGTTTAGTCGGCCTTCCCCTAGACTCCACAGTACAGATTTATTCCTCTGCTACCTACCTAAACTCTTTCTGATCACAAGTCCCTTAAGCTTCATCCACTTCTGGGTCATTTCTACTCAGCTATTTCTTAATATCCCTCACATCTCCAATAATTAACTTACTTATTAATTATATATATATGAATTTTATATATATATATATATATATATTTATTTATTACTATCCAGTGTATTCCACTTGCATTTATATTTATGCCTCATTTATAGCTAGGGACCTTCGTTTTCAGTTTTTATTTTATTTTTCCTGAGGATTTCAATGTTATAACAAAAAATTCAGTGGAAAAATTACTTTGTTGTAACACACAGGTGAAAAATCAGTGAAGTCATTTTTCCACTAATTGTTATAACACTGAAATTCTTAGGTAAAATAAAAGAATAAAAGCTGATAACTATTTATACTAAATGTACCTTTACTTGCAATCTACCCCATATCTGTATATCGTTCTTGTATATGCTCAATGTTCCTTTGGTTTTTTTGTAATCTATCTTGTGCCTACCTTTAGGGATAGGTAGAATATCAAACGGCTATAAATTAATTAAGGGACTTTTGTGGGTAAAAAAGTGTTTCACATGCAGAAATGGCCTTTTACAAAGCCACCTACCTGATATGCTGGCAAATTTACATGTGCGTGCCGTGCCATGTATGCTTGCAATTTTACCTGGATTGAGTGGAGGCATTCCCAGAGGTGGGGGCTAGGTAGGGAGTTAGACCTTCACACATTCTTTGGAATTTTAAAAAATATGCACCTACATTTTCACAAAACAAATTGTGAGGACATTTTAGCAGGCATAACTTGTATGGAAAGATTTTTGTGGGATAATTTTCAAAGCAGATTTATGCGTGCAAGTCCACTTTGAAAATTAGTGTTACTTATGCAAGTTTTTGTTGACTTTCTAATGCATGGTGTTGTAAAATTACGAAGAGGCAAAGGGTATTACCAACTACTTTAAGGGCTGTCTTTTCAAAATCTAAACGCCACATTGAAAGAGTGTTTCTATAAATTGTACACCCTTAAGAAATTAAAACCTGTACTCCACTCTCCTGATTTTTGTACAGTACTTCAAACTACAATATTTTCTAAAATCGATTACTGTAATTCACTCCTCCTAGGCTTACCCAAAAACTCCATCCACCCACTCCAAATACTACAAAACAAGCTGCCCGGATCCTTACTAACACGTGCAGAAATGAACACATAACACCCGAACTAAAGGAATTAACTTGCTCCCAATTGCATCCCGAATCCAATATAAGATCCTCTCCATCATACATAAGGCTCTTCACAATCCCAAGATGAATTGGTTCAACGACTCAATGATACTCCGAGTCAACTAAACCAACCAGAAACCAATACCTCACCACCATCCATACACCCTCCCCCAAAAACACCAACCCAGCCTCCACAAGAGCACGTGTGCTCTCCATAGCCGGCCCCACCTTATGGAACACAATGCCAGTAGATCTACACCAAGAGGACTGCCAAAAAATGTTCAAGCAAAAACTAAAGACATGGCTGTTCACACAAGCTTACACCTAACACTACCCAGTCTAGCCACACAAGCTTACACCTAACACTACCAGTCTAACCATACTACACCTTAGGCACCCAATCCCCGCTCTGTTCCTTCCTCCTTCTGATGTCTACTTCTTTGAGACTTTCTCTATTTCCTTGTTACATTTCCTTGATACTATATCCTTGTTTCTTGTTCAATATTCCCATACATATCCTAGATACTATTTCCTTGATACACGTTCAATTTTCCCAAATTCCTCAGTATAATGTAAGCAACCTTGCAAGTATTTAATAACCTTCCCCTTAATATACTTGAAGAATCTTAGTATACTTGAAGCAATCTTGTTAGTAATTTTTGTGCGGTGTATGTAGTTCCCACCTCATGAATTCATATTTCCATCTTTAATTAATCTTCCTGACTGAAGGTTTCCTTGTACCCTTATATTTCCATATATAGTTAACTTGAACCTTCATATATCCATATACAGTTAATCATTCTTACATATATATTGTTCATGGCATTGCATATATTTGTTCTCCTGTTTCTTGTCAAAAGCAACTTAAGCATAGTTTATTGTTTACTGTTAACCAATGTGATATCATTGATGAATGTTGGTATCTAAAACCATTAAATAAATAAATAAAATAAAAATGTAGGCATGAATGAACTACATCAACAGTCATTTTTAATGCAAAGTTTCAAAACAATCATTGGTCCCCTGACACAGAGCCGTGTTTCGCCCTGTCAAGGCTGCGTCAAGAGGGATAAAATCATTTAAAAAGAAAATGAAAAAAATCTAATATAATAGAGACAGATCCTATAAAGACTGCACAATCATAAGCCGAGCATAATAGACAACAATACATAACAAAAGGCACATAATTTCAAGCTGAAATAAGGTTATGCTTTCAAAAATTCTTGCATGTAAAGCAAACAGGACTCCTAGAAATTTACTAAATATCCTAAAAGCCATGACAAATTAATCACGTTATAGGAATGATCAATCAAAACTAAGGAGATAAAAGCAGGAGATAAACATGAATGAAAAAAAAACCCATGTCAGGAGAAAGCCAGAGGCCAGCATTGGGCTTGAAACACATCCCTTCTGAGTTGTAAAGTCTGGAGTGTGAAAGAATCAATGTATGGGATAACTAGAAGGTGACCAGAGGGATAACCTGGACAGCCATGTGCACAAATTATCAGGGAAATTAGAAATAAACAGATCACTCAATTTCCTGATTGAATCCAAATGGGGCCAAAATATAAATGTGCATAAATCATCATCGATGTTAAACCTATATAGGCCACTCAGTTTCCTGGATTAGTCCATCTGCGACCAGGGAATGAAGGGTTCACATCCACCACCCATATTTCTCTTTATCGTGCCCTTCTGTAAACCGTTGTGATGGCTATTTAACTTAACCACGGTATAGAAATTTTTTTAAATAAATAAATAAAACCACCCTCTCATACACACACCTACCCCACCCCCCTCTCATACACACACGAATCCCACCCCCCATCACCCTCTCATATATACACACATGCAGAATCCGCCACCCTCTCATACACACAAACCCCACCTCAATCCCCAGGACTCTGGGCTGCACTTTACCGCTCTCTCTCCGCCATGCTGCACTCTGCGCCGGCAACGCCACGGGACCTCTCTTGTGCCGGCAGGGAAAAACCCTGCCAGCACGTTGTAAAGCTGCGCCACTGCAGGACACTGGTGGGACCTACCTTTTGCTGGCAGGAAGAAACCCTGCAAGCACTTTACAATTCTGCGCCATCACAGGACGCCAGGACTTTTCTTTTGCTAGTGGGCAGTGGAAACCCCGCCAGCATGTCACTGCTCCACGCCGCCAGTCCTGCCACCAGAGTTTGCCAGCATGAAGGGTGAGGCAGCTGTAGCAGAAAAGATTCAGGGGGAAGTCCAGGAATACGGGCACCGGAAACCAAGCATGAGCCTCAATACCAAGGTCTGAGGAGCAGACCTTGCCTTAAATACCTAGAAATGAGGGAGGAGTCTCAGGAGGGAGCCACGACAACTTCCTGACATGGCCCCTTTAAATCTTATCTTCAGCCAGCGCGCGGCTCTAAGGCAGACAGGAAGGGGGAGGAGTCATCGCAGCCTAGTTGGGCCCTGCATCCAGCCTAGCAGTGGCCATGGCCGCGGGGAGAACACCGGAGGAGGCCCCCTGCTCCTGTAGGAGCCTTCAGACCAATCCAACGCCGCAGGTGAGTATTTGGTCCAGGCCGCGGACGGCGGCCATGACAGTCTGCCCCGGTCGTGGCTTGCCGCAGCCAGCGGCCATAACATATGGTATTAGGCCTAGTGCAACACATGTTGGGTGTAGGCTTGGCACTCAAAGTCATGAATAAAGTGAATTACATTACAATATAGTAAACCTCCCATACCAAAACAGTGTTAACTTCCAGCACTCAAATAGTAACAAACTTACCTACCTATGAAAAGGCAATGCTAAAAATATTATATCATGCTCTAAAACACCAATACACCAATTGGCTGCCAATAAATTATTCACTCGCTCATCTATAATACTTCATCTACCTGGCTATGTACTAATCTTCGCATATGCAAACCTCCCAGTCAACTCAGATCCCTCTCCAAAAATCTTCTAGATGTACCCACAATTAAACTGGCCAAATACGAATTAACTAGAAAGAGTGCTTTTTCTGTAGCCGGCCCTGTTTTATGGAATTCACTCCCAGACTCTCTCCGCCTCATTTCCTCAAAACAACAATTTAAAAAATCACTAAAAACTTATTTCAGAAAGCTTACAGTTTACTCTCCAATTTGCAAAATTAACATTCATTTACATTACTTTTATTTAAATAGTTTCAGTCATAAAATATAATATCACAGATCCAATCCACTTACTGTTTAATGATGTAGGGCACAAATGTCTATTGATTTATTTATCTAATGATAATTTTTAATTTGTTATATTTTGGTTTATGTATGTTCGGTTGGATACCGCTTTTTTATTTTTATTTATGTATGTTTGGTTGTTAACCGTTTTGATTAATTCTTTGAATTGTAAAGGCGGTATATAAACATTTTTAAATAAATAAATAAATAATACACCTCCTAGTAGGAAAATGGAGCAAGCCTAGGTGCTATAGAACCCTACACAGAAACTACACACTGCCAGAATACCTCAATTTTAATCACGCATGCATAACTCAGACAAATAAAAACACAAAATACAGAATAAAAAGAATATAAAGTAAAAATTAAAATGTGCAAACAAAAACTGAAGTGGAAACCACAACACTAGACCCTGTATGAAGCACAACAATAGAAAAACAGAAATACTACCATTCTTCATAAAATATATCAAACAATAAAATCAAGAAATTTAAACATCAATAATAGTAAAACCATACTATTAAAAACAATATTTCAGAATAGCTGACAAATAGAATGACATCCAATAATTAAAAATTCCTAAAATAAAAATGTTCCAATAAAAAAAAAAAAAAAATTAAAAAACAAACACTTCAAATAACACTCAATGCTTAAAACTAGCAAGGATATAAAATCAACCACTCTCCATAACTGGGAACTTTTGATTTTCAGATGCCCTGACATTGTTGTGGATTAGCAGATGGGGTGGGGAGCAGAGGTTGTTGCACACAAACTTTCTCCTTACTCTCTCTCATATATACACATACATATATTCGTTCTCTCTCACACGCAAACACACAGGCTGTCCCACATATGCATGCTCTATTACGCACACGTGCGTGCTGTTTTGCTCTCATACCCTCTCTCACTCAGACAGGACCTCTCTCTTTCTCGCACACACACACAGGTTCCCTCCATCCCCCTCTGTCTCTCATATACATACACATGCACCCTTACTCCTTCATACACACAGATAACCTCTCACTTTTACACACATTCTCAGCAGTTCGTTTGGTAATGAAAACTGCATCTTAGGAGCATGTTACTCCTATTTTGCAGAATTTACATTGGCTTCTACTGAAACAAGGTATCAAATTTAAGATTTAATCATTGGTACATAAATTTTTAACATAATGGTCCTTGTTATCTGAACAGTTTGCTGAGTTTGTACTCTCCAACCAGGCCACTGTGTTCCCAGGGGAAAACCCTTTTGAATATTCCACCTATAAAACATAGTCATTTAAAAATTACGAGGAAAAGAGACTTCTCAATCATAGAACCAACTCTTTAAAATCAACTGCCTGAATCTCTACGTTCCACAGATAATTATTGTACTTTCCCTAAACATTTAAAAGCTTTTCTTTATTGCAAAGCATTTGGTTCTGATGTTACCTATTGAGATGTAATTTGATGTTTTTATTTGGATGTTTTAAAAGTTATCTTTATATTAAGTAATTATGGGCCTCATTTTCTAAAGTATCGCAGGCCTGCGATACTTTAGAAAATCGCGCTAATGGGGGCACAGGGGCGACAAGGGGGACGGTCCTGCGCTAGCCGGCAGCGATCGCACCGCCGCGGTGAGATCGCTGCCGGTTTCCCACCCAATAGCGCCACCATAGAAGGTGTAGCTATTGGGCACGAAATAGGACGCGAAAAGGCACCTACCTTTTCGCTGTCCACGGCGTCTTCGCGGAGTCTGCCCCGGTGATGCCCCGACTCCTCCTCTTCCGGGGCCAACTCCGCCCCGATTTAGGTAGCGCAGGCATGCGCTACCTTCACAAGCTATCGCAGGCTTGCGCTGTTAGCCTGCGATAGCTTTAGAAAATGAGGCCCTTTATTTGTTGTACTTCGCTTAGAGTGAGTTTGTTATAGTCAGATAAAAAATGATTTTAAATAAATAAATAATAGAAGCTCCCTCTCTCTCTTATTCACATACACACTTCTTCATAAAGGCTCCCACTGTTATATTTGGGAGCTTGCGGGACGGCCTCACTCATCCCTGATCCGGCTGGATGCTTCTCACAGCCGGGATGCTGCCTCAGCCAACCACACTGCTCAGAGTGGCTTGCATTACGCCTTGCTGGCTTCCCCTAGGTGCACACATGCCCGATGCTCCTGCTCTTAAAGGGTTCGTGACGGGAAGACAACCACGGCGCCCTATGATGATGTCAGTGGTACTCCACTACAGATGCCTTAGCAACAGGCTTCCTGCCATGCCTTGAGTCATCAGTGCATATTGCCTTGTTCCTGCGTTTCTGGGCTCCTGAGTTCATGTTTCTGCCTTTCTGCCCGCTCTGCCTTGCCCTTACCTTGCCTCTTCCATGTCCTTGTCTTGTCCTTGCCCCATCTCTCTCTGTCTGTACCTTGGCTTGATCTCCAGGATTCTGACCTCTGCTTTGGACCTCAGCCTTCCCTGATTGCTGCCTGGTCCTGACCTTTTGCCTTGGATCTGACTACGCCTTATCTGCTACCTGCCCCAACCTCTGGCCTGTCTCTGGTATGTCTTGTCTGCCGCTAGGCCTGACCTTGGTCTGTCATTGGACTCTTGTCTGCCTGACCTCCCTAGGGACCCACCTAAGTCCTGCTGGCCACCAGAATGCAAGGGCTCAACCTGCGGAGGTGGTGTCTAGTATAGGTGAAACTCCAGTCCATCTCTTCGCAGGACACATCTGCCAGCCATTGGTGTCAGCCTGGTGGGCTCGCCCACTAGACTGCACCAACCACGCCACAGCACTAAGGGTCCACTGATACCGAGCTCATTACAAAGTTTCTGAGGCTATGGCCCTGGTGGACCTAGCCATCGTATAGACTATTCCTGGTATGGCTCAGTGCATTCAGCAGCAGCAGAATATCCTTGACCAATTAACAGGGTCCTCGAGAGACTTGCAACCCAAATGGACACCTTGCCTCCCGCACCAACCTCGCCTATAGGCCTCCTGCCATCAGGGCCAGCTGTTTCTCCAAGACCCATTTTGCAGCTTCCACCACCAACTTACTACCACAGGGATGCTAAAGAATGCATGGGCTTCCTGAACCAATAATGCAGCCAAAACAAAAGTAGATCGGTACTAAAAGTATTTTATTGATTAAAATAATAGAACACAGTTGCCTGACTCAGGCTGAGTTTCGCCCATACAAGAAGGGTTGCTTCAGGGGATGAATAAATAAATAAAAAGAACCCAATATAATAAGTTATTTAAAAAATAGTGAAACATAAATAAATACAGAAGTACACATACAATGTTTGAATAAATACCACATCAAAAGCAATAACAAGAAATCAGCCAGAGATAGTCAAAGTAAGAACATAAATGGACAGACAAATCTGAATAATCATATTACTGATTACCTAAGTTCATGCAAGAAGCTCAACTTAGAAGGTGTCCGTTCAGACCACAGTTTTTAATAATAATAATTCTTTTCCAATGGCTTGGAGCAGTGTCACTGCAGGTGCTATTCTATTGAAATAATGCATATATCTTATTACATCACAATAAAAGCTCAGAAAAAAAATAAATTTAGAAGTTCACATTAATTCTTAAGCAGTTAGCTTTTGTATATTTATAGACCCATTACCACATGTTATGCATTATTTATCAATAGAGCTAATGTTTTCACAAAGTAATTCCACTTTTATTTAAAAGGAAAAAAGAAAAAAAAAAGAAAATGCTGTAAAGGTTTAGCAGTAGCACCTTATTAATATTAACATGTGAAATAACAACAGAGTTTTATCAAATCAAAGCAACTACTATGGAGATTAACACTAGTTTAACGAATATGTAGACAGCTATCATTTTTAGAAGTGCTATCATTAAAAATAAAAAATATGCCTCAAGCAATTAGCATATATGGGGTCACTTGCTGACCTCTTGGGGCTTATGCCCAGACCCTGAAAAAGGAGAACATCAACAGCCATACCCAAGTAACAATACAAGGAAAGTCCCAGGGCGGGAGGATCTCTAGAGAGTACTCTACTAGGGGAGTGAGAGAAGAAAAATCCTTTAGAGTTGCAGTTGGATTTTTTTTTAATTGCACTAGAAGACAACGTACCAGCTGAAAAATTGTCCATATTTACCAAGTATTCCAGTACATTTTGTTGGTGGAACAGCAGTCACTGATGTGCTGTGGAAGTTAGGAAGGACAGAAAATATCCAAAGCCTAAGGGCCCTGAAAAAGTGTCTCTCTGTTCTGTCAGTAGGACCTTAGAGCTCCAAGAGGCTTTTAGTGGTCACTCAGCTCCCAGATATAGTCCTGAATCAGGACAGCAGGTGGACCAGGAGTTACACACAATTGCAGACACACTGGAATTGGCACTTCCAAACACAGATGAACAAATTCCAGTAGAGCAAGGAGCCACCTATGCTCCACCTTCTCCAGGAATCCTCTCAAGATTCCTCCTGAAGCCCCCCTCACAGGCTGCTCCAGAATTTACTCATTGTCAAAGCTAGAGGCTGCCTCACCTCCAGGAAGCATGGATCCATCTCAAAGAGCCCAGAATACCCTGAGCCTCTGCTTTTTTTTATTTCTAACTCCCAAGGTAGCACCTGGAGGGGGGGAGCACCTACTCCTTCTACTAGCTCTATGGTCCTACTTGTCTTCTAGTGGAGACTTATGGTAACCTGGCAATGAACCTTTAGGTCCCCTTACAGGTGGGAAAAAATCTCCAAGCATTCTCCAAGGCCACACACATCATCTATCCTGACGTGTATCCAGCTAAACTTAGGACAGCCATCAGCTATCCAGCCAATCATAACAAAGTTTGTCCTAACCAGTCATAGTCTGACCACACCCCCGATAGGCCTCAAAATACCTTCTTTTTTTTTTTTAAATCCGGCTTGATGCCGCTGCACATCCAATATATTCAGCCCAGTCGCGGCTGACAAACATGCTGTATAGCTGGCTATGTGTTTTATAGCTGGCTAAGAAGATAATTTTTTGAATATGGACCCCTTTATGTTTTGCATCTATCGATACTGTAATTCATCTTAAAAGAAAACTATATTTGAACACCTATCCACTGAATCCTGCCTGGCTTGTAAGTGTACCTGTCCCAAAGAGCTATGGTAAAACACACACACACACACAGGAGAACACAACTGACTGGGCCAAGGTGGTTAGCCTTCACCTCCACAAAAAGGACCCACACTTGGGGGATACAGGAAAGGGGAATGAGAAGTGTGAAGACAGCCCTGGTTATAAATTCTTTTATGGCCCTTAAGGATACGTGCCATCCGCCAAGAAAGGTTTACATACACAAAAAGCCTAGTGGTCAAAAAACCAGGGAAGTCAAGATCCGAATCTTGTTTCACCTACTGATGCTTCTTGTGACCTTATATAAGTCATTTCACTCTCCATTGCCTCAAATACAAACGTAGGGCCCTATTTACTAAGCATTTTTCCCATAGATACAAAATGGAGAAAACCTTTAATAAATGAATGAACCCCTTAGACTATAAGCCCTTAAAGGCAGGGAAATACTGTACTGAATTTGTAACATGCCTTGAGCATAGGTTTGGAAAGAAAAGCAGTTACATCCAAACCCAGTAAAACCAGATTTGAGTAAGCAGGGCAGACCTCACTGCTTAGGAGTGGCATCAGCACTTAGTGGGCGAGGCTGGTTACTTGTCAAAAAAGATAATTTATAAAGTTCAGTCTCTATTAGTAATAGGCTGGGCTACATCTAAGTCAATCAGAGAAGCTCCTGTTTTTCTGTATTGCTTGCATTTCTAAGAGGCAGAGTACAGTACAGTATTAGCTGGGGGTTATACTCCATTGGAGAGTTTTGTTCATGCACAGATTTGCCGGCCCTAAGCTGAGATGGGATAAAAAGTTGTTTGGTGAAGCTGGCAGTCTCTGAATGACTATTTCCTGGTCCCTTGCATGAAGCAGCAGAAGCAGGGTTTAACCAGTCTTCATGCTTTCCTGACAAAGGCTGTTATATTGAATTTTGCAAAGTCCCCACTGCTCCCCAGGTCAGTTGGAGCTGTGCAGATGGTGTTCACAGCCCCCGGAAGAATGGGCCACATTCAGGATCCCTTATTGCAGGAAGCGCTGCTGTGTGGCCCTAAGCCAAAGGACTGTCACTGCAATGATGTTTTTTACAAACTCCACGTATTAAAATGACTAAAACCACTATTAGATTTCAGTGACTTCAGAACAATCCTATAAACTTTAATATTTTCCACAATTGACTACTGAAACTCTCTTTTATTCGGGCTACCATCCATTTGCATTAGACCCCCTACAGTTACTGCAGAAAGCCACCGCAAGAGTCTTATGCGGTGGAACAAACTTGGACCACATTACACCAACATTAATCAATCTTCTTTGGCTACCAATTAAATACCGAATTGATTACAAAATCTTATGTCTGATTCACAAATCAATATAGCTTGATAACACAGAATGGCTTAACGCCCAACTTCATCTACATACCTAGGAAAGAAACTTAAGATCAGTTAACAAAGGACTGTTATCAGCCCCTTCCATTACATCTAAGAATATAAGAACATGCCATACTGGGTCAGACCAAGGGTCCATCAAGCCCAGCATCCTGTTTCCAACAGTGGCCAGTCCAGGCCATAAGAACCTAGCAAGTACCCAAAAACTAAGTCCATTCCATGCTACTGTTGTTAGTAATAGCAGTGGCTATTTTCTAAGTCAACTTAATTAATAGCAGGTAATGGACTACTCCTCCAAGAACTTATCCAATCCTTTTTTTAAACACAGCTACACTAACTGCACTAACCACACTCCCTGGCAACAAATTGCAGAGTTTAATTGTGCGTTGAGTGAAAAAGAACTTTCTCCAATTAGTTTTAAATGTGCCACATGCTAACTTCATGGAGTCCCCCATGGTCTTTCTATTATCCGAAAGAGTAAATAACCAATTCACATTTACCCATTCTAGACCTCTCATGATTTTAAACACCTCTTTCATATCCCCCCTCAGCCGTCTCTTCTCCAAGCTGAATAGTCCTAACCTCTAATCTTTCCTCATAGGGAAGCTGTTCCATCCTCTTTATTATTTTGGTTGCCCTTCTCAGTACCTTCTCCATTGCAATTATATCTTTTTTGAGATGCGGCAACCAGAATTGTACACAGTTTTCAAGGTGCAGTCTCACCATGGAGCGATACAGAGGCATTATGACATTTTCTGCCCACTTATCAGAAAGTCAGGGAGAAAGCAATTTCTATCGCAGGCCCAAAATTGTGGCATCAAATACCATGTGAATTGTGAATGCAAAAAGATCTAAAGGCTTTTAAAAAGACATTACAAACTTGGCTTTTTAAAAAGGCATATGATTCTTAAAGTTTTTGGCAGCCAAGGCCCATTTGCAATGTATAATTTTGAGTTCATATCTTAGGCCTGGATTTTCCATTCTCGCAGAGAATGGTGAATCCAGCGGTAACGGGGGTCGGGCCTGCGAAAGCACCCGGGTCGGGCCTGCGGCGATCGCACCACCACAGTGTTATCGCTGCTGGCTTTCGCACTCAATAGCGCCACCGTGAAAGGTGGTGCTATTGGGCGCGCTACTGGCGATAACAGTCCTTACCTTATTGCCACCAGCAAAGATAACGCCGCGTCTGCCTCTTCACCCCCCCCCCCCCCCCCCCAACTCCTCCCCTCCCCCGCCAAGCTCTCTCACCTGTGCCAGGAGCCGCTGACCCCGTCCCCGGACCACCCTGCCCCTTTTCCCAAGCCCCGGGACTTACAAGCGTCCCGGGGCTTTACGCGCACCCCTGGGGCTTTTGAAACTAGGCCCGGCGCGCGTAGGTCTTTGAAAATCTGCCTATTAGTGTACAATTCTTGTTGCCTCTATCCATGCAAGTCTTTGGTAAGGCCGGGAATCCAACCAACCTCCTGGGCTTAGGTTGAGCAGTGGTCTCCTTTAGTGGGCAGAAGCCCCTCCCAGATGGCAAAAACAGTCTCTGCACAGAGAGTAAATCTCTCTCTATCTCCCCAGGATGTGCAAAGATTCCAGTTGGTGTCCTCCTTTTAGAACTGATATTTATTCATAATTAGTCGTCTTTTCTCTTGAGGTAGATCCCTGGTGGAAGGGATCATGGATGGAACTGCAGGTCCACCGATAGGTAGGAAGAGGGGCAGAAAATCACTTCCTTCCAAGTCTTGAAAATAACTTCTTTGCTCCCCCCCCAATAGATAATACCTGATGTCCTCTGCACCAGGTCACCACCACTTCTGGGGCAGGTCGTCCCTAAACCTGGGCACCTTCAGCTCAGGGTTCCTTAGTTCCTGAGTCTCAGAAAGGCCAAGGCCTTCAGCAGCAGGGCTCCTACTAATTAAAAGTCCGAAAATCCAAATCAATCCCTGAGCAAGTACTCTGCACCTGGTGTGGCGAGAATAGTAGTGGAGCCCTGACCTGCCCTGAAGGGGTCTCAGATGGCTTCCAAGGCTCCAGGAGAGCTCAAAAAGTAACTAAGGAAAAAGTCCGATCTTCCTCTCTAGCTTCCAACTTGGACTGCCCCCAGGGCCCTTTGTGGAACTCTGCTATAAAACCTCCTGCAGGGGATATCCATGCAGCCCGCACTGGGAGAGCTGCCAATGAATGGATCCTCCCCCTGATTATCTTTCTCCAACTGCACTAACAGGTCTATGCCCAGGGCTTACTGGGAACCTGGAAAGGTGCCCGGGTTACATAAGGGCACTGGGATTTTTGGAGTGATGATTTTTATGTTGCTATAGTTGATGATTTTTTTGCTATAGTTACCTGGACTTTGTTTTTTAAACTGAAGTGCTTTTTTTTTTTTTTTTTTTTTTTTTTTTTTTGAGTTGAACACCACAATTGTCTCCTTGCCATGTTCTGGGGTGCTTTGCTACCTCCGGAGGATTCCTCTATTAGTGAGTACAAACTGATCCGTGACCGTGAATTGGGTGAAAGTGAATGACGGTGCCCTGCTGGGGATCTGTCGCACAAAGTGCCCCGGAGGTATACACCTCTTCTCTGCTGGTGGATCTGACATCCCAGGTGCTACCAAATTGAAAGGCCTGGAAAGTCAGTGTGCAGCCCTGGGAACGGTGTGGTCCCTAATTCCGCCCACCCAGCGAAGAGGGAATTATACCTATATTATAAAAAAATCAAATTCTAGACAAGTCAATGCACAATGAAGGGCATGTCACATAAATCAAACATGCGACCTGACAGGAACCCTGTTTCACTTGAATCATAAATCAGTAACTATCGATTGTGGTAGCAATATAATAGCGTAAATGTGAAACATGTTGATCCAGACCTGACAGGAGCCCTGTTTCTGTTTATGAATGTCTGAAGTGGAGAAAGAAACAACATAATAGCATAATTATAAAACATGTTGCTCTAGCATTATTTGTTCCTCCAGACTCATAGCCAGATTTCATAATCAGCACCTTTATATCAGAATAAGAGTCTAACAAATGACACCTAGAAGTCTATAAAGAAAAATCACTCTCCTTCATTACAGTATGCATTTTCTTCCATAGAGACTTAGAGGCCAATTTTAGGAACCCAAAAAGTGGGTCGCTAAAGGGGGTGGAGTTAGGAGAGGGGAAAAAAAAAAGTTAGGAATGTACCACTGAATTTCAGAACTAGGCACCTAAATCGACAAAATAGATGGCTTAAATTTAGGAACCCTAGGATGTAATTTCCAAAGGGGTTGTTATGTTTGTTGGCTGGCGGACTGCCCCTGTGAGCCAGCTCACTCAACAAGCACTGCCCAGCCATGCTGGCAATACTATTCCACACATCCCGGAGCACTGCCATCACCGTTGGGGGCCTTCCTCTAGGCATGTGTATGCAGCACACACTAACCTATGAAAGCCCCACAGCAGGAACAGACTTTCCCAATGCCCCATGATGACATCACATGGCCAGGTATTTTAAGCCTGGCCGTGCAACACAAGATAGTCTCAGCAACAGGCTGCCTGCTTGCTGCTACTCCTTAATGTCTTCATCCTTGCCTTCACCTCTCCAGCCTGCCTTCATGCCTTCAGCCTTACCCAGCCATGCCTTTGTCTCTCCAGCCTTTCCTTTGCCTCTCCAGCCTTGCCCAGCTTGTCTTCATCTCTCCAGCCTTGCCTCATTCTCCTCGCCAAGCCTATCACCTTCTCTCCTTTGGAGAGACACCTAATATTGATCTTAGCTTGAACTCTCAATTTTCTTTGCCTGGCACCTGCCAGTAACAGCCTGGACTCTCATTATCCTTGTTTGCCACCTACCTCCAACCTCAGCCTGACACTGGATCTACTCTTCAGCCTGCGACTCAGAGACTGCCACCTACACCTGCCTGCTCCTGGAACCCAAAGGCTCAACCTGAGAAGAAAGGGATTTGTTAGGTGAAACTCGAGCTCAGTCTCTACACCATTTGCTCTACCAATTGGCAGTAAGGACCTACAGGGTGTTTTCTATAGATTGCATCAACCTCACCCCAACACTAGGGTCCACAATCCTAGCAGGAGTTACACTGCCAAGATGGCAGCTGCTGTATGAGGCCAAAAAATGACATCATGACCACTGATACACAGTAAAAATAAAAACAAATGCATTTTACCGGAGATGCCATTGACTGTATGGGAGCAGCCATTTTTAATAACATCACAGGCAAAGACATCACCACCGAGCATGTTCAGTCAATGGCTATTTTTGTTTTCAGAGATGGCGCATGTAGAGGCAGCCATATTTAATGAATGACATCACAGTTAAGCATGTGCAGCTTCCCCTGTTTTTTGCAAATGCCCGCTGCTTTTAAAAAAAAACCATAGTACCAGCTAGCTTTAATTGGTTGATACAAGGGCTTTTAACTTTTGTGAATCCTTCTGTTTTTTTTCACAAAAGATAACAATGCACATTGAGTTGGTTGCTTTTTTTGTTGTAGTAAAACATTTTCCATGAATTGCACTAAAGGTTGTCTACAGTCTGGGTGTACAGCTGCCCTACAGACCATAAATAAAAACCATCTTTGCTGGAATCATACACTGTGGCCCCTGGAATGTGTCTTATTCTCTCCCCTCTTACACCCCCTCTCTCCCCACCCCACAAAGGGATATGAGACAAAAAAAAAAACCATGACGTACTGAACCCTTTTCAGTTTGGATTTTATCCAAATCACAGTACAGAGAATCTTCTATTGGCAACTCTAGACACACTCAGATGCAGATTTGAGATGTCCACTAAGTACATTCTTGTCTTATTGGACATAGCAGCTGCATTAGATATGCTAAATCATGAATTACTGCTTTTACAACTACAGAAATTGGTATTTCTGGGCATGTATTCAATTGATTTAACTCTTTTCTAAATAATCATTTTCAAGTAAAAATTGGCCCTGAGAGGTAAGAGTGATACCCAGTCGAAACGAGCTCCTCAGGAGTTGGCACTTTTATTTAATAAATATCTCCATCATATCTGTAGCCTATTCACCAATTTTGGAGTGGGCTACAGAGTATACTCACATATAACATTTTTTTGTCTCCATCTCAACTTCTGTGAAGGATGCGTTAAATCATATTGGAGACTGCTTAAAATCCATTCAGGACTGGCTGTTTGTATACAAAGTAGCATTAAATATTAGTAAGACAAATATAATTCTCAAAGGCACTTTGTTCACAGAATTCCCAACCTTCTTCACTTTTCAGGACTTTACACTAAACATTTCTTCATCAATTCAAAACCTGGGAGTGCAATTTGAATCCGATCTATCGCTAAAGGAACAAATCAAAAGCGTAGATACAAGTGCTTTTTACAAACTTTGGCCTGGATTCTCTAAGGTCGCAGACCTTAGAGATAACGGGGGTCAGTCCTGCGAAACTGGAGGCGATAAGGAATCTTATCTTCCGCCGCCAGCGATGTGTCCGCAGCATCGGCCCCGGTGCCGCCCCAACTCCTCCTCTTCCGGGGCAGACTCCACCCTGAGCTAGCTATCGCATGCGATAGCGTTAGAGAATGACCCCCTAAGGCTCTTGTGACCTTTGGAACAATTTTTGACCATGAGCGACTTTAGAACTGTGATTCACTCCCTGGTTATATCAAAACTTGTTTTTTGCAATGCTCTTTACATAGGTCTCCCAGTATATATGTTTAAATGCTTACAAGCAGTTCAAAACAGCAGTGAGACTTATCACAGGCACACGACTTTCTGTTCCCATAATTCCAGTTGTATATACATTACACTGGCTCCTCATAAAATGGAGGATCCAGTTTAAGATTGCATCTCTGGTACATCTAGCACTAAACCAAAAAAAGAGTCAGAAAAAGAATGCAACCACAGCACAGTCCAAGCTCCAAAATAGCATTTAATACTAAATGTGATAGAAATTCCTGTGAATGCATGGGTGCCTGCCTGAGGGTGTGTCTGTGTATGAGAATGTATGGGTGTCTTCCTGGGGTTTGTATGTGTGAGAATAGGTGCCGGCCTGTGTGTGTGTGAGAATGAATTGGTGCCTGCCTGGGGGTCTGTGTGTGTGAGAATGAATGTGTGCATGCCTGGGGGATGGTGAGGGAGTGGTGTGAAAATGACTGGGAGCCTGCCTGGGTGTGTGTGTTTGTGTGTATGTGAGGGAGCCATAGAGAGTGAGAGCATGAGTGTGTATGAGAAAATCCAGGGGAGTAAGAGTTTGTGTGTAGGGGGGGGGTGTGGAGGGGGAGAGAGTGTCTTAGAGCCTGAGAGTGTGTCAGTGTCTGTGAGAGCGAGAAGTTATGGTGGGTATAAGAGCATGAATATGTATGTATGTGACAGTGTATGTGTGAGAGAGAATGGACATGTGAGTATGTGTGAGAGAGAGGATAACCTCCTAATCCTCGACAATATCAGGGTGACTGGAAATCAATAGCTCCCACGTATGGACAGCAGGGGCTTTTTAAAATCCTTATTAGTTTTAATTATTGAATGTTATTTGATATATGTGCTGTTTTGAAACATTTTATTGGTATTTGGGAAATTGTAAAAAATGTATATGATTTTAATTAATAGAAATTCTATTTATCAGTAGTTTTAAAATATTCTTTTATTAGTATGGTTTTACTATTATAACTGATGCTTTATGTTTCTTGATTTTATTTGTTTTATGAGGAATGGTGGTTCTGTTTTTCCATTGTTAATACCAGAGTCTGGCTTCTTGGGGTTTCCATTTCAGTTTTTGTCTAATTTGTGCTCCTTTATTTTGTATTCTGTATTTGGTAAGGGTCTGTCTCTGCTCTGTGTGTGTGACCATGAGAGATTCTGCTAGCATAGGGACCTATAGCAATCTGGTTTGTTTTGTTTCCACAGTAGGTGGTGTATTGGTATTCTAGGACCCAGTGTAATATTTACCCTTGCTTTTTCACAGGTAGGGTTATTGTTGTTTGAGTCCTTGGTGTTATTACTGTTGTGTTACAATGGGATTGCAGTATAGATTCTGAGTGTCTTTTTGTGAGGTTTTGTGTTAGTTCACAATGTGCCTGGCAGTGGAAGGTGTTTGTGCTGCTGTTACTGTGAGGTGACACCAGAATTTGAAAATATTTTTTAGTATGATGAGCTGTAAGTGAAACATCCAAGCTCCATTGTTTGGGGGAATTTCAGTGGATGCAGAGAGTTACAGAACTGGAGGTGCAGGATTTATATTGACATTCTGTCCCTTCCTATAAATTCCAGACTTCACTCTCCTAGCCATATAGAATTAGTGGACTGAGGCTATCAAATAATTATATAGTGTGAAACTGGCCAGCTTTTTAAAGTTACGCAGAAGACCCTTTGGACTTTCTTATTAACACCAAATATTCAAAAGCTGTGTTCATCCCATCAAGGTCATATATCTCATTAAAGAGGTAAATTGAATAACACAATAACTTTGTTTTATTATTGTTATTCATAAATTAGAACAATAACATTAATCTTGGAATATTATATATTTTTAATATAAATGAAAGGTTTTCACAAGATAGGTTGTGTCGTGAAACATTTTATTATGTATATATTTAAGGAAACATATATAAATTGTCAAAATATATTTTGTTAGTTTAACCTTTAACCTCTGGTTTGCTAGTAGACTGAATTACTGTGTCCCAAAATTATGTTTGTCTAAAAAGTGTGTCACCAACATGAAAAGTTTGGAAAGCTCTGCTCTATAGAGTTGCAATCATGAAAAATGCCAGAGGTCATAGAAAAAATACCAGAGGGTGATGCAAACATCCCCTAAGGGTCTACAGACTTCTTCCAATACAATACTCTGGTCTCGATGAACATGGCCATGTGTATGTTTTTAAAACCCCAAACCATAATACTATCCCCACCAGATAAGTATCACTGGCAGACCAAGTGATATTTGACCTCTGGGAAAATACAATTCAGACACGCTCTATAGGGTGGCGAATTTCAGTTGGAATCCTACTTTCTCGAAGGCTATGCTTGTATTAATGAGGTGCACACAGCTTTTGAATTTAAACAGGTGCTTCTATCATGGCTGCACAGATTGTTATAGGGAACAAGCACAGAACCTTTAACAGCCCCCACCTTTGAGCTTCTGAACTACAAAATACAAATAAAGGCAGATTTCCTAAACTGACGAGGATATAAGGTCATAAGTATCTGGGGAACAGTATGGTAAAAAAAAAAAAAAAGACAGTTCCTGCGTAGCCTTCTTGGCCAATGCCAAAATACTGGAGCCTCTGATGCCTGTACACAGAGTAAAACCCCTATGAGAAAATACACCATTACAATTTTACCAGCCTAAACCCTTTTTCATCAATTAAAAAAAAGCAAAAAAAAAAAAAGCATATCTGATAGGCCACCCCAAATCATTTACAATCAATTTGAAACACTCAGAGATTATTTTGGAATCATTAAAGGCAAAGTGTACCCTCCACAAGTGCTCTTTTCCTCCGATGTTACTGTTCCCTCCATGCCATATGTGCTCCCAGACCCTTCAACGGGGAAAACTGCACCCACACAGACGAAGAAGGGGCCTTGATGTACCATAGAGATGGACAAAGAACTTTCAAAAAGTTACATATTAAATGAAATCTGACACTTTGAACAAAAATCTCTTTTCAGAATACATAAATATGCAGCTGCGTCAAGGTGTGAGATTTCATTGACTGCATACCCTTCTGAAAAAGCTTCATCTATTCCAAGTCAACCTACTCTTACACTTGGACTGATTATTTCATGAACTCCTACTTAGAATCTTCGTTATCAATCAGTTCTAGTCTATATGATGGTCCTTTATAAGTAATTAAGTTTCTCAGGTTGGTTCAGTTTTAATATTTATATTTTTACCTCTTGAAGTTCAAAGGGGTTTGCTTTTGGATATTGCCTTAAAAAGGCACAAGATCTTAAATTGCACCCTATACCTTATATTCAGCCAATGTAATGACTCCAGAATCAGAGTAATCCTCTCCTAAATGCTACACCTATTTTCAGATGCCTCAAGAGCATTCCTGACAGACTAGTAATTAGAATATTAAACTACATCACCTCCCACTCCCCCCAAAAAAGCACAGTCAGAACTAAAACTATATATATACACACATATTTTATTATAAACCGTGCAAAAGAAGAATGGATGAGGAAAAGCTACAACATTCCTGTTACGCTATAGAAGCAGAGTGAAAGGAACAGGTGTAACTCAGGTTACTGATGCACTCCATTAGGACACCAGGAGCTCAAAGCTTTGCCTATTCCTGCGATCCATGTGAAAAAAAACCCGCACACTGTGTGGTGGACAGCAACCTAGCGACTTCTAGTAGGGTACAAGCAGATGTTTCTTTCTTGAAGTGCAATTCATTATCAACCCTGGAAACCAGCAACAAATGTAGCTTGAGGGCAAAAACGACAGTCTTCTTTTCCAGCCCGGTAATTTTCAGAAAGAAGAGTCAACAACTGTGGAGAACTCTGAGGTTCTAAGAACGTCTGCAACATGTTGCACCCCAGACACTGCAGCCGGCGACTGGAAGCACCATGGTGTTGTTCAGTGCCACTCCATTTGTGATCTGCTGATCAATTCCACAGGCAGCAGAAGTCTTTTCATTCCCCTCCTTCCTCTCTCTCTCTCTCTACATCTTTAACAGAAAGACTTCTGTCTATTTGCCATCCCTTTACTTTTTGCTGCCCCTGCTCTGGTAATGCATCCTGGTCTCCTGCATGAAGTTCCTGAAGGCTGGCTCCTCGTGGCTTTCTTCGGTTGCTGACATGAAAGAAAAAATGAAAAAAAAAAAGTCAAAATAATATAAACTACAAAGTTTTCTCAGCGGTAAAGAATGAGAAACAATACACCAGGAAGTAAAGGTGCAGAGGTGGGAAATTATGGCCTTCGGGTCACATCCGGCTTACATGAGCTTTTAGTCTGGCCTCAAAAGAAGGTCCAGTTAGCTTTGGTTGCTCTGGGAAAGTGGCAGCAGACTGGGAGAGTGGGGGGTTGAAAACACCCTGCCCACCCCGCTCCTTCTTGGATCTATAGGAGGTGGGGAAAGTGGACCCAGGCCAAAAAGCCTGTGAGCCAGGATGCCCTAAGCACACTTTCTGGAACTAAGAATACAATGGGCAACAATGAAAGTGTTACTGACCTAAAAAGGTCCTACTCTGTAGTTTCTTGATGTGCTGAACATGAATATGACCATGAAAAGTTTTTTTATTGGCTCTCGTTTTGAAGATATTTAATATAGTTCACTTTCTATGTTTAGTCATGTAAATTTATCCAGTATGACTGTAAATAAGCCTAGAATGATGTAATATTGCATCATATTGCATAATACCATCATGCACACATCATCCAGAGTTTATTACATCATTTTCTGATGCAATGCAGTTCTACTGCCATGCTGCTGCTGAGTAAGCTGACGTCAGCAGTGTACTATATGAAGCCCAGTCAGAAAGGGTGAGCATTTGAAATATTCATGCTGGCTGACTACTGCTGGACACTCTGCAGAGATGCTCCCGAACAGGTGTACAAGAGACAAGCAAAGAAATCTAAGACGTAGTCTATGACTTCATTTTTCAAACGGTATTAACCGTAGGTCTCCTACTATTGGCATACAGTTCAAGATGTAATTATATTATTGCATATTACAAAAAAAACTAGAGCCAATTTTGCATTTTCACAGTCACATTCGTGTTTAGCACATGGAAATGTATAAGAATTGACTCATTTCATTTCAGTAACATGACTTTTGTGAAAATTTGTTGCCCAGTGATATAGGAGAACTTCCAAACCATACAGCAGGAAAGGAACAGTATTGCTATCACTGTACTATTGACCTGTCAGTGACTATAATCAATATTACACAATTGTGCTTATGATTGCATCTTCCTTATTCTGATACTGGATAAGAATATTACCCCTGTGAATATATGTTAGGAATTTTATTTACCTTTCTCTAATGGTGTAGATAACTCTTAGAACTCAATCTACTAAAACCTTTTCCTATAGACACGGCATGGAAGAAAAGCCCTAATGAATTAGGCCCTTCACGTGTGCACGCCAGAAATGATATCTTTGCTGTATTATGGAAGATAACTGTTGTAATAAACAGAAGCGTTCAAGCCCCTGTCAGGATATTTCCAATGTGTGTACAGGAGTTTGGGGGGGATTCTCACTGTAATACACTGAAAGACATGGCTTGGCATTTTATCTCAGCAGTAAAAATTTCTGTCTCAGTGAGTTCTCATTTCTCTGAATGACAGCATGCTTTTCCCCTAAAGGGCAGAACTACTCAAGAAGCGATCAATGGTTGAAAGAAGTGAGGCCTTTCCTAAAACTGTTCTCTTACACACTATTATTAATTGGATTACACAAACTCTTTCTCCTTTCGTTTGGTGGTTACAACGGCACCACTATACTAAACCATGATATTTATCTGCTCAGTTTTTCTTAACACACGGTCCATTTCCTCTAAATTCTGTCATATTCCAGAAATACTCCGCTAAATAAGACACATCAAAAGATTTTTCTAAGATTTTTGCACTTGTCTGGCTGTAAAAAAAAAAAAAAAAAAAGCCTGTGGGGAATCTGAAAGTAGAAGTGTGTCACAACTGTAGGAGGTTTCATTACTTGAGAAATTCAGGTTTAGAAATCAGTCTAAGCTATATGCAGTGGAAACCAGCAGCTGACAATTTATAATTTTTTATCTCTGAATCTCCGAACAGACACTACAATGCTAGCTAGTCATCAGTTATATGGGAACTGAAAGAGGTTGGTAGCCCAGAACTTTTGATGTTCTGGGCTACCAGTGCTGAGCTCACCATTTCTACCCAATGTATCTATCAGGCCTTAATGAACATCTGGATCCCTTTGCTAAGAGAACTACACTATGGTATTATTTCTTGCAAATTTCTGATTATAAACTAAGAACTGATATTTCCCTTGCTCCCCCCATTGCTTTGAATTAAGAGACTTTGTCCTGCCTCTGGATAGAAAAGTTGTGGGCACATGCTAGCCCGAAAAAGGTGAAATTATTACTTACCTGATAATTTCCTTTCCTCTAGAACAGTCAGGCCAGTCCATATCAATTGGATTATGCACATCAAACAGCAGATAGAGACAGATCAAAGCTCGCTGATGTCACTCCTTATATAAAACTCTGTACTGACATCAGTCTGCCAGTAAATTCTGCAAAAGCTAACTGTGGACAACTTTGACAATCAGAAATAATTAACTTTCTTTTAAAAATTCTTTTTAAATTCCAGGAGAACAAGGAATTAAAGACAATCAGAATGAAGCGAACCACATGGGGAAGGAAGTAATACTCAAAGACCTTAACTTCTGATCAATATAAGACGAATGTTTCTTGCTTTAAGGCCACAAGTACTAGCTTTGGGGTTTTCATACGTATTGAAATATCCATGCAAGTGTCTCGTGAAGTCTCCAACGGAATGTTTCGTTTTCTTTTATCCCGAACAATTAAAATCCTTCCTAAACGCAAGGAGGGTTGTTACTCCCTCAGTTTCCTTAATGTGAGGAATATAAATATGTGAAAGTCTTTATTAATGTTAAGCCGATTTCAGTAAAGATATTTAGTATTTTTCTCCCTTTATATATTCTGTCCCCCCTTCTGGGATATTTCTTTAAAGGGGATTACATAATGTAGATTTAGTTTTGGTTTCTGTGATTAGATTGAATTTCCTTTGATGTACTAATGTATTCCTATTTTCTGTAAGTAAGAATTGTCTTGCTGTAAAGTTTGAAATGATAAAAATAAAATTAAAAAAAAAATTATGTTTAAATTCCAGGAGTACAAGGAATTAAACACAATCAGAATGAAGCGAACCACATGGGGAAGGAAGTAATACTCAAAAGACCTTAACTTCTGACCAATATGAGCACCAACGACTCATTTATTTGTTTGCTTTTATCTACCGACGTTTGTCAGGAACATCACATCACATGCATTATCTGCTCTAAAAATAAACAGTAAGCAGCATTGGGTGGGAATATGGACTGGCCTGACTGTTCTAGAGGAAAGAAGTTACATAGAAACATACATAGAAACATAGAAATGACGGCAGAAGAAGACCGAATGGCCCATCCAGTCTGCCCAGCAAGCTTCACACATTTTTTCTCATACTTATCTGTTTCTCTTAGCTCTTTGTTCTATTCCCCTTCCACCCCCACCATTAATGTAGAGAGCAGTGATGGAGCTGCATCCAAGTGAAATATCTAGCTCGATTAGTTAGGGGTAGTAGGGGTAGTAACCGCCGCAATAAGCAAGCTACACCCATGCTTATTTGTTTTACCTAGACTATGTTGTACAGCCCTTGTTGGTTGTTTTTTCTTCTCCCCTGCCGTTGAAGCAGGGAGCTATGCTGGATATGCATTGAAAGTGAAGTATCAGGCACATTTGGTTTGGGGTAGTAACCGCCGTAACAAGCCAGCTACTCCTCGCTTTGTGATTGCGAATCCTTTTTTTTCTTCACCCCTGTCGTTGAAGCTATGCAGGATATGCGTGAAGCATCAGGTTTTTTTTTGGTTTTTTTTTCCCTGCTGTTGAAGCAGAGAGCTATGCTGGAAATGCGTGATGTATCAGTCTTTCTCCCATGCCGTTGAAGCAGAGAGCCATGCTGGATATGCATGGAAAGTGAAGTATCAGGCACATTTGGTTTGGGGTAGTAACCGCCGTAACAAGCCAGCTACTCCCCGCTTTGTGAGTGCGAACCCTTTTTTTCTTCTCCCTTGCCGTTGAAGCAGAGAGCTCTGCTGGATGTGTGAAGTATCAGTTATTCTTCTCCCCTGTCGTTATCAGGTAAGTAGTAATTTCACCTTCACCCAGTCAGGCTAATCCAAAACAAACGGAATGCACCAAAGCTACTCCTTCACAGGACGGGATACTGCTTGTGCTACCTTCAACATCATTGAGGTAAACGAAGCTTCCTCCTTTACTTAGATATCCAGAAAATAATGCTTAGAGAAGATATGCAAGGACAACCAAGTCTCTGCTCTGTGACTCTCTGCCGGAGAGACCAATTGCAGTTCTGTGCTCTTGTGGAATGCATCCAAATAAGGTTTAGGCAAAAGCACATTAGCCTCTACGTATGCAGCTGTAATCAATTCTTTAATCCATTGTACCATGGTTGCTGTAGAGGCTGCAGCCCCTTTCCATTCATGGCCATACAAAGCAAGATGGTCCAAAGCTCTAAATTCATTAGTCACCTTAAAACATAGCGCAACAGATGCTTATGCACATACAATGACCAAAGAAACTCGTACTCCATAGCATTTGCCTTTTTGTCTAAGGAAAGGAAGGAAATGGAGAACTTATTTACCTGATAATTTAGTCTTCCTTAATGTAGACAGATGGACTCAGGACCAATCGGTATTGTGCTCTTCTGCTAATAGATGGAAGACTGAGTCAGATTTCAAGGCTGATGTCACTCTAGATATACCCCTGCACTAACCTCAGCTCTTCAGTATTCTCTTCGAAAAGCCATTGTGGATATATCTTTGCTTAAATAACTTGATTAAACTTGATTAAAACTTGAACTGGTTCAATTAATTTCCAAACTGGAGACCGCCAGTGCACTCAACCAATTATGCCAACACCGGAAAACTGTGGGTGTCTTGAACTAGGGGTAGGCCGCGGCTTACCCGTATTTGCTTAGTCTCGAGGTTTGCTATCAGAGGTTCTCCTTTTCTGGGGCAGCCGTGGGCGGGATGCTGAGTCCATCTGTCTACACTAAGGAAAACGAAATTATCAGGTAAATAATTTCTCCATTTTCTAGCATGTAGCCAGGTGGACTCAGGACCAATGGGATGTACAAAAGCTACTCCCGGACAGGGTGGGAGGCTGCCCGTGGCCCACTTAGTACTACCCTAGCGAAGGCTGCATCTTCCTGGGCCTGAATGTCCAGGCAGTAGAACCTGGAGAAGGTGTGCATGGAGGACCACGTTGCCGCCCGACAGCAGCTTGATTTCTGCCCGGGCCCTCGTAAAATGAGCCTTAACCTAGAGAGGTAAGGGCTTTCCTACCTCTATGTAGGCCTCCTTGATTACTTCTTTGATCCAGCGGGCTATGGTCGCCCACGAGACCACTTCTCATTGTTTCTTCCCGCTGTGAAGAACGAACAGGTGGTTCGTTTTGCACACCAGTTCCGATCTTTTCAGATATAAGACTAGAAGTCTGCCAACATTTAAATGGCGAAAAAAGCGTGAATCTTCAGAGTCCTTATGTTCATCTGGAGATGGTAGCAAGATGGTTTGGTTCAAGTAAAACTGGGAAACCATTTTCGGTAGGAAGGAGGGGAGTGCGTGTGGCTGTATGGTTCCAGGCGTGAACCTAAGGAACGGTTCCAGACAAGATGCCTGTAGTTCGGAGATACGACGTCTTCAATGTTAAGAGGCATAGTGACAGACTGCATGTTGGTATGAAGGAAGCCCAGCTAGGAAGTCTAATACTAGATTGAGATTCCATAGAGGAACCAGCCACTTTAGGGGTGGTCGGAGTTGTTTAACCCCTTTCAGGAAGGGGGATAAATCCGGATGGGTTGATAGATAGATACTGTCCACTTCGGCTCTGAAGCACACCAGTGCGGCCAATTGGACCTTGAGGGAGTTAAGTGACAATCCCTTCTTCATACTGTCCTGTAGGAACTCCAGAATCATGGGAATTTTGGCTGTCCGCGGGACAATCCCGCGGTCCTCACACCAGGTTTCAAATACTCTCCAGATCAGTATGTATGACAAGGATGTGGAGAACTTGCGCGCTCGGAGTAGGGTGTCAATCATGGCCTTTGAGTAACCGCGCTTCTTCAGGCGAATCCTTTCAAGGGCCAGACCATAAGAGAGAATCTAGACAGATCTTCGTGGAGGATCAGGCCCTGCCGGAGAAGGTCCCTGTGTGGTAGGCACAGAGGGTTCCCCGCAAGGAGTCCGTGCATGTCTGCGTACCATTGTTGTCTTGATCAATCCTGGGCCACTAGTAGAACTATTCCCTGTGATGTTCTATCTTGCGGATGACCCTACCCAGTAGTGGCCACGGGGGGAAAGGCGTACAGTAGGTCTTCCTCTGGCCAAGTCTGGACGAGAGCGTCAATTCCTTGAGATTGTGGCTCTCGTCTGCAGCTGAAGAACCTGGGGACTTGGGCACTGAGACGGGTGGCCCCAGCGATTTACTATCAGTTGGAAGGCTGCGGTCGACAGAAAGTAATACCAAACCTTGGGCACCAATAGGCACAGTGGTCGCAAGACCTGACCCTGCAACTTAACTACCCTCTCTGTAGTCAGAAACACTTTCCCTAATCGGGTAATGAAGCGCAACCCCAGATATTCCAAATGACTGGGTCGGTGTCAGCTGACTCTTTGCTAGGTTCACCACCCAGCCCAACAATTCTCGGAGCTGCAGTACCTGCTGGACTGAGCGAACACACTCAAATCACCCAATCATCCAGGCATGGGTGCACCAGGATATCTTCCTTCCTGAGTGCCACTGCCATCACCACAGTCACCTTTGTGAACGTGCACGGCACTGTTGCCAATCCAAAGGGAAGAGCCCGGAATTGGAAATGTTGTCCCAGAACCATAAACCTCAGGAACCACCAGTGATTGGCTCGAATGGGATACAAAGATAAGCTTCCATCAAGTCCAAAGATGTAAGAAAATCTCCTTTACGCACCGCTGCTATGACAGTGCACAACGTTTCCATCTGAAATTGTGGAACCCGGAGGGCAGCATTGACCTTCTGCAAATCGAGAATGGGCCAAAAAGGGCCCTTCCTTCTTTGGAACCACAAAGTATACAGAATACGACCCTGGAACAATGGCGTGGAGGAGTTCAATCCTTCCAAAGTATCCTGCACCGCCTCTTGCTTGCACTGGAAGATGCAACGGGTGACCACAAAGGCATCTCTGAGAGGACAAGAAGATTCTAAGGCATAGCCGTCTTATCACCTCCAGGACCCACCGGCCGATGTGAATTTGGTCCACTTCTTGTAAAATAGGGGACAGCTGCCCTGCAATGGCCACCAGAAAGGAGCAGACCAATACACTTTCCTTGTCCAATCTTGCTTCTGCTGACCCCTTGAGAACCGCCATTCCTCTGAGGTCTGCACTGGCTCCCAAAAGGCTGCTGCCTGCCAGAACTCTGCTTCTGCGGCACTGCTCCAGGGCTCCTGCCTGCACGAAGCTTCCTTGCTTTTCGAAAATGAGCTTGGGCGGAAAGGACATCTTAGAGCCGTTTCCGTCCTCAGGCAACTTATTACCCTTCAACTCTCCCAATTGCTTCATGAGCTGCTCCAAGTCCTCCCCAAAAGAGCAGCTTTCTCTTGAAGGGGAGATTTGACAGTTGTGCCTTAGACCACACATCTGCCAACTAATTTCACAGCCATAGGAGCCTCCGCGCTGTCACCGCAGTGAACATACTCCTGGCAGAGGGCCAGATCACAGAGCATCGGCCACATAGGCTACTCCCACTTCCAAGCGGGCCGCCTGTGCTGGCCCAGTCACAGTCCCCGACCGCTGGTCATGTTCCTTCTGCATCCACCTCAAACAGACTCTCGGCATCAAACTTCCACGAACCATGGCACAATGACTCAAAACCGAAACCTCAAACAATCTTTTGAGCAGGATCTCCAGTTTCCGATCCTGGACATCCTTTAGAGCTGCCGCTCTGGCTACCGGAATGGTTGTATTCTTAGTGATCGCAGACATGGCTGCATCCACCTTAGGAATTCTCCAGTATGTGCTCTGGCAAGGGGTATAGCTTTACCATAGCTCTTACCACCTTCAGGCCTGCCTCGGGAGACTTCCGCTCCACCAGCTTCTTCACTGTCTTTGGCAATAGAAAGGCCTTGGAGGGGGGGAGTCTCCTTAATCCCTCTAGGACCAGATTCACCCCTTCATTATTCGAGTCCTCTTGGATGACTTTAATCCCCAGCTCCTCTAGCACCTGGGGAATCAACTGACCCAGCTCCTCCTTGCAGAAGAGGTGGACCACACATGAGTCTTCAACCTCGTAATTGGAACCGCCTCCAGATCCTGCATTGGATCCGCCAACGCATCATTGTGTCCTGGTGTGGATCTGAAGTGGATCCCCCATAAAATCAGCAAGATCCTTGTCCAGATCCACCAAACCCCTTTGGAACTGATAGAGATCATCCGTTCCTTCCGATGATTCTTCCTCCACCGTGGACCTCTGGACTCCCAGTGTGCTCAGGATCCCACCTGATTCCTCAGGTCTCCTAGCCTTCTTAACCGGCCGGGAACTCCTGGAGCAGAGTCTTTTGGATCCCAATTCCTTCCTGGCTAGATAAGCCTTTTGAATGAGCAGTACAAAATCCGGAGAAAATGCCTCCAGATCAGTGGAGGAAGAGTCCTGAACAGCAACATCTAGAGCATCTGTCCAACCCCTGCTACCAGCAGGGTCCTTCTCCACCAGAAACAGGGTGGGAGCGGGGGTCCCAAGGCACTGAAATGGCAGACTGAGCCTCAGCAGATGCTGCCAAAATGGCCACTGGCTCTTCCAGTCTCCCCCGCCCCCCCCCCAGGGCCTCCAGTCAGCCTAGCTGCCTTCACATTTCATTCACCCCCCAGGGTCCCGGCCAATGTCCCAGCCCCACCCCCCCAGGCACAATCGCAGCAAAACAAGGCCAAATAGAGGCGAGCCTGCCTCAAACTGCAGATGTGACAAAGTTTGCCACGCTGCACGGGAGCCTGCATGTGCAGTCAGGCCTAAAAATAAACCCTGAAGAAGCAATTGCTCCTGCCGCTGTCAAGTGCTGAAACAGTCAGCTCCTAGCCCTGATGAAGGTAGACAATTCAACCCGCTCCCTTCTGCCTGCCTCCCTCCCCGCAGGAAACAAAACTTACCCGCTCCTCAGTCCTGCTCCCACATGCTGCCGCACTGTTTTTTTTGTTTTTGTTTTTTTAAAGAAACAGGAGCAAAGAAAAGGGGAAAGAACTACTTCCCTGCTTCTGGAGGCCACACATTGAGGAGTCAGGCACACAGAGGGAGTAAAGGGCCCAGAGAGAGAGAGAGAACCAGACCCCCTGGCTATCTACCCCCTCTGACAAGAAGGGCCGAGCCCGGACAGGAGTCACCAACCCCCCGCGCTCATCCTGCTCCACCCAAGGGATGGCCCTCGAGGAAACAACTCCAGACTGTAGGTTGGCACCTCTACCATCTGCTGGAGACAGAGAAATATTGAGGGACTGCAGGTGGCACTCTCAGTTAAGTAGGAGTTCCTCAAAGTTTTGTTCTCTGGTTCCATCTGCTGGTAGGGATGCATAAACACACTTGTCTGGACTGATCCAAGGTACAAATAAGAAGGGAATTTATATACACATCTATTAAAAAACAGACTGGGCAGACTAGATGGGACATTTTGGTTTTTATCTGCCACCTGACACTATGTTATTGTAACATTACTCTAACGTGGTTTTTGTGAATAGATATCTTCCTTACTATGATGATCGATATCATCTGTATCACTGTCTACTTCCTCTTCTTCCACATCCACGTTTCCTCGTGTCAGGATGAGGTCAGAGGGGCCCAATTCTTGATCATCTGGACCTAAAACAATACAAAGAACACAAGCAAGTCATAACACCCTCTGCCTTCTTTTGCACCATACCTGAGGCTCTGCTTCCATATGATGGAGACCAGAGACAGTCTTGCATAAACTCATCTACTTCACCCAACAGAAGATCTGCTCATACATCCCTGCTCCTAGTATGACTAGAAAGGCTCAATGTATGATCATTAGAGCCCAAAGATAGATCTTAAATATGAGCAATGAAGAGTAGCAACCCTTGTCTCACCCCTCTGCCAGTACCAGATCCAAAAGATTCAATTCAGTGTCAGGGAAAGCTAAAAAAAAAGGAACAGCACCAACAATTTCTACTCCATGTATTTAGCTTACCCCATGATAGGCTTAGGTATTTCATTCCTTCTCCCCTTCTATGCTGCACCTACCATTATGTTTCCTACCTCCATGGCCCATGTCTCTGTCAACCTTGGCTCTCCTCGAGGAGTATATAACTACTGTTGAGCCAATATGACTCTCAGTCATGCCCTATGCCATCATGAACACCCCTTTATCTGGAATATGTACCTGTTACTGAGCCAGGTTCCAATGAGACAGGGCCCATGTCTTTACGCAGACGTTCCAGCTGCTCCCTCTGCTGCTTGCTCTGAGCTTCAGCCTACAAGGAATATTGAAAAATGCTGAAGTGTGTAAGAATCCTGAGAAGCCAGTAACACTGGGCTATGCACTGTACACAAGACTTAATGGGTACCCTAGGAAACCTTGATATTTCAGGCTAAGGCTACAGTATATCATGGTAAGCCAGTGACCCAAAATGTGCACTTCATGTACTAAACCTCCAACAGTTTTGATTAGACAGCCTACTAACAAAGCCTTGGCAAAACAGGTAATCTACTATCCCCTAACATTAACCAAGTTTATTAGTTATTGCAGTAAAATAAAATTTTGCTTTAAAAAAAATGAATATTAAATGCCAGCACCTGTCAGCTGCACTGGCACTTAGATAAGCACCCTACAGGAGGGGATAAGAACTTCTCCTCCTGCTGGGGGCTTGGGAAGCTCCTGCCTTGTTATAAAGAAGAGAGATCGGGATGTGACACATTTATTTGTAAAAATGGTTAAGGAGGGAAATCAGGTTGTGGTGGTCCTGATATGATTTTATAAAACTTGAGTGGGAGAGGAATCACTACTTTCTTTAAAACAAGTGCCACTGAATACACCAGGTTAGGTTTAAACTTACCAGATAACTTTAGATCTGCCTCCACCAAAACCAGACGTACCCGACTAAGATGAGGCCCTGATTCTGGAACACCCCTGGAGTGTGTGTGAGAGAGAGTGTGAGTGTGTGACAGTGTGAGGACAAGTCCTTATTTAGATAAAACTTAGCTGGCTAAAATTATCCAAGAAATGGAGAAACCTGGGGTTTTAAATATCCCCATAAGTCCTGAATTTAGTAAAATAAACTTCCCTGAATATTGGCTTCTGTGTAAATCTTGCTGGCAGAATTCATATCAAAATGGGGAAGGTGAAGATGTCCTTGTAGTAATACAGGGCTAAGTGCCTGTTGTGCCATCTTTTGTCACTTAATATGTTTTATGATCGTGATAATTTGGGTTACCCAAAGGATAAGGGAATGTGCAGTCTGGAGAAAAAGAATAGGAAAATTGGTTCTTGCCTGCTAATTTTCATTCCTGGGATACCACAGAGCTGTAGACTCCTGGGTTTTGCCTCCCTGCCAGCAGACAGAGAAAAAAAAGTTTCACTGACCCTGCCATATAACCTACTGTGCCACCTGTAGTCCCTCAGTATCGACCTGTACCCAAGCCAAAATAATAATTAAAAACACTAAAACTAAGGTTCCAAATCTCCCTCAATGAGGAGGAAGGTGAAGCCTCAAAATTCAGAACTCCATTCCAACAACAACAAAGTTGAACATCATTGAATCCCTCAAACCTTGCATAATATTACATACTGCCAACACTAGCAGACTCTCTTAATTGGATGGGCTCTGGACTAATCTATGGTATTCCAGGAATGAAAATGGGCTGGTAAGAACCAATTTTCTTTTCCTGTTCATACCCCAGATCAGTCCAGACCCTGGGATGTACCCAAGCTCTCCTAAATAGGATGGGAACAAATAGTCCCACTTGAAGATCACTGTCAGCAAAGCCTATACTTCCAGTCGATAATGTCTGGCAAAAGTGTCTAACAACTTCCAAGTAGCTGCCCTAAAAATTTCTTGAGGGGACACCTGTTGATACTCAGCCCAGGATGTTGCCTGAGACAGTCGAGTGAGCCCTCAGACCCACTGGCACTGGGCTACTTTTACAAAACCAATAGCTTCCTTCAGCCAACAAACATTCGTAGCCTTGGACGCCTTGCAATCCTTCTTTGGCCCATTCCAAAGCACAAAGAGGAGATCCGACTTTCGGAAATTGCTAGTAACCTTGAGATACCTCCCCCATGTCTACCATATATCCAACACCTGAAGTTCCTTCACATGAAGTGTGGATAAATTCAAATTCAGAAAAGCCAGAAGCTCCACTGTTTGACTAAGATGCAACACAGAAACAACCTTTGGTAGAAAAGAAGGTACCCTGTGCAAAGAGACCCCAGACTCCAAAATCCATAGAAAAGGATCTCTACAAGACGAAACCTGAAGTTCCAAAATAGCTCTGAACTGCCACAAAAAAACAAACCCCACCTTCAGGGTTAAGTCTTTAATAGTCATCTTTTTCATTGGTTCAAACAGAGCCTCACACATACCCCTCAAAACTAAATTAAGATTCCAAGAGGGACATATCCTTTGCACTGAAGGCCACAAATGTTTCGCTCCCTGAAGACAACGAATTACATCCAATGTGAGGCAAGAGATACTCCCTGCACCTTACCCCAAAGACAGTCTAAAGCCGCCACCTACACTCAAAGGCCCAAATAATCCATCCGGTCTGCCAGCAAGCTTATGGTAGTATCTTCCATGCCATACAATTCACCCCCATACTTAGCTTCCCAGACCATCAAGCCAGGGGCCTTGTTGGTTGCTGTTTGAGTCCAATTTCCCGTCACCTCTTGCCGTTGAAGCAGAGAGAATGATGGAGTTGCATCAACAGTATAAAGGCTTATTGGTTAAGGGTAGTAATCACCATACCAGTAAGTCACCCCATGCACCCTTTTTCATTTCCACCCTCTCATCTTTAGGGATTCACCATGTTTATCCCATGCCCCTTTGAAATATTTCACTGATTTAGTCTTCACCACCTCCTCTGGAAGGGTAATTCCAGGCATCCACTACCCTTTCCGTGAAGAAATATTTCCTGACGTTGGTCATTCTCCCTGGAGTTTCATTACATGCCCCCTAGTTCTATTGACTTCTTTCCAACGAAAAAGGTTTGTCGATTGTGCATCATTAAAATCTTTCAGGTCTCATAAAAACATAAGAAATTGCCATGCTGGGTCAGACCAAGGGTTCATCAAGCCCAACATCCTCTGAAGATCTGTATCACATTCCCTCCTGCACCTCCTCTTCCAGGGTATACATACAGAGAAGGGCTACCAAAATGATAAGGGGAATGGAACAGCTCCCCTATGAGGAAAGATTAAAGAGGTTAGGACTTTTCAGCTTGGAGAAGAGACGACTGAGGGGGGATATGATAGAGATGTTTAAAATCATGAGAGGTCTAGAACGGGTAGATGTGAATCGGTTATTTACTATTTCGGATAGTAGAAAGACTAGGGGGCACTCCATGAAGTTAGCATGGGGCACATTTAAAACTAATCGGAGAAAGTTCTTTTTTACTCAATGCACAATTAAACTCTGGAATTTTTGCCAGAGGATGTGGTCAGTGCAGTTAGTATAGCTGTGTTTAAAAAAGGATTGGATAAGTTCTTGGAGGAGAAGTCCATTACCTGCTATTAAGTTCACTTAGAGAATAGCTACTGCCATTAGCAATGGTAACATGGAATAGACTTAGTTTTTGGGAACTTGCCTGGTTCTTATGGCCTGGATTGGCCACTGTTGGAAACAGGATGCTGGGCTTGATGGACCCTTGGTCTGACCCAGTATGGCATGTTCTTATGTTCTTATGGTTCTAGGCCTGGAGGGATTTCTCTGTCAGCCAGTGGACCCCATCATCATCTGTGATACCTGTGTCCCTGTCAGGAATACTCTTGGTGAGGTGTGGCATGTCTCGTGGCCCGCAGAGAGTGAGGGGGCCCCCCCCCCCCCCCGTTGGGGCTCAACTTGGGCAGGGACCGGTGATGACTGTGCCTGAACAAAGGCTTGGAGGCTCTGAAAGAATTCCAACCAAGAGAAGGTCGCTGGTTCCATATTTGCCCCAGGGGGAACTGGGATAGGGGCCACTGAACCTCCCTCTCCCAGGGACGACGCTGTCCTGGAGTTGCCCAGTTCTGGGGGAGCTATCAGTTAAGGTTGCGGCTGACCCGTCCTCCTACTGGGATAAGCCAGGCTTGGAGAAATTTTCAGAATCCAGCCCTCCCCGGGCCTCCCCACAGTGCTGACACAGGCAGGATTCCAGGTCAGACTATGTGGCTCTAACATGGCAGGCCACTCAGAGAGAGTGTCGCCTGAGCTTCTTTGCTGCCGGGGCCATAGCCTGCTTGGTTTATGCATGGTTGTCTACTGTGCGCGCACATGTCTAAGTGGTCGGTTGTGTGAGAAGTTACGTGCACGGTTATGCTCAAAGTTATGTGCGCAGCTATGCGCGTATTTATGCGCACAGAAGGCCGGCCAGCCCCGCTCGTACCAACGGCCAAAGGGGGAAAATGGCACCTCACCAAACCGCAAGATGGTGCTGCCGTGGCTCGCCATGTGGAGAGTCGACCGAGCCAAAAATGGGGCCTAGCCCATCGGTGGACCGCTCAACCTGCTTGCAACCCCCTTCCCTCGCTCGAACGGAGATCGGGAACGAAATTGGAAGGGCTCACTGAGCAAGGAGACCAGAGGATAGACTTACTGAAGCCCTTCCATGTCTCTGAATCTGAGGAGTTCTTCTCTACTTACCTGGTCTCAGCACTTACTGGCTGAGTACAGAGACGGTTTCCGGCTGCAAGGTGAGAGGGCTTTGGCCTTCACAGTTGTGCTCAGCTTTTGCACCCACTGCCTTTCAGCTGCTTCAGCAGCTAAGTCTACGCCAGGAACCAGCTATTGAACCAAGGCACACCTCTGAGGGATCTCGGAAATCTCAACTGGGGGAGGGATCCTTAAGTATCACTGCAGGAGAGCGGGGCTCGATCTTCTTTTAAAGTGGAGATAAAAAAATGTCTTTGTTTGTGCTGCAATCCAATTAACACTGTGCTAGTGTGGGGATAGTGTCCGCATCTGCTAGGAGACAGAGAGATACTGAAGAGCTGAGATCACTGCAGGGGAAATCTAGGGCGACATCAGCTTTGAAACCTGACTCAGTCTCCCATCTGCTAGCAGAGGAACAGATAGCCCACTGGTCCTGAGTCCATCTGGCTACACGCTAGGAAAGATTGAGATTTTCAAAGGCTGGTACAGTAGAAAAAGGAATCAGTATAAAACAGTTTGAAAAACAGATGTTTTGCTAAATGTTCAGATCTTTTACAAACGACCTAAGCTTGCATTATCTGAAATGCTTTTGTAGAAAATGTATTCCAATTGTATCCTGAAGAACCTGTTGTAGTTATTATATATAAAACTGTTTGAGTTAGGGGATGGCAACCTGGTGTTTTGTGGAAGTCCCATTTCAGTAAAATAGCCTCCCCCCCCCCAAAAAAAAAAAAAAGATAATCCAGTAACACTCAAAGGAGAATTGTACCATAATAAAAGCAGGGCTCTCCCCCAATGCTCAGCAAGTACTTAATTCCTACAGAGGATCACGATTCTTTAACCACTTCCACATACCATTCCAATGCAGACATTTTACATCTTGTCAAGTAGTCCAAAACATTCCTCCTGCTTCCTCCCCTCTATCATTCAACACGAACTGGTCTTCTGGAGGTCAATTTTCAGTAACACAGTGAGTGGCAAATTTATGTGTGGAAAGTTATGTGCATAACTTGCTCCTGATATTCAACAAGACATTCACATGTCTCCTGCTGAATATACTCAGGTAAAGTTATACCTCATAACTTTAGACAGATAAAGTTAGGACTGCTCTTTCTTTTCCAATCGGACATATGCCTATAACTGTACCTGAACACCACTGAACATGCAGCACCGGGTACAGTCAAGCTCCATTTTGTCTGGCTAAAAGATTTATGTGCACAAAAATTTTATGTTGGGTGAAAAAAAATATCTGAACTCAGCTTTTGTGCACTTAATTCAAAATATACATGCATAAAAGCTTTTGAATATAAACCCCTTGATCTTACACCATCACGCAGTGCTCCCCCCCAGAACCCTTTTACCTTCTGTATCATTCCATCTTTTTCCTATCACATGGCCAAGTTTTTTTTTTTGTTTGTTTTTTTTTGCTCTCGCCCTTGTCTCCATTGTTACCACTCCCTCCTTCCCCAGCAAATACAAACACACTTACAAGTGTCTTCCTCAGACGCTCATACTCTGGACGATATTCCCTAGAGAGAGAGAAAGAGAGAGAGAGATCAATACAAAATCTATGAAATGTTTTAAAGAAGTGTCTCAAACTGTGGGTCCCATCCCCCCCGGGAGTAGTGAGAGCTTACAAAGGGGTACATGGGATGTCAGCAAAAATAAGTAAAACATTAGAAATGTTAGTCTTGGGGGGGATTCTGCGCTACTGCGGAACTCAGAATTTGCGCAGAATTCCCCCCCTGCGCAGAAAATAGTAAAGGAGACCCTGGCATGCTGCAAACGGCGCGCGCGAAGACAAAGGCCACCCGCAGGACGAAAGGAAGAGGAAGAGGCACTGGGACGAGGAGTACAAGCTTTTCGAGTTCCCCGAAACCTGGACCTAGCTGAGAAGGATCCTCTGGCGCGTGTTCTGTCCTCAGGGAGACGATGAACCTTATTTTCAGCCAGTGACTGAATCATATCCTCCAATTCCTTTCCAAATAGAAGTTTGCCTTTAAAAGGTACGGACCCCAGCCGGGATTTGGAGGCTCCATCCGCGGACCAGTTCCTTAACCATAATAATCGTCACGCCGAGACGGCCAAGACCATGGAACGAGTCGAAGTTCTCAGGAGATCGTACAGCGCGTCGGCACTATAAGCCACTACCACCTCGAGATGGCCCGCCTGTCAGGCTTCCTCCTCAGAAAGGCCCTCATTGGCGAGCAGTCGTTGCACCCAACGCAGTCCTGCCTGCAGAGCAAAATTGCTACAAATTGCCACCCGGACCCCTAGAGCGGATACTTCAAAGATCTATTTAAGCTGAACCTCCAGCTTCCGATCCTGCAGATCCTTCAGGGTTGTGGCCCCCGTGACCGGAATAGTAGTCTTCTTTGTCACCGCTGAAACAGCCGCATCCACCTTTGGAACACGAAGAACTTCCAGGGCATCTTTGGGCAGAGGATAAAGCTTATCCATAGCCTTCGTGACCTTCAGCCCCAAATCTGGGGTATCCCACTCACGAAAGAGTAGGTCCGTAGCCAAAAAATGAAAAGAAAAATGTCGTAGAAGGGCCACTCAGTCCCAACAATACTGGGTCCTTCAAGCCCAGACGGGACTCCTCGGGAGGAGCCGCAATTCCCAACTCCTCCAAAATAGCGGGAATGAGGGGTCCCAGCTAGTCTTTGCGGAAGAGGCGGACCACACTAGGGTCATCTCCCTCAGAGACATGGCTCTGCTGTGTCACCCCTGCGACTGGACGCAGTCTCCCCCTACCCCTCCTCAGGGGCGGCCCATCCTGATCCTCATGATTTGGAGGCTCCGAGGCTGAATCCGTATCCTCCCGGGGAGGAATAGCCCGTAACGGACACTTTGCCCTAGAAGGCCCCCCCTCCCGGGTCCCCCGACCGGGGTCGACCCTTGCCTGCAGGGGGTGGTCCATCAAAGCCCCCGGACTTAGGAGAATGCCGTTTAGAGGCTTTGCGCACCTTAAAGGAGCTATGCATAGCCAGGATAAATACTGAGGAAAAGGAGGAACATGAAATATCCGAATCTGTCCCTGTATCGTCCCCTTGTCCTCCCCCCTACTGCTCCTGCCGGCGAAACAGGCCGCAGAACCGGTCTCTCCGGGGAGAGGAGGACAGGGAATTCCTTGCCCCCACCACGAGAGGCGCCGTGAAGTAAGCCGAATCCAAAATGGCGCTTTTTCCCACGCTCACCGGCAACTGCCTAGAGCAGAGCTTTCCAAAGTGTGTGTCGCGACACTTTAGTGTGTCGCCTGAGGTGTGCCGGTGTGTTGCGCAAGCCCGGTGCACGTGACACACCGGCAAGTGGGAGCCAATGCGGCCGCCGGTGGACCTCATCCCACTGGCGGCTGAGCAGTGAAGTTTCGCTGGGCTGTGTGCCGGAGACACACAGCAGGAAGATCAGCAGGGCCATGGTGGAGCTTATGTCACCACGGCCCGAAGAAAAAGGTCACGCAGGTGCTCCTCCTCCTTCCTGCCCACTGGGCCCCGGAAGAAAAATGTTGCCGGAGCCGCATGGGGAGGAAGGAGGAGGAGCATCAGCCGCGTGCAGAAGAGGAGCAGCGGGCTGAGAAGAGGAGACGGCCCGGGTAGCAGGGTCCCCACCGCAGATCGGTCCGCGAAGATCAGGGCCGCCGCAGAGCCCATCCTGCAGCGACCCGTGAAGAGGAGCCCAGAGGTAAGAGAGGCTGAGGGCCCGTAGAGTGCGTGTATGAGATGAGTTGAGAGATTGTGTGCGGGAGTGAGGACCTAAATGTTTGCAGAGACAGCATGTGAGAGCCTGTGTGTGTGTGAGAGAGAGACAGCATGTGCCAGTGAGAGCCTGTGTGCATGAATGATTGTATGAGAGAGAGCATGTGACAGTGAGAGTCTGTACTTGAGCAAGACAGCATGTGGGAGTGAGAGAGAGCCTGGGTGTGTGAGTCAGACAGCATGTGCAAGAGAGACTGTATGAATGATGGTATGAGAGAGAGCATGTGAGAGTGAGAGCCTGTGTGTGTGAGAGAGAGAGAAAGCATGTGAGAATGAGAACCTGACTATGTTTGAGGGAAGAAGATAGATGGAGAGAAAAGAAATAGAAAACAAAGACAATATGAAAGGAATTGGCAAAAAAATAAGAAAGGGGAGGTGGAACAAAAAAGCCTGTGACCAACCGATCAGACAGCAAAGGTAAAAAAAAAAAATAAAAATTACTTTTTTACTGATTGGTACATGTAATCTTTGGTAATGTGCAAGAGTAGCACTTTCTCTATGCGGATCTCACAATGTACGAGATCAACAGTAACATCTTATAAGACACTACACAATATTATGTAAATTATTAATGTAAATAATTCATCTTTACTACTCAACTATCTTACTCTAATTCTCTCCCCAGTTTTATGACCCTGTTGTAATGTAACTTTTATTTCTTTGCACTTGTTTATGTTCTGTTTTTTGTGCACACCCTCTTGTTATTTGTAAACCGGCATGATGGGGTTCCTAATCTCGAATGCCGGTATAGAAAAATCTATAAATAAATAAATAACATGGAGGAAGTGGAAACCCACGGGGCCTGCACAGAGGAGGCAGGAGAATGGGCTTCAGTGCCAATAGCAGCAATCAGCACCTCCCAAATAGCCATGCGGCATCAGTGACAGTGACAGTGACTGGCAGCAGAGGAATGAGAGAGGCTCCGAGGTTGCTGGCAAAAGAAAGAGAGGGGGTCTGCCTTTAGTGTGCATGTGTATGAATGGGTGAATGCATGGGTGCCTGCCTGAGGGTGTGTCTGTGTATGAGAGTGTCTGTGTGTGTGTCTGTGTGTCTGGAAGCCTGCCTGGGGGTCAGTTTCAGTGTGTGAGAATGATTGGGAACTTGCCTGGGAGTGTGTGTTTGTGTGTATGTGAGGGAGCCAGAGAGAGTGAGAACATGAGTGTGTATGAGAAAATCCAGGGGAGTAAGAGTTTGTGTGGACGGGGTGAGAGTGTCTTAGAGCCTGAGAGTGTGTCCGTGTCTGTGAGAGCGAGAAGTTATGGTGGGTGTAAGAGCATGAATATGTATGTATGTGACAGTGTATGTGTGAGAGAGAATGGACATGTGAGTGTGTGAGAGAGAGAGAGGATAACCTCTTAATCCTCGACAATATCAGGGTGACAGGAAATCAAGAGCTCCCATGTATGGACAGCAGGGGCTTTTTAAAATCCTTATTAGTTTTAATTATTGGGTGTTATTTAATATATGTGCTGTTTTTAAATATTTTATTGGTATTTGGGAAATTGTAAAAAATGTATATGATTTTAATTAATAGAAATTCTATTTATCAGTAGTTTTAAAATATTCTTTTATTAGTATGGTTTTACTATTATAAATGATGCTTTATGTTTCTTGATTTTATTTGTTTTATGAGGAATGGTGGTTCTGTTTTTCCATTGTTAATACACAGAGTCTGGCTTCTTGGGGTTTCCATTTCAGTTTTTGTCTAATTTGTGCTCCTTTATTTTGTATTCTGTATTTGGTGAGGGTCTGTCTCTGCTCTGTGTGTGTAACCATGATGAGAGATTCTGCTAGCATAGGGATCTATAGCAATCGGGTTTGTTTTGTTTCCTCAGTAGGTGGTGTATTGGTATTCTAGGACCCAGTGTAATATTTACCCTTGCTTATTCACAGGTAGGGTTATTGTTGTTTGAGTCCTTGGTGTTATTACTGTTGTGTTACAATGGGATTGCAGTATAGATTCTGAGTGTCTTTTTTGCGAGGTTTTGTGTTAGTTCACAATGTGCCTGGCAGTGGAAGGTGTTTGTGCTGCTGTTACTGTGAGGTGACACCAGAATTTGAAAATATCTTTTACTATGATGAGCTGTAAGGGAAACCTCCAAGCTCCATTGTTTGGGGGAATTTCAGTGGGTGCACAGAGTTACAGAACTGGAGGTGCAGGATTTATATTGACATTCTGTCCCTTCCTATAAATTCCAGACTTCACTCTCATAGCCATATAGAATTAGTGGACTGAGGCTATCAAATAATTATATAGTGTGAAACTGGCCAGCTTTTTAAAGTTACGCAGAAGACCCTTTGGACTTTTTATTAACACCAAATATTCAAAATCTGTGTTCATCCCATCAAGCTCATATATCTCATTAAAGAGGTAAATTGAATAACACAATAACTTTGTTTTATTATTGTTACTCATAAATTATAACAATAACATTAATCTTGGAATATTATATATTTTTAATATAAATGAAAGGTTTTCACAAGATATGTTGTGTCGTGAAACATTTTATTATGTATATATTTAAGGAAACATACGTAAATTGTCAAAATACATTTTGTTCGTTTAACCTTTAACCTCTGGTTTGCTAGTAGACTGAATTACTGTGTCCCGAAATTATGTTTGTCTAAAAAGTGTGTCACCAACATGAAAAGTTTGGAAAGCTCTGGCCTAGAGGCAGGAGAAGGCAGCTCCCCGATCGCAACCGCCATTGCTCTGTGCCAAACGACCCCCCCCCCCCCCCCCCGACGTCCCTTATCCTCCGAGGATGCAGGCTGAGCACAGCCCATCCCGTGAGAGGCACGCGTGCCCCGAGCCGCACGAACCGCGTGCCATTACGAAGTCAGGCTGCAGAGAAAAAAGTAAAAAGCGAGGGGAGAGGGGACGCGAATAACCGACCGCTGCAGCAAAAAGAAAACAGAGAGCCGCCTAAAATTCACGTCCTGTTCACTTATTTTTATTCATTTCCCCCCCCCCCCCCAAACCTGTGCTGCTGTCCAACGTCGAGTCCTGAAGCGGTCTGGCTGGGGTGGGTGATCCGGGCTCCCCGATATCACCCCCGGCTGGGCTGCCAAGAGACAAAAAGGTAGGGTCCTCGACCCTTAGCACCAGCAGCCTGAAGAACCAGGGGGGATGGTCCCCTCAGGACCTGCCAACCCCCTGGGAGGCTAAGACCGTCGCTGGACGCTCTGTGACTGATTCTCTGCCTTCTCAGTCTTATGTTTTACTTTTTTTGTGAAAACTTAATAAATAAAAGTAACCAAACAAAACTCTGTAAGGCTATCTAAATCTACCTCCCCCCCCCCCCCCCCTTTTTTTTTTTTTTTTTTTTTTTAGTATCAGCTCAGACTGTGAATAAAGCACCCAGACCATCTGCTGGAGACAGAGTAAATACTGGCAGACTGCGGGTGGCACCCTGGTATTTATGACAGAGCCAGTCAAATCTTGCTCTGTCTCCATCTGCTGATGCGGAGGCAAAACCCAGGAGTCTGGACTGATCCGGTACATACAGGGAAACACAAAATGTTGATGATCCTTGCTGAAGGGGATATGAAGATATCCCTCTGAGGTTGACCTCTGCAATCACTGAGCCTAGGGTCTCCATTCATAAATGTGGGACCCATAGGGTCTCATTCACTTTTCTTTAGGTCTAGAATCGGATGGAAGATACCTTCCTTTTGCAGAAGCACCAGAGGAATGGAATACCATCCCTGGCATCGCTCCCCTTGGGATAAGGGCACTATTACAGTTGATCCAGGGTAGACAATCTCCCTTTTTTGCACCCCACGTGCACTACAACATTTTCTGTGGGCCTCAGCCACTGCTATGCTTCACATGTCTCTCACACAGCGGTTTACCCTGTCAGCCAAACACCACCTTATGGCGAAAACAAAGTCAATCCCCAGCTTCTCCTGCTGGCACTCCTGAGCTGCATTGGTGTCACTTTTTCTTTTTTAAACAGAACCCTCAGAAAGCAGACACCAAAAATAAAAGGTAAAAATAGTAATACTTCCCTATCTTCACAGCTGATCCAAGTTGTCACCTTTGTGCTGCCCCAGAGTGAAGTGAGCCATGCAGGGAAACGGAGAGAGCCAGACCACTGGCTATCAATCAACCTCCCCAGCACCTTCAGGCAAAACTATTTAAGGGTCACCAACCCCATGCTTACCCCACTCTACCGGGTAGATGGCCCTTCACAGCGCCTAAACCCCTAGGAGCAACTTTCTGGATTTTTTTTTTTTTTTTCCAAATCTCCAGACTGCAGGTTTTGCACCTCTACCATCTGCTGGAGACAGAAATATTGAGGGACTTCAGGTGGCACGCTAACTTAAGTAGGGCAGTGTCAGTAAAGCTGGACTGATCTGGGGAATAAGGAACTGCTATATCTCCCTTCACCTCCAAGACCATTTCAAGCATTTTTTCACAAATGCAATCTCCTCTCAGTTCTCTCAACCAACCTCTCATCTCCTGCTTCATAAACACCGATTCAGGTTTAATTCTGACCTCAGTCATGTCCAACTCCAATTCAGTATCAGAGGCCACCTCCCTTGCTGCCATTTTGTGGCCTTGTGCTCCCATGCCTCTAGCTTTTTCACTTTCCCAGCAACCGATTCTATAGTATAGCCTAATACCAGTGGGACTGCTTATGGACTGACTAACGCTGATGTCCGTGGGGCTCCACTGTAAAGCAGCCATCTCTACCGAAGATTCACTTCATCCCTTCCATGCTTGTCTAGTTCTGAAATTTCTTTTATATTACAGTTAAATTATGAGGGTGTGGAGAGGGGTGGAGGTGGGGATGGCAGAGGGGCTTGACATAGATAGTAAAACTTTACAATTCCAAGGGATCTCTCTACCCCCCCCCCCCCCCCCCCCCCCCCCCCCCCCCCCCCCCCCCCCCCCCCCCCGATTCCACACAAAGCTTTTATTAATCTGTAACTGTAAGGCTACTTTAAACTGCCTGATATGTGCAGACAATCTAATAACTAGCTGATTTTGTACTACTTAAACCCAGTGTAACTGTGCTGTTTCTTCACTGACCTGATGAAGGAAGAGTAGCTCTCAAAAGCTCATTGCAGAGAAATTGAGTTAGTCCAACAAAAAGGTCTTGCCTACAACTTGTTTGTTAACCCTCACTGTTATATTTTCAAGTGGACTAACACAGCAGCCACAATACTTTGTTCAAGTATCTTTAAGTATTAACTGCAACCACCTAGTTTCAGTACTCAGCCCTTTTCTTTCTTATGCATCTCCTCTTTTTTGTGTACGGGGCATCCTCATTCAGAGACACAATTCTGGGTGTGGCAGAAGCAGCAACATGTTTGCAAGCACAAAATTGTAAAGGCCACATTGAGCAGGTGCACCATCCTAAATGGAAATACATTCCACATGGCTGTTTGACTAAATGGGAGCAGTGGGTGACTGCTGAGTTTGGCCAAACTGATGCACATCTTGAAACGATGCCTAAGGTCACACATGCCAAACATGTTCATGCGACGAGTTTTGGAGGATCGGTCCCATGCCCTGTCCAACGTGCGAGTCTTAGGTTAATACTTAAAGATTACCTTTCATATTCTTCTGCCGCCTGAGACACCTGAACAAAGAAGTCATCCAATCCTGTCCCAGCCACTGCAGAGACACCCACCACCTGCAATGCACAACAGAGAATACTAAGAGGCAGTGTATTCCAGGAGGGCTTATTTTTTTTTTGTAATTAAAGTTTTTTATTGAAAGCGTACCAAATATAAACAAGCATATCATGAACGAATAAGCCATGAACAAGAAAAACATGGTATCCAAGCAGTAAATATCGTTCCATCAACAATTCAATGTGCTTCCGCTCACATATCTATAATATATATCCCCTCCCACCCACCCCCCACCCACCCTACCATCGATGAAGAAGAACAAGGAGGAAACCGTGTGTAGAGGATGCATAGGCTGAACTGGCGTGTATGCAGATTAAAAGGAGAGTGAAAAACTCAACGGCCTGTTCGCGCTAGCCAATCCCTGTAAGGCTGCCACACCCTCCGTGATAAGGCCACCTCTCTGGTCTGGAACGAACTAACACTATCATGCAACAGACTAAGGGTCTGCAGACTACCATGGAGTTTCTCAAAATCAATAGGACCAGACAATTTCCATTCCAAGGCTATCTGGCATTTGGCAGCTGAGATAATATAAGTAACCAGTTTTCCCTTAAGCGCTGGCAAGTCCCACGGCATATTCAGTAACACCTGTTCAGGTGTGAGTACTATCGCACTCCCCAATACCTCACGAAGGAGGGAGGTCAAGGCAGCCCAAAATTGCTGTACATAAGGGCAGGTCCACCACATATGGTAGAATGTGCCATCTTCCCCGCATCCCTTCCAGCAGCGAATATCATAGGTAGGTTTAAACTTATGTAGCCTAGCAGGCGTATAATACCATCGAAGTAATATCTTGTACCTATTCTCCATTAACTGTGAGTAGGGGAGCCCTCTTTTTGTGCCGGCAAAGATCTGATCCCATGTCTCGTCCGACAAGGATCGTGCTAGATCCCTCTCCCAGGCCTGCATGTAGGAAGGCTTAACTTTAGGATCCTTATTGAGATAGTTATAGACCTGGGAGATTGCTTTCCGCAAGGTATCTGCTTGGTCACACCAGGACTCAAACTGGGTCTTCCCCAAGGCTAAGTCACTCCCCACCCTCTCCGCCCGAAGGAAATGTCGAATTTGGAGATAGAGGAATACATCTCTCGGTGGCAAGTCATACCTCTCCTGCAAGGTTACAAACGGGAGAAGGCCCTCCAAACCCCATAATTGACCAAAGGTTTTAATCCCTTTCACAATCCAATTGCCAAACGTGCTGGATATCTGTCCCGCAGGAAATTTAGAATTCGTTTGAAAACTGGAACTATAGTAGTACCGTCTATCTCCTGTCAACAGTGCCTTCCACTTATCCCAAAGCATGACTACATGAGTAGTTGAGGCTAAAGCTTTGTCCAGTGGGAGGCGCGTGTTTTTAGGCTGCCAGAGCAGGGAACGAAGAGGGGTCACGCCCGCCCGCTCTTGGGCAATTACCGCCCATTGCTTCTGCTCTTTTAGTCTATGCCAATCGAACAAAGCTCTTAATTGGGAGGCGACTAGGTACCATTTCAAGTTTGGGACTCCCAACCCCCCCCCTCAGGCAAGGTCGGTACAAGACCATTCTGGAAACCCTGGGAGGGCGTCGTTTCCATATATAAGAGAAAATACGCTTCTGCCAGCTATTGACTATCGCATCAGGGACAGGAATCGGGAGCGCCTGAAATAAATATCCAAGGCGGGGAAGCACATTCATTTTTACCGACGCTATCCTCCCAGTCCAAGAGAGATATAGTTCAGACCAGCGATTCAGATCATCAAATATTTTACGGATTAGGGGTGGATAGTTCAGCTGATAGAGCTCCGCCGGATCTTTACTAATGTATACTCCCAAGTACTTTATTTTGGAAGACGCCCAGCGGAACTGAAATTGTTGTTTAAGGGTCAATAGCTCCGAGGAGGGCAGGGAAATATTAAGAATCTCAGACTTGTCTACATTAAGCTTAAATCCAGAGACCGCCCCAAAGGTATGTAAACGACGCGGCTGGCTCGGTCAGGGTAAACAAAATGTCATCGGCGAACATGGACATTTTATAGGACCCCTCTCCAATCTCCACCCCTCTGATCCCCTGGGCAGTACGCACCGTAGCGGCTAACGGCTCCAAAAACAGGGCGAATAATAGAGGTGACAGGGGACAACCCTGCCGAGTTCCCCGCCGGATAGCAAAGGCGTCAGAATAGGTTCCATTAACCTTTACTCTAGCCGAGGGATCAGTATATAGTAGCCGTAACCACGTTAGAAATTTATCCCCAAAATTCATAGCGTGCAAAGTCTGAAATAAAAACGGCCAATGCACCATGTCGAAGGCCTTCTCTGCGTCCACAGAGAGCAAGACCATCGGCACCCCCTCCCTCCTGACCCACCCAATTAAATCCACAATTTTATGGATGTTGTCTGCTGCCATTCTGCCTGGAATGAACCCTGCCTGATCCGTATGCACTAACTTCCTCATGACCCTGTTCATTCTATTTGCCAGAATTTTAGCTAAAAGTTTAAGGTCAATATTGAGAAGGGAGATGGGCCGATATGAGCCGCATTGAGTGGGGTCTCTTCCTGGTTTCCCAAGGATGGTGATACCGGCTTCATTAGAACCTGACCGCAAGGGACCCCCACCCCTCAAATAGTTACAGGAGGGCTTATTTTAAGAAAAACTCCACATCACTGTAGAAACACAAAGTCCCTGGGACAGAGGCAGATTTAATATGTGCATGCTGAGGCCTGTATGAACAATCTCACATCTAAGATGCAATTCTAACTTCTAGATGCTGAAGACCTGTCAGTCTCAGAACAGTCCCATATACAGTTTTCAAGGCAAATATCCTACCACTGTAGCATAAGCATAAGGCAGGCAATCCTAATGCATGTCACATGTACTATGTACACGAGTGAGGATCTGCACACTTATTCAGTTCAAGGCAGGGAACACAGCTAGGTTGACTCATAAATAGAAGTATTTATTTTCCATTAAACCATTTCATGAATGCATCCTGATAGTAAAGCAGATCCTATCTCAAGGACAGGTGCTTTCCCTGTATGGGGGCTCCACTCTATGGGGTAGATTTTATAAATGTACGCGTGGGCGTACTTTTGTTCGTGCACCAGGCGCGAACAAAAGTACGCTGGATTTTATAAGATATGCGCGTAGCCGCGCGTATCTTATAAAATCCGAGGTCGGCCCGCGCAAGGGGGTGCACATTTGTGCAACCTGCGCGCTCCGAGCCCAGCATGCGCTGCCTGTTCCCTCGGAGGGAGCTTTCTTTCCGCCTCCCCTCACCTTCCCCTACCTAACCCACTCCCCAGCCCTATCTAAACCCCCCCCCCCCCCCACCTTTGTTGGCAGATTGCGCGCACCAGCAGGCTGCTGGCGCGCCATCACCCGACCCGGGGGCTGGTCCGGAGGCCTCGACCACGCCCCGACATGCCCCCTCCATGCAAGCCCCGGGACTTACACGCGTCCCGGGGCTTGCTCGGCGCACGCAGGGGGGGTTTGGGTAGGTTTTCGGGGGGTACGCACATATCGTACGCGCATACCCCTTTGAAAATCTACCCCTGTGGATGCAACCTGACAAAAGGAGGCGTGCAGAGTGTGGTTAAGGATTTCAGCAGCACCAAAGGTTATAAGAAATGTGTGAGGAATGAAAGAAGAGCCTCACCGCCAGGACCCCCAGCTACTGCTGGATACCTGGCTGTGCCAGGAAAATCAGTAACAGGAGCTCCTGGAGCCTGCTGAGACCCTCTGCAGCTCAAACATAGAGTCCTTCCCTTGTTCTATTAATATACATGTTTCATTTGTATGGGTTATTAATGAAACAAGAGTACTTTCCTTAATGCTGCTGAGTCGAGTATAAGATCCAAGGGGCTCTCCTGGGGAATGAGGGAACAACCACCAGCTTTACAATTCTCCACTTTAGGACCAAGCCTCCTCCAAGATTCACCAACCCTCTACACATCCACTTTGAACCACCTAACAACCCCCTGGGAGGATTACTTCTAAAAAAAAAGGTTTGTTTTTTTTTAATGTATATTCCAGATTGCATGTTTTACACCTCTACCATCTGCTGGAAATAGAGAAATACTGAGACTACAGGTGACGCACTAGGTTATGTGGCAGTGAAACTTTTTCTCTGTCTTCATCTGCTGGCAGGGAGGCAAAACCCAGAAGTCTGGACAGATCTAGGTTATGAACAGGAATAAGAGAAGTGTGAGGATTAAAAGAAGGGCAGAATATCATCCCCATAAGCGTCATACAAATTAAAGATCCCAACATCTACATATAAATGGGAGAACAGTAAAGAGCCACCGCCCTGGAGACATTACACCAAGGCAGAGAAGAGAAGACGAACTGTTACTCAAAAATACTTGGAAGAAATGCACAATATTGACCCACAGGATAGAAAGCAGCAGAAGGTACAGAAAAGAAAAAGGCATTCAATCACTATATCAAATGCAGATGAGAGATCACAAAGTACGAGGACAGATAAGTGTATTTAACAGAATAGACTCTGAAAAAGCCAATCCAGCAGCACTGTGCAGATAATTCCCAAACTTGGGAGCATAGAAGAAAGGAAGGAGCAAGCAACAAAGAACAACTGGAGGGAACTGGGAGAAAAGGAAAACTGGTTCTTACCTATTAATTTTCATTCCTGAAGTTCCACAGATCGGTTCAGACAAGTGGGTTTTGCATCCCTACCAGCAGATGGAGGCAGAGAACCAAAGACTTTGAGGCACTGCTGCATAACCTAGAGTGCCACCTGCAGTCCCTCAGTATTGACCTGTACCTAAGCCAAATTAGAAAGCAACCACGCTAAACTTCCTAAATGAGGGGGGGGGGGGAACGCCAAACCCAAAGGTTGGCGCCACCTGAAAATAGAACCACCACAAATAACCCAAGGGTTAACAAAACCACCAGGTAATCCTCTGAAGGCTCTATATATGTACAACCCGACAGTTCTTCCCAGAAAGTATGACTTAAGACAGACTTGCTGCAAAGGTCTTGAGGAAAGCTACACAGGGTTGGGTCTCTGCACTGATCTGGGGTACATCAAGAACAAAAATGAGCAGGTAAGAACCAAAAAAAAAGTTTCCTTTCCTTTTCATACCCCCAGATCAGTCCAGACAAGAAGAATGTACCAAAGCAACCCTACACTAGGCGGGTCTGCAAAAGATCCCCACGCAACACACCTTCGCCAAAGGACATTTCACCTGGAGCTTGAACATCCAACTGATAATGGCGAGAAAACGTGTGTAAGGAAGACCACGTCGCAGTTCTACAAATCTCCTGCAGTGAAACCAAGTGATATTTAGCCCGTGAGGCCACCTGCGTATGCAAGCCCTCCATATAGGCCAAAATAATAGCTTCCTTCAGCCAATGTGCTATTGGAGGCCTTGCAACCCTTTTTCCACCTCCAAACCCAAACAAATGATCCGATCACCAAAAACTGTTGGTGACCTTTAAATAACGCAATAGCATGCGATGAACATCCAAGAAATGGAACTCCTTGGACTTCTGGCGACTTGGCCATCCAATTCGGGAAAGCAGGAAAACCTCCACGACTTTTTCAGATAAAAAAGAGGGAACCATCTTAGGGAGGAATGAGGTAGCAGTGCGCAATGACACCCCCTCTTTCGCGATTCTCAGAAAGGGTTCTCTACAGGATAAAGCCTGCAGCTCTGAAGTCTTTCGAGCCGAACAAATCGCCACCAGAAACACTCTCTTCAGATTGAGGTCCTTCAATGATGCCTTCCTCAACAGCTCAAACAGGGGCCTACAAAGCATCCATAAGACTAAGCTCAAACTCCCATGCCGGACACAACTTGATCCCTTCAGAAACCTCACCACATCCAGTTGTGAAACCAACGACCTCCCCCAGAGCTTACCTCCAAGACACCCCAAGACTGCCACCCAAACCCACAGGGAATTGTAAGCTAAGCCCTGTAAAGAGCCGCTGCCACCACCACCATCACCTTTGTGAATGTGTGTGATGCAGTTGCCAGACCGAACGGGAGAGCCCAAAACTGGAAATGTTGACCTAGGACCACAAAACGTAGGAATCTGATCTCTGCCCTGATGGGAATGTGCAGATAGGCTGCCAGCTGCCGTCAAGATCAGAGAAGCCAGAAATTCCCCTTGATGAATAGCAGCTATAACCAACCGCAATGTTTCCATATGGAAATGGGGAACACGCAATGGTACATTTACCTTCTGCAGACTGAGGATGGGGCGAAAAGACCCCTCTTTATTTGGAATGACAAAGTAAATTTAGTCTCTTCCATGTCTGCATTCCATTGTCAGCACTATTGTGCTTAGCTCCTGAAGGCACTCCAGCGTATCCTGAATTACTTGTTGCCTTCCTCATGCCCCGCAGTGAGAGATACCACGAACACATCCCTGATGGGGTGAGAAAGTTCTAACGCGTAGTCGTCCCTTATTACCTCTAGGGCCCCTTGATCCAAGGTAATTCTGGCCCACTCCTTGTAAAACAGCGATAGATGGCCCCCAACTGCCATTTTGAGAGAGTGGACCCAGCTGGCTTCACTAAGAAGCCTTACTACCACTGGCCCCCTGACAAGAGCTCTCTGGGGTTCTACGGGCATCTGAAAGGACTGTGCTGTCCGGATCCCTGTTTCTGCCCTGCCACCAATGCAGAGCCCATAAGGGAACAAAAATGCTGTCCATCCTGATACCAAGAACAAGGCGGGAAAGTCTTCCATAGAGTTTTCTTGTCCTCCGGCAGTTTATGCCCCTTTGACTCTCCCCAGAACCTTAAATCAATGTTCCAGTTCCTCCCCAAACATTAATTTTCCCTTAAAAGATAGATTACAGAGCTGAAACTTGGACCACATACCAGCCGACCAATTTTGCAATAATCGGCACGCCGAGACATAACCATATTCCTGGCCGAAGTCCGGGTCAGGTCATAAAGAGCATCCGCACATAAGCAATCCCAGCCTCCACCTGTGCTGCCTGGCTATCCGAGCCAGTGTTGGCTGAGGACGTCTCCTGAGTTCTGGACCCAGCGCTGCATGAGGCTACCACATGAGCCTACCACAGATCGCAGCTTGCACACTCAAAGCCGGAACTTCATACTTCCACTCAGGTGAATTTCCAGCTTTAACGCCGCCAAAGGATTAGTTGTCTTCTTGGTGACTGCAGAGATTGAAGCATCTACCTTCGGCAACTCTAATAGCTATAGAACCTCCTCCGTTAGAGGATACAACTTCGCCATAGCCCTGGCCACCTTAATGACAGTCTCCAGGAAATCCCATTCCCGGTTTACCAGCTTCTTCAGGAGCAGGAAAGCTTTCAGAGGACCCCAAAGGCCAACCAACATCGGATCCACCCCCTTCATTATCAGAATTCTCCTGGACCAATTTAATACCCAGCTCCTTCAGGTCATGGGGAATAAGCAGCTTCAATGCCTCTTTATGGAACAGCCAAACCATACGTGGGTCATCCCCCCTCAGCTACCGGAACCTCCTCCGGAAACGCTATATCCTTATCCACATCCTAGTCAATATTTGTTGTGGGAGACGCTAGGTCAACAGGATCCACCCCTGAGTACCCCCCCAAGACCATATCCCGGATCATCCATCTGAACCATCAGCCCCTCCAGGGTGGTCCAGGCTCAAGCAATGCAGGTGGTCTCCTGACCCCCTGGCCAAAGAGGTCCTTTGCCTCTTCGCAATGGGACAAGACTACTGCCTCGCAGACCACTTAGAACCCACGCTCTTTTTGGCTAGAAAGACTTTATGCATTAGCAGCATTAAATTCTGCAGAAAAATCCCACGTCATCCTTGCTCCCATCTGACCTCGGGCTGGCCACCTGATCCTCCTTCCCCATCTCTTTCCCCAACGGAATCACTGGAAACAATGGGGGGGGGGGGGGGGGGGGGGGAGGGAGACAATGGGAGAGGGGAGTCCCTTGGCTTGAGGAGATCAACCATCCTACTGGCTGCCACTTTCTTCCTGCCTGAAAGGCTCTCCAGACCTACTGCAGAGTTTTTCACAGGGCCCTGAGACCACATGGGTCCTCCTACCAGTCTCAGTCCCCCCAGAGGACCCCTCAGAGCCAGACACACAATCGCAGCATAAACATGAATCAAGCCGCAGGAATGGCACACTTTCCTGTGCTGGGAACCTGCAGCCAGCGCCATCTTGTCTGCATGTGGTCGGGCCTGCTAAGAGCCGTGCGATTGCAGCACGCGGACAAAGAGGGGGGGAACACTGCCAAGTGCAGCCTTTGGCTCCTGGAGCAGCCTGCCGCTATTCACCACCAAAATACCTCTTCCTTTCCAATTCGGGCCCCAATGCTAACTACTGCAAAACTTTTTTTCTTAAAGAAAAAGCAGCCCCAGCACAGGAAAAGACCAACAGGATTTAAAAAAAAAAAAAAAAAAAGATACTTCCCTGCTACTGGTCACTCTTCTGGGAAGAAGCCTTTAGGAAATCAGAGGTAGCCAGGACAGCTGTCAGACCCCTGGATCTGGTGCAGGTCAAGCTGCCCAGGGATCACCAACCCCCTCGCTTGCTCGGCTCAACCTGAGGGATGACCCATGAAGGAACTTAACACCTCAGGGAGCATCTCCCAGCTTCTCGCTTCTTCTTTCTTTTCCTAAACATTTTTTTCTAAACTCCAGCCTGCAGGTTTGCACCTCTTCCATCTGTTGGAGACAGAGATACTGAGTGACTGCAGGTGGCACTTTCAGTTATGTAGCAGTGCCTCAAAATATTTGGTTCTCTGTCTCCATCTGCTGGTAGGGATGCAAAACCCACTTGTCTGGACTATTCTAGGTTGCAAACAGGACAGCGTGGACGATTACTTCTGAAGTCTCTAATACCTGCAGAGCAGTACTCTGTAGCTAGAAGGGGAGGGAGGAGGAAAGAAAAGAGCAAAACTTACCCTAAGCGAGCTGTAGAACTCGTCCAACACCAGACTCATGGAGCGCGTCAGGTTACTCACATACGTTGTTTCCTGATTCAGCGCATCCTGGAAGGCCTCAAATCCTGCATCCATTCCACTGCAAAGCTGTGATCAATTATATCTGTCTGAAATACACCCAGAATTATATGAGAGAGAACTAGAGCAACTAGCACATTCAAAGCACTTTCCGTATGCACTCCTCCAGAGAGAGAGAGAGAGACATGGTTTGCATTCGGTGACTATGCAGAGGGCACCTAAGACTTTCTAGCTCATCTGACATGACTGGCAGATCAGATGAATATTCCCAAAGCCAAACAATCCTAGTCTCCTCTGGCGTACAATTCCTACAGCTGAAGAACTGTTCCTTTCTTTTGTATCTCCCTGAACAGCATATGCAAAACTGCATGATAACCAAGAAGCCTTACTATGCAAGAGACAACGCACCAAAGTACATAAAAACTTTCCAACACAGGGAGCTCTAGCTCAGCAATATTTAAACTGCTTTATCAACACTAGTGTTTTTCATTTGAATACACTGCTTCTACAGCCCTAGGCACACAAAGGGTTAAAAAAAATACAAATTCTATCTACTTCTAACAGGTTCTTAGTATCTCTCATACTGCTGGTATTTAAGTTAATAAGTAACTATATACATGCAATTTATACCCCAATGGACTCACTTCCTTAATCCTACCTAAATGTACCCTATTTCTTATCTTTCATTTGCAGCGTGGATGTATTCATTACTTATTAACTCCATGCCTATTTTATGTAATCTGCCTTTGGGCCTATCTTTAAGAAATGCAGAATATCAAAGCTTAGAAATAACAAGATATTTAGAATTACACAATGTACATTTTCTTCTCTCTCTTGCAGAGTTGAAAGAGGCCAGAAAACTGGAAAGCACCTCTTTGTAAGTTTACAGAGTGTTGGACACAAGTATGCAGCTCTTCTCTGGCTGGCTAGTTTTATGTTGCATTTTCCAGATAAATAATGAGAGGCTGATCTTGTTGAAGTTTCCATTTAGGCTTGGCCTTAGATTTTAAAAGCAGCACCATAGCATGTTTTTCCTACCAAGTCTTATTCCTAGGTCTCCTATCTCAAGAGGAGAAAAAAATGCAGCATACTAGAGGAAGTCTATCCAGAGCTTTGTCTCATATTCAAGTATGAATATTAAACATCACATACGTACCTTGTTCATGACCACGATGGAAAGGTAGCTTAGTTTTGTATAATATACTGAAAGAAAAGAGAATCAATAGATAGGTTATATAAATTAGCCTTCTATGTGACTCCAGGATAAAACGTATAATACTGAGGTCTAAATGCTACTATTTAGGAATACTTACATAGCAGGGAAAGGACAGGGGAACAGATAAACCTTGGAAGTACAGCAGGGGATGGGGAGGAGGTGAGTGTACACACACCAGGTGCAGAGCACAGAAGAGACAGGGAGGGAAGGTTTGTACACAAAGGATCCCAAGGCATCACAAATCTCCTACATATTTTTTGAAGGGGCGAATAAACATGTGGACAAAGGTGAACTGGTAGATATGGTGTATTTGGATTTTCTGAAGGTGTTCGACAAAGTCCCCTCATGAGAGCCTTCTAAGAAAATTTTAAAAAGTCATGGGATAGGAGGCAATATCATTTGTGAATTGCCAAACTGGTTAAAAGACAGGAAACAGAGTAGGAGTAATGGTCTGTTTTCACAGCGAAAAAGGGATAGGAAAATTGGTTCTTACTTGCTAATTTTCATTCCTGGAATACCACGGATCAGTCCAGACTCCTGGGATTATGCCCCCCTTTCTGCAGATGGACACAGAGAAAGTTTCACCTGTAGTCCCTCAGTATTGACCCAAGCCAAGAATATCCCTGTAACAACCTTAACTCAAATAACTTTCCATAAACAAGCAAGGGGAAGAAAGGTTAAACTCCCAACAGAAAACTGTTCACTCAGAAAACTCCAAACCAGGAGAACAAACTTGAAATCTTTAGCAGCAATGCATCCTACATAAACCAGAATTAAGTCAGAAATACAAGCAGACTCTCCCCCACACAGCGCAGGACTCTGGACTGATCCATAGTATTCTAGGAAAGAAAATTGGCAGGTAAGAACACATTTTCCTTTCCTGTTCATCAAAGCCTGAGTCAAGACTATTCCTTGACTCAAAGACCTTCCAGACTCTTACATATGATAAAGAAATGAAAGTCTTTCTAGCCTGCAACAGGGTGGAAATTATATCCTCAGATATCCTCTCTCTCTCAAAATCCGAGAGGATTCTGACCTCCCGGTTCCGAAGAAGCGGGAGAAAATGCCGCAACGCTAGGCGGGCCGCTCTGGTCTCCAGATGGTTGATGGACCACGTCGCCTCCAACGCTGACCACGTCCCCAGCCGACGAGACTGGCATCCGTCACCATTGGGAACCTCGAGGGAGACCCCGCAAGCCAGATTCGACGGGTCCAACCACCAACTCAGACTGTCCCTGGCAATCTGCGGTAGGGGAAGTATCAGCTGATAATCCTGTGAGACTGGCTTCCAACGAGAGAGAAGCACCGCCTGTAACGGCCACAGGTGTGCAAACGCCCAGGGCACGAGATCGATGGTGGAAGCCATCATGCCCAGGAGCTGCAGATAGTCCCAGGAGGTGGGTTCTGGCAACGCAGAAAACCGCCATACGTGTTCCCGCAAGGATTGAGCCTTGTCCGCGCGGAGGAAAACCTTGCCCTGACGCGTGTCGAAGCTCGCCCCCAAGAAGTCCAAGCGCTGCGAAGGGACGAGGGAGCTCTTGGAGAAGTTCACTACCCAACCCAGGGAACGAAGGACCTGGACGACCCGGGCTACCGAAGCCAGACCGTGGCTGAAGGACTTCGCACGTATGAGCCAATCGTCCAGATAGGGATGAACCAGAATGCCCTCCTTCCGTAGGGTCGCCGCCACGACCACCATGATCTTGGTGAAGGTTCGGGGAGCGGTCACCAACCCGAACGGGAGTGCCTTGAACTGAAAACGTTGGCCCAGGATCTTGAAACGGAGGAAACGCAGGTGGTCCGGGAGGATGGGGATGTGTAGGTATGCCTCCGTCAGGTCCAGGGAGGTGAGAAACTCCGCCTGATGCACTGCCGCAATCACCGACCGGAGCGTCTCCATGCGGAATCGGACAACCCGCAGAGACCTGTTGACGTCTTTGAGGTCCAGGATGGGACGAAAGAATCCGTCCTTCTTGGGCACGACGAAATAGATGGAATAATGGCCCAAGCCCACCTCGCCTAAGGGGACGGGAGAAATGGCCCCTATGTCCCGTAGTCTGTCCAGAGTTTGCTGCACCGCTCTCCGCTTGAGGTCGGAGCCACAGGGGGAGAAGATGAACCTTCCCCTCGGGGGGCGGACAAATTCCAAGGCGTAGCCGTGCTTTATGGTATCCAGAACCCACTGGTCCGAGGTGACACGTACCCACTCCTCGTAGAAACTCGCCAGCCGACCCCCAATCCTGGGAGCGGAGGAGTGGGCGAGGTTGGCATCATTGGGTGGACTTAGGAGGGGAGTTCCCCTATCCTGCCCCGTCCCACGTGGGCCGGCGCCCACGAAAGGAGCGCGGCCAAGACTGCGATCTGGGGGCGGGAGTCCGAGGCCCAGCCTGCCTGTAACTTCTGTAGTGCCGCTGCGCTCTGGCCCGGGAGGAAGCAAAAGCCCTTGAAGGTCGGTGTCTATCCTCAGGGAGACTGTGGACTGCGTTTTCCCCCAGGGACTTGATGATCTGATCCAAATCCTCCCTGAAGAGGAACTTGCCCCTGAAAGGAAGAGAGCCCAGGCTCGACTTGGAGGAGGTATCCGCTGCCCAGTTACGGAGCCACAACAGACGCCGTGCCGCCACCACCGAAACCATAGACCTGGCCAGCACCCGAAAGAGATCTACAAGGCATCCGCCCCGTACGCAATGGCAGCCTCTAGCCCGATCCGCCTGGGCAGCTTCTTCAGGCGGCAGGTCCTGAGACGTGAGAAGTTGTTGCACCCACCGAAGACTAGCCCGCTGGGCGAGCGAGCTACACATCACCGCCCACATTCCCAGGGCGGAAACCTCAAAAACCCGTTTGAGAAAGACTTCCAACTTGCGGTCCTTAGTATCTCGCAGAGCCGCTCCGCCCGTCACCGGAATAGTTGTCCTTTTGGTAACCGCGGACACTGCGGAATCGACCTTTAGAACCTTGATTAGCTCCAGGAAATCTTCAGGAAGAGGGTACAACTTCTCCATGGCTCGACTGACCTTCAGGGAAGCCTCCGGGGTATCCCATTCCCTGATCAGGAGCTGCAGAAAAGAATCATGGATGGGAAAAGCCCGTGACCTCGGCCGAAGAGCCGCCAAGACCGGGTCCCCTTTCCTGGAGGACGTGACGACGGCCGACGCTACTGGTGCTGGTGGGTCTGGAGGCGGGTCCAGGTCCAACTCAAGGAGGATCTGTGGAATGAGGTCGTCCAGCTCGTCCCTCTGAAAGATGCGTAGCGCACGTGGGTCATCCCCCTCTGGCGGGCCGTCCGGCTGTCCCGAGACCAGGGGTTCCGGGGGATCTCCCCCCAGGTCTGGAGTCGCACCCCCCACTCCAGGGGCCAAGCGAACCCGGGCAGGGACTGGGGGGGCCCCCGCGCCCGAACCCACCAGGTCGGGGGGGACCTGTGGCGTAGCCGTGAGCAGAGGAACCTTGGCGGGGGGGGGGGGTCCCTCGGGCAGCCCCCCGGGAGCCGCCAAACCTTGCAAATAGGCAGTGTGCATTAATAAAATAAACTCCGGGGAAAACCCCAGCCTGCTCGGGGGGACCCCGGGGGCAGAGCCATCCGAAGGCCCCGGGGCCTGTAAGCCTGGCTCCGGAGCCAAAATCGGCGGGGAGCTCTCTCTAAAATCAGTTTCCGCCTGCGCTGTATGAGAATCCACACCGCGCTGAGACTGCAAAATGGTCGCCGTTCCCGCCAAAAATGGCGAAGTGGCCGGCCCGCGCCGCCTGGGCAGAGCTGAGGAAAATGAAAAATCGCTGAGGGACTGCGAGGTGCCTTCCCCCCCCGGGAAGGCATCGTGCGCAGATGCCCTCACGAGAAACGCGAGACCCTGGCCCCAACAATAAAGAGAGCTGCCGCGGAGGGGCCCTGTCGGCCTGCGCTGCCCGCTGTCCCAACTACAGAAGAGGTGCCGCGGGGGGGGGGGGGGGGGGGGGCCTGCCTGGCCAACGCTACCCGCTCGGGGAGTCCCCCCCTCCCAGCCACAGCAGCCCTCGAGGAACTCGAGTCGGGCCGCGGGCGAAAACTGTCGCGGAGAGGCCGGCCCCACCGGCTTCCACGAGGCACCGCTGAAAGAAAAAAATCACAAATGCAAAACACACAAAGAAACTTACCCCCGGCGAGAAAGAAACAAGGTCACGGGAGACAGAAGGGAAAAGGAGAGAGAGGCAGAGAAAGAAGCCACGCCTCCCCAAAAATTGAAGTTGCTCTTTTTTTTTTTTTTTTTTTTTTTTTTATATTTAACTTGATCCAAAATGGTACAGAGAACTAGACAAGAAGAAGAAGCAGAAGAAAGAATTCCCTGCCAAACTGGGGAAGCACAAATTCCCCTACTCTCATTTGCTGGAGTCAGAAGATACTGAACTCCTGCAGAGGGGGTACTGGTATATATGGTTACGCCCCCTCGAAGTCTGTTCTGACTCCATCTGCTGGACTGGGGGACATAACCCACCGTCTGGACTGATCCTGGTACGTACAGGGAAAAGGCCCTTTCTCTCACTTGGGTTAGTCTTGCTGTTTTAACTGATGGAATGGTTAAGAATGCTTTGTTTGCTGATCGAAGGTTTTCTGTGTGGGACATGTACCCGTAGTGCTGTGTTTAGCCAGTCTGCTTTTCCATCATGTATTAGTTTATGTATAAGAACATAAGAAAATGCCATACTGGGTCAGACCAAGGGTCCATCAAGCCCAGCATCCTGTTTCCAACAGTGGCCAATCCAGGCCATAAGAACCTGGCAAGTACCCAAAAACTAAGTCTATTCCATGTAACCATTGCTAATGGCAGTGGCTATTCTCTAAGTGAACTTAATAGCAGGTAATGGACTTCTCCTCCAAGAACTTATCCAATCCTTTTTTAAACACAGCTATACTAACTGCACGAACCACATTCTCTGGCAACAAATTCCAGAGTTTAATTGTGTGTTGAGTAAAAAAGAACTTTCTCCGATTAGTTTTAAATGTGCCCCATGCTAACTTCATGGAGTGTCCCCTAGTCCTTCTACTATCCGAAAGAGTAAATAACCGATTCACATCTACCTGTTCTAGACCTCTCATGATTTTAAACACCTCTATCATATCCCCCCTCAGTCGTCTCTTCTCCAAGCTGAAAAGTCCTAACCTCTTTAGTCTTTCCTCATGGGGGAGTTGTTCCATTCCCCTTATCATTTTGGTAGCCCTTCTCTGTACCTTCTCCATCGCAATTATATCTTTTTTGAGATGCGGCGACCAGAATTGTACACAGTATTCAAGGTGCGGTCTCACCATGGAGCGATACAGAGGCATTATGACATTTTCCGTTTTATTCATCATTCCTTTTCTAATAATTCCCAACATTCTGTTTGCTTTTTTGACTGCCGCAGCACACTGAACAGACGATTTCAATGTGTTATCCACTATGACACCTAGACCTCTTTCTTGGGTTGTAGCACCTAATATGGAACCCAACATCGTGTAATTATAGCATGGGTTATTTTTCCCTATATGCATCACCTTGCACTTATCCACATTAAATTTCATCTGCCATTTGGATGCCCCAATTTTCCAGTCTCACAAGGTCTTCCTGCAATTTATCACAATCTGCTTGTGATTTAACTACTCTGCACAATTTTGTGTCATCTGCAAATTTGATTATCTCACTCGTCGTATTTCTTTCCAGATCATTTATAAATATATAAATGTATGGTACATAGGGCTTTGTATTTTATTCTGGTGTTCTATAGGTAGCCAGTGTAATTCTGCTAGAGTTTCAGTTATATGATCCCTCCTTTTTCCAGTTAGTATTCTAGCTGCTGTGTTTTGTAGTATTTGAAGAGGTCTTAATGTTGCATTAGGGATTCCTAGTAAAAGTGCATTACAGTAATCCGTGCTGGCGAAAACTAGTGCCTGAAGCACTGTTCTAAAGTCTACGGGTGTTAGAAGTGGTTTTAGTTTTCTGAGGATCATGAGTTTCGCGTAGCCTTCTTTTACTTTTAGCGATATGTGCTGTTTTAGATTGATTTCTGGGTCCATTATTATTCCAAGGTTCCGTACTTTTTCAGCTAGTTCTATTTTCTGGTTGTTTTTTTAGAAATATTGGAGTTTGAATAATTTCGATATTTTTCCGTTCTAGGTGTAGGAATTCCGTTTTTTCAATGTTAATCACGAATTCTATACAGTTTAGCAGTTGTTTTATAATGTCTAGGTACATGTTAGCTAGGTTTAACGTTTTCTCTATTGTGTCATCGATTGGTAGAATTAGTTGAATATCATCTGCATAAATGTAATGTATGATTCCCAGTCCTGCTAATAGGTGGCATAAGGGCAGTATGTATATGTAAACAGTGTTGTGGACAGGGCTGATCCCTGTGGTACCTCCTGTTTCGAGAGTGAACTTTTCAGATAATACTACAATGCTATGTTACATTATATGCAAAAATAATGGGACACATACTCTGCGCATAAATCACGAAATGAGCCGTGAAGTAGGGAGAGAGAATGGGCACGTACACATACAATATTCATACTGTGGTACACACTTAGAAATAGCTATTCATATTGCCAAAAATGTGGGTGGAGGACTTTTTAGAACAGGAGACTCTTCCTATAGAGGAGTAACTTTAAAGGCCATTCACACCCAGCATCCATTTAGGTCAGGGCTGTAACCTGTGGGTGATCATAGCATACTGGAATCTGAGTCGTATCACTGCACAGCTTCCAAATTCTCTTGACTATATGCAACACAGAGAGGTTTAAAGATTGACTATTTCTCTCTTACACATGTGTTGAGACAGCATTTACTCACCTGCAGGCATACAACATGTTGGACATGAAGGTGACTGGATTGGTGCTGCGAGATGTATCCATCACATAAACCACTACAGAGGGAAAAGACGAGGCCTAGAAAGAAGAAGTGGTAACTACAGGTTATCCAGTGCTCTGTGCAGACAAGAAAGGACACTTTCTTTCTCAACATCTTTCTGCTTGTCCCATCCCTGTAGGTTCCTAGAAGAGTGGTTACTTTCTGATCCTGAAATATTCCCTGTAACTACACATCAGGAAATCAAGCCACCCACAAGGACAAGGGAGACTGCTCTGTCACCTCTTTGCAATAAGAAAAGGGTTTCTCATTTTCCTTGGTCAGTTCTAGCCCCTCTCTCCTGTTCTCTACAGCTACACAATGGAAAGATGATTGCCAACAAATCCCCCCAACACCTTCTGATCATTCCCTGCCTCTGCAGCTGTGTAGCATACCACAAGGTCCTTACCAGAGCTTCTGTGATAATTGTCCCAGATGCTGACCAAGTAAAAACCTCGATCTGTCCTGGAGTATCTATCAGCACATACCTGAGCAGAAAGTAACATGGATGAAACTCAAGATACCTTTAAGGACAATACTGGATGTCTGACATCAAGTATGGAAATTCAGAGGATAAACTTGTGTTCATGTGTGTTTATGTATCTCTTCCCCGAGACTACCAGCATCTGTAAGATGGATCTATGTCTAAAAGCTTTGTGTAATCCTATTATGGTAAGCAGTCAGTGAAAGAAGCTTTAGATCTGCTTCCAGGGGTATTCAGTAACAGGTCCCAGTGATCTTCCTCCCCACAAGCCTATGTCATGGCCCAAAGGAGATTAGGGTCAACACAAAGGGCTATTGCCCAGAAAACCAGAAACTTTGAAAGAAAGATTGGAAGAAAACAAACAATATAAACTAGAATATGACAGCAAATAAAGCTCAGAAGGCCTTAGTCTGTTCATTTTCATGCCTTGTGCATTGGCACAGATTCCAAGTGATGATCTTGTACATGAATAGTTTTGAGGTATTTGAATATCTCTTATATCCCCTATCTTTCCTTTTCTCTAGGGAATACATATTTAGGTCCTTCAGTCTTATCTCAAATGGCATTTGGTATGGACCCTGTACCATTTTGGTTGCCTTTCTATATTCGGAGGTACAACTTCCAAAACTGGATATCATATTGTAGGTGAGACCTTAACAACCTGTATAGAGGCATTACCACACCTTTTCCTATTGTTTATACCTCTCCCTATGCACCCTTCTGAATTTAGCCATCACTAGATCACATTGTTTTTCTATCTTAAGATCATCAGATGCCACCACCCTGACTTATCTCCCGTTGTCAGTGCACAACAGTATCCCACCTACCATCGTAGGTGGGGTACTGTTGTGCATGATTTTGCACTTTGTTGCACTGAATCTCAACTACCAGTTGCTTGATCACTTCTCATTCTGTCTATTCCCTCAGAGGTGTGCATTCTATTGTAGATCTGTAAAATGGCAGAAACTGTTCCTTCTACCCCTCTGCAGTATTTTTATACCACCTTTTCTCTATAAATTAAAATAAAAAGAATCTATAAAAAGCAAAGGAACTTATACACAAGCTGACTGAAATCATTTTATATTTTATTTGCCTGCTGATTCAGTTTTAGTTACTGCCACTCAGTTTAGCTCTTCAGCTCTAAGTAGACCAAGTTTCTAGCACTCCAAGGGCCATTGCTCTCAAGTCCGTGGTACAATGGCTTGTGCAGCCCCTGGTTGATGTCCAAGGGACACAAGTTAAAAGGAAAGTAGCACTATTTATTTATTTTTGGCATTTACATGGTACCTTCATCCAAGGAAATGAATTTATAGCAACAAAAAGATCGGAAGAAGTTGAAAATGTTTAGCTGTACTCACTGACAATTTTTCTGTCTCTTCTCAATAAACTTCATCACCTAGCAAGAGAAAACAAAACAAAAAAAAACAAATCATGAATAGATTTCCATTATTAATAAGAGAAACCTGTCCTAAGTACAATGCCTTTGTCCTTAAGCACCATGATTGGTACCTTATAGCCCTCTGGGGAACCATCAACCAAATGATGAAAGTGCCTCCTAGGTCCTCATCTCACATTAGCCCCTAGCCACTCGTCTAACTCCTAGACAGCAGCCATTCTGTTCGCACTAAGAAATTCATGGAGTCAATTCAGTGGAATATTGAATCACATATCTATTATAGGAAAATTGGTTCTTACCTGCTAATTTTCGTTCCCATAGTACCACAGATTAGTCTAGACTCCTGGGTTTTGCCTCCCTGCCAGCAGATGGAAACAAAGAAAATTTCACTGATACTACACATAGCCTAGTGTGCGACCTGCAGTCCCTCTGTATTGACCTATACCCAAGATGACAGCAACAACCTTAAATTTCTAAGCAAACTCACTCCCCTCCGAGCTAGAATAAGGTGAAGTTGCCCAAAAGACAATGGAACACTCGTTTCCCAAATTTAACTTAAGCGATCAGCAATGAAAAACCTCCAACAACTCATACTATATCCAAAGCAACAGTATGAGCAGCAGACTCTCCCCCCCAGTAAATGGGTGGGTCTCTGGACTGATCTATGGTACTACAGGAACAAGAATTAGCAGGTAAGAACCAATTGTCCTTTCTCTGCACATACCCAGATCATTCCAGACTCCTGGGATGTACCTAAGCTCCCCTTAACTTGGGTGGGACCTGGGGAGTTCTGCTCATAGAACACTAAAGTACATAGAAGCTGGATCTCCCATATCCAAGCGATAATGCCTAGCTAAATTGTGCAATGACTTCCCAGTAGCTGCCCAGCAAATTTCATGTGGAGATGCCTCTTGTGACTCAGCCCAGGGAGTCACCTGAGAACGTGTCAAATGCACCACTAAACCCCCGCCCTCTACCCCCCCACCAGCAGCGGTTGCCCTTTAGAAATGTAAGCCAACTTGGATCGCTTCCTTCAAGAACTGCACAATTGTAGCCTTAGACAACTTATTTCCCTTCTTTGGTCCACTCAACAGTACAAAGAGGTGATCCAATCTATGGAAATCATAAGTGACCTTTAGATACCTCAATAATGCATGCCTCCAATCTAAGAGCCTAAGCCCCCCTGTGTGAAACAGAGGAATCCAAATCCCTAAAAGATGGAAGCTCTACTGTCTAACTAAAATGGAACAGCAAGACTACATCAGGCAGAAAAGAAGGCACCATGCATAAAGATCCCCCGAAACAGATATCTGTAGGAAGGGATCTCAACACAACAGCACCTGGAGCTCCGAAATTCTCCTGGCTGAACAAATAGCAATCAAGAAAAACACTTTAAGAGTCAAGTCCTTAAAGTAGCTCTCTTTAGTGGTTCAAACAGAGCCTCACACAATCTACACCAGAGGATGCAAGTTCTTAGCTCCCTGAAGGAACCGTATAACATCTGGATGTTGACAGAGGATACCCTTGCACCTTACAATGGGGCAACCTAGTGTCGCTTCCTGAACTCTTAGAGAGTTAAAGGCCAGTCCCTTGACCAGAACCTTTCAGTAGAAAAGCCAAAAATATGCAACACAATAGCCTGAACAGACTGAGGCTGCACTCTGTCAACAGCAACTCGAAGATTCTCCAAATTCACACACAAGTCAAGGATGTACAAGATCGCATAGCCTGCAATAAGGTGCAAATAACCACTTCAGAATATCCCCTCCATCTCTGACATCTCCTCTCAGAAGCGAAGCCACAAGCCAGAAGTGAGCTGCCTGACCCAAAAATATTGGCCCTGGTGGAAAACAATCGACCAGTTTCCAAACCTCAAGGGCCCTTCTAAGGCCATGTTGATCAGATCTGGGAAGCATGGTCGATGTGGCCATTCTGGAGCTACCAGGATCACATTGCCTAGATGTTTCTCTATCCGCCATTTTCCCTTGTCCACCAGAGGCCATGGGAGGGAAGAAGAATCCCTTGAGTCCATGGCAGCACCAGAGCTCCGATTCCTTTGTACCGTATCCTATTCAGCAGCTGTAAAACTGACACCTTGATATTCTCTTTGGTCAGGATATCCCCCCATCTTCCATGAATGAGACACATCGCTGCCTCAGACAGCTCTCATTCCCTGGGGTCTAACTTTATCAGACTGATAAAATCCTCATGAATGTTGTTCATTCTAGTGATGTGAGATGCGGCCAGCCACTCCAAGTACTGCTCTTTCCAGAGTACCAACTCCAGGGCCTCGAGCCACTGCCTGATCCTTGATTCCGCCTTGATGGTTGATGTAGTCCAACATCGCCGCATTGTCCGATAGGATCCGTACTAGATAGCCACATAAACTTGGCAGACAGGCAAGCGATGCGAAATGCACCACTCTCGTCTCAAACTGATTGATAGGCCATGAGCCCTCCTGTTTCAATCATTGGCCTTGCACTGACTGATCTTGCCACACTGCCCTCCATCCAAAGAGGCTTGCATCAGTGGTGACTATTATCCAATTCAGAATCTCCAATTCCACATCACGCTTGAGACTGATGCAAGTAAACCACCACAAAAGACTGTCCCTGGCTTCCCTCTCTAACAGAAGAGGAAGATGAAACTCTTCCAATAATGGATTCCAGTGGGAGAGAAGAGCCCCCTGCAGAAGCCATATATGTGTGAACGCCCAATGCATTAATTCCAATGTTGATACCATAGAACCCAGAACCCGTAAATAGTCCCAGACCCTAGACCCTAGGCACTGAAAGTTCTAGCAGAAGCCTAATCTGACTCTGCAATTTCAGCAGTCTCTCTCAGTGAGAAACACACTTTCTGCCAGTGCATCGAACTGAGCTCCCAGATACTCCAGGGTTTGTAAGAGAACTAAATGGCTTGTTGCTAGATTCACCAACCATCTTAGAGACTTCAAGTGGCAGGGTACCTTTTGTACTGATTGTCGACGGAGGTCATCTGACTTTGCACGAGCGATCCAGTCATCCAGATACAGATACCCCAACACGGCTGCCCTCACCATCACAGGGGATGGCAGGAAATTTGAATCAAATAGTTACCAACAAGAGCCCTGAAGTTGGTGGTTGGTGAAACAGATAAGTATGGGAAAATAAGTGTGGAAGATTGCTGGGCAGACTAGATGGGCCGATTGGTCTTTTTCTATCACCTTGATGAAGGTACACGGAGCCATCGCCAGCCGAAGGGCTTGAAACCGAAAATTTTCCCTTAGGACCATGAACCTCTGGTGCTCCAGCCTGAAGGCTATGTGCAGATATGCCTCTATTAAGGCGAGAGATGCCAAGAAGTTTCCCTTGCGTCCTGCTTCTATGACGGACCTCACAGTTTACCTTCTTTAAATCCAATACTTCTTGAATTGGATACGGAGGGAAAAGAAACAGGACATTTAACTTAAAATTGACCTCCGAACACACTAATCGTGTTCAGAGTCTGAGCCAACAGACTCTGGCCTAGCCAAGCGTGTTCAGAGTCTGAGCCAAAAAACTCAGCAAGACATCTCTGTGAAAAAAAAAAGACAAAATCTGAGCAGAGTCCGAAGTGGCTCTCAATCATATGCAATTTCTCCCTCTTTGAGAGGTGAGAAAGCCAATTCCCCATCGAATTCTCCGATGTCATGATCCACAACCCCTTGAACATTACCAGGGACAGCCTCCCTGGGGCATTTGCCCACCGTGAGACAAATGGGAGGCCCAAGCACACAATCCCTACATAGTAAATTGCTTCGTCTTGGCTGGGAGCCCCTGCAGAAAGGTCTGCAGGCCCTAGAAACATTCCATCCAGGAGAAGGGGGATGGATCTATACTGGAGCCCATAGGCCCAAACTTGCTCTCTCCAACCTCTCTCTGGAAAGCTTCTTCCGTTGGGAACAAGGGAGAAGGAGAACTTCCCATTGCCTCACGTCCCACTCCACTCCCCTCCAGAAACACCATAGGCCGAGAGGATGTCCCAACATGGGTAAAAGCTGTAGTAGTCAAATCGCTTTGAGCTTCTAAACAGCACTGACACAAACAGAGAGACAGGAGTGAATTCCTATCAGATGGCAAGCCTCACAGATAGCAAGGTGCTTGGACCTGTATGTCCCTGTTGCCTAGCTCTCTTGAACTTCGGCTCTAGGTGGCCTCCTGTGCGCACACCAATGCCACTCGGGCATATATGTATAACCTTCCAGGATGCGCACAATTACGCACTCAAGACTAGGTCATGGTCGTACGTGCACAAGTACCCGCACAACTTTTGGTTGCACAAGTACCTTTGCAAATATGAGCACCAGTCTAGGTCTCGGCCTTACATGCACAAGAGCTGCGCAAGTATGCGCTCAAGTCTAGGTTACAGATGTATGTAAAGGTCTCTGTGCATGAAACTGCCATGCGGCGAGAATGCACGCACACGCTTATGCACACGGAAAAAGAACCACTGCCACAGCCTACAGGACAGCTAAGCAAAGCCTGTCTACACCTTCTGTGCTTTTAGGCCCGGATCTGTTTAACATCCAGCACCAAAAAACATTGAAGGACCGAAAAGTTTCTCAACAGCTCAGGCCTCTTCACTGGCCAAGAATCCATAGAGACTGGGCCAAGAGCCAGCATCCCATTAAACACACTTTGTGCATAAGCAAATTAAAACCAGCAGGAGACCACTACCAGAACCAGAGACTCCTCCCTCAGTGCAAGTGCCTCTCTGCACCTCTGAGGCGACAATCAAGGAGGGGATTCCTCTGTCTCTCCTGCTGATGCCGTTAGAGAATCGGAAATAGCTCTCATTTCCACACTGATGGGGAAAGCCTCAGCGCTAGACCCCAGCACTCGCAAGGCTCGTTCTACCAGTACGGTCATACTCTATGTAGACCCCCAATGCCATGCTGCTCTTGCCGCACGCACATGCTGTTCCTCCCTACACCTGCGGCAACAACAGCACCTCAACGGCAAGCAGGGGGAACAGTCCCTCAGCGCCATGGAGCCAGTTGTTGCGACCGTCACTGCCCGTCTTCACTTCGCCCTTTTTACCTCTGTGGGGACTCCCTGCCGTCTCTCTACTCGTCCCCGGGCTGGCTCGACGCTGCAGATCCGCCATGTTGCCTGAAGCCTAGGGTGCCCGCGCGCGCGCTCCGAGTGAAGTACCAGCAAGAGCGCAAACCTCAGGGGCGTCCCCCTGAGATGACGTCATCCGCTTCCGATATTTAAAGGTCTCTGATATCGCTACTAGTTGAGTTAGCAAGGGTTAAGGTTCAGATTGGGTTCTCTGCCTAAGCTACTCTGCCTCCTCGGACTTACCAGAGGTACCTGCTCCTCAGGGGCCTCGCTCTCTTCTCTTTGCCTTTCAGGTTACAGACAGGAATCTGTACTCACTCCTCAAGGACCTTCGTTCCTGACTATCTGCTGATTCTCTTCTGCCTGGAAGTCATCATTATCTACATCATTTTGAGTTACCATCGCTCTCTTAGAGCTTTCCCTGGAACCAGGTACTCACTCCTCGAGGGCCTATCCTTTCCAACTCCTGAGCTCCCTGAGACCAATATGTGAGTGTTGTCATCTACTTCTTTCATGAACTCTGCATACCCTGCCTACTCATTGTCTACGGTTTCTCAACAGCTCAGCCTTCCAGGGATCGCTGTTACAGTATCTGAGGGACTTCAGCCCTACCGGGCACTTCAGCTCACTACTGCCACCTCTGGTGGTTTCAAGACCTGTTTAATAAAAGAACTAGTGTGTGTCTGTCTCCATATTCTAAGCCTAGCCAGTGGTCCCTCTCGGGATCTTCCCCCTGGGGCGTGGTCATCTGCCACCGGCTCAAGGATCCCCTTACTACTATCTCCAGCAGTCTATAACAACAGATTGCTAAGTCCACCTATGGAATACAGATTGACACTCCTATCTGATTGCTCCTCCCTTCAGCATGACACCAGTCTCCTCCACAGGCAGAGAAGCTGCTGAAAGACCTCATCACTGAGCTTTGAGCTGCTAAGGTAGCTTCCCCCCCTGGAACCTTGCTGCTGCATAGATTCCTTGTTCGCTCTTTTTTTTTTTTTAATCTGAGAACAAATAAATATACATACATAGAAACCAATACTTTCCTTTGGTGCAGAGGGTCAGGTTTCAGGAGTGTAGGCCGCATGGTGGATCAGAAAAGAATCAGACCACTGGCTATATCTTAGCAACTAAAAGGGATAATCCCCTGTTCCACTGGGCTTGCAGTGCAGAACTGCCAGCAGATTCCACTGCGGTCTTATGGGGATTGAGAGATCTGGACCACCAAATGTCCACCCCACAGATTTTGGAGCGAGCTATCATAAGGGTAACCAATCCCCTTGCTTGTCCACCTCAAACCAGGGGGGATGGCCCCACCAGGACCTCACAACCCCCTGGGAGGATCCAGAAATTCTCATCTTTTAATTTTTTTTTCTCTCTCCAGATTGCAGGTTTTCCACCATCTACCATCTGCTGGAAACAGAGAAATACTGAGGGACTGCAGGTGGCACACGGTTATCTACAATGTCAGTGAAACTTTCTCTGTCTCCATCTGCTGGCAGGGAAGCAAAACCCAGGAGTCTGGACTGAGCTCGGTACATACAGGAAACATCCCACCATAATACTGTTGACCATAATTGTTCTCTCCAGACCCTCTTCCCTCCAATTCCACATTTTCTCATACACTCAAAGGAGAATATACGGAGCTCCATACCTGATCAAATCTGGTGGCAAACAGATTTAGTGAAGTCACGATTCCACCATTTGGGCCAAGTCCATATCTATGCATTCATTGAGGAGAACACAGAGCACATCCAACAATCACAGTAAAACATGTCAATGGAAGCTTGACAAAACAAGAGAACGCAGCCCCAGTGAATCAGCTATCTACCCAAACATACCAAAACCCATTCCATTGAACCAATTCACAATCCAACTAGTAGGGAAAGAAAAAGAGTGGCCTAGTGATTACAGCAATAGACCGCAAACCAGGGAAACCAGGGCTCTAATCTCCCTTTTTTCACTGATGCTCATTGGAATATTGGGCAAGTCACATCACCCTCCAGACTGTAAACTCTTTGGGATAGTCCAGAAATAAAAAAAATAAACAACCCCTGCCAGACCCAGCCCCATCATTCAATTCACTCACACCAGAATCCAGCTCTAAGTCAACTCAAAATCAATTTATGCTATGTGAAAATCCAATCGAAACTTGTTCAATACCAGTTATTCAGTCATTCAGCAAAGCACCACCTTTCACAATTCACATCTACCCCATCTTGCTGGGTGGGGGCGTGCATATGAGACGGCCACTGTACTCAATTCCTCCTCCAACCACAGTGGTGTAGCATATATCTAACTATGTCAATAGTCAGCTGGAATATTGTTATAAATTGGGGATAACTATTCAAAAATTGAGCCCATCTTTGGAAGCACCTTGACTGGGTCTCACAGTCCAAACGATGCACAATTGTGACAAAACCCTGGTAACTCCCACATACACGGTGACTGGCAAAAAGAGATAGATGTAATTGCTCTGCCAGGATTGAACTGGAAAGGATACTGTTTCATGACTTCTTTGTAGTTGACCGTGTCTCGGATATCTGCAGACAGAAAGAGGATGGTTCAGTGCTAGAGAAAGTCGAGAGGGCACAGAGGCTATGCAGCGAGACAGAATTAGTTAAGCAGATTTCATCAAGAGTACTGCAGTTGGTTAGGATTTTGGATAGCAACAGCAATGTGCTTCTGAGACAAACAAGATCTGCGCCAAAACTGAAAAACATTTGTGGGGGGGGGAAGGGGCAGCGCATCGTCCAATAAATCAATGTAAGCCACATCTTAGCTCTCAAAATCCACACCTCTTCATCTTCCCCAGCAGTACCGAACTCTGTGGTTGTTCCTTACACCTGGACTAACCTCTTTTGGTTCATATATCATTAGGTCTTCAAAAAAAGGAATGTGTATCAACAGAACTCCACTGGGGTTGGTTTTTTTTTTTGTTTGTTTGTTTGTTTTGTTTTTTTTTAAAGATTTTATAGCTTTAAAGGGCTACTGTCACAACTGGTAAAATGGGAACTTGAAAATTTCTAAGAGATCACTTGTCTTCCCCCAGTGTTAGTTGCTGCTACCTATTTAGCTACACCATGTATTTTATGAAGCTTTCAAATTTAAACCTTTCCAATGAATAATCAGATGTTTCAGGAAAGGCCAAATCCAGGCACATTTGCATCACTCTCTGCTCAATCCTGACTCCAAAATGCTGGAAATTATGAATATTAATTTTAACAATCTCCACAGCATCTCTTTAAGAAAAAGACCAGTGGAAAATTACAGCATGATGCCAGCACTCTTTGACATGGTACCCAGATATGCTGTTTCTCAAAGATGAGTCCTTCTGTTATTCACCGACTCTAAAGTGAAAGAACTAGTGGATACTCAATGAGATTACTAGGCACAAGTTTAAAAAAAAAAAAAAACCCCAACAGGTAGAAAGTCTTCACACAGCACCCATGGAATTCACTGCCACAGTCCATAATGGCAGCAAAATAGTGCAAATGGGCTCAAAAAGGAATTACCGGTATATAAATTTAGAGAAGATAATCACAAGTTATGTTAAGCTAACAGTCTGGAATTTACCTTCTACCAGAGGGACTTTCAGTTCTTCTAAGTGGAGCTGAAATGAGTGGCAGAGTCTAACTTATCTGGGAGTACTTATTAGTAGATCACAGTCTTATTGCAAAGTTTAATTTTACTCCATGGTTGGAGATCACCGAGAAATAGTTATGCATTTGGTTATCTTTCCTCTTATCATTAATGGGGAAGATTCATTTATTTAAAATGATTTTGCTTCCTAAATGGATTTGTGTTTTTGGTATGTTCTACTTTTTTTGTTTGAGAACGAGAGAAAACTGAATAAGCTTTGGGGGTAATTTCTTTAGTGTGGGGAAAACACGCCCATGTTTCTTTGCACTCCATGATGAAACCTTGGTCAAAGGGGGGCTTGGGACTGCCTAATTTAAAATTTTACAGACGGGCGGCTAATCTGTCATGTTGGGGACTGGTTGATGTACTCTAATTACTGTACCCCTGTAGATAGAGGCCTCCTTGACCAATCCTTTGAGCTTACAGTTTGCCCTACATTCAGACTCCAGTAAGCTGCCAGATCAGTTTAGATCCCGTATTTTGGTTCAACCTTTATTAAAATTATGCTGTTGATTTTACACATTTCCTAAAAATGTTAACTTTTTTTTTTTTTTTACCCTTAGTGGGGAACAGTTCATTTCTTCCAGGGATGTTGCAAAAAGTCTTTTGAGAATGGAGTCAGAAGGGACTATTAGTGGTGTTACAATTTTTGGACCCACAAGGGTGTTTTGTCTTTTCTGGAACTGCAGGACTCTTGCTTTGGCCCAAAGAGATCTTTATGGCTATCTGCATTATATTTCTTGTATACCCAGTTCTCTGTTGGGTGCACAGCAATGGTCTACAATTTGGGAGATTTTCAATGTTTTAGAACCAGAGCGTCCCCTCTTTGTCCAACATGCACAAATTATTAAAACAAGCAGACAGATAAATTCCCATACTTTAGACAAGTGCAACAAGAGCTGCATATTACATTGACACAAACATTTTATTCCTTACTTTGTTGCCATCAATGCTATCACTACTAATATATCATTAAGGAAAACACAATATAAATTGACTCATTTCTTTGACTCACAACATGGAACTTTTTTGGCTAACATTACTTCATCTGCAACTTGTCTGAAATGCCACAACTCTGAACCATGCCTTTTGGTCCTGTACATGCAATAAGAGTTTTTGAAACAAGGTGTTAAAAGGGATGCAACGGTTTCCCTACGAGAAAAGGCTAAAGAAAATGGGTCTGTTCAGCTTGGAGACGAGACAGCTGAGGGGGGATATGAGAGAGGTCTATAAAATGATGACTGGAAAAGAATAGGTAAGTGTAAATTGGTTATTTATGCTTTCAAAAACTACAAAGACTAGGGACACTCCATGAAGTCAATAAGTAGCACATTCTCTCTCTCAATGCACAATTACTTTCTGGAATTCATTACGGATTTAAAAAAGATTTGGACAAACTCCTGGAATAGGAGCCAATACATGTATTAACTAAGCAGACTTAAGAAATAGCCACTATTTACCACTGCGCAATAACAGCATGGGATTTATTTACTGTATGGGATCTTGCTAGATAATTGTGACCTGGATTGGTCACTGCTGGAAACAAGATACTGGGCTTGATGGACCTTGGTGTGACCCAGTATGGCAAGTTCTTATGTTCTTAAATGAACAGGATAGTGGGCTTCATTATTCCTTGTATTCCTGAGCTTGTCCTGTTTGATTATTTCTCTTCTATGGGAGAATGGAATAAGTACATTAAATTATGGTTAAGCAAAGATTTTTTTTTATTTGGTAAAAAGGCTATTCTTCACTTTGGAGAGAGAACTTCCCCTTCCCAACTTTATTTTCTGGAGAAATGCACTTCATACTCTACATTTGATGGAGAAGATGGATGCCCAACAGACTACATTCAAACAGAAAACTTCCTTTTTACAGACTCTTTATTTGGCCTCTCTCCCAGTTAGAGTATATAGTTTAATCTTGAATGACCTTGCATGAAATGTCTTTGCCTTCTGATGATGGATGGGTTGGGGGGCTGATACTGTAATATCTTTAAAATGTGCTCGTTTGTCTGAGACATGGTATGTTAAGGAACACGCATGACCATGTCCAGTTGATGCATTACTATTGTTGTCTAATAAACAAGAGTTACACATAAATTTCACCTTCCTTATTGTCCTTGACAGACCAGTGCAGAAAAGTCGAAATGTAACAAAGCTTCTCCCAGATTATGCAGGAGGAAGCAACAATGGCTCACAGGACTCCTGAGTCCAAAGGCTTAATCTCTCCCTTCTTGCATGCCCACACTGAGGTACTTAAAGCAGGGATGCAATGGAGGTAAGGGAACTGCCCAGCCATTATCTTCTGGAAAGACAGATTCTGACTCTGCCAACGAAACAGTCAAGGGTTGTAAAACAGAATGAAAGGGATAAATCCTCTGACTAAGGGAAAAAAAGTTATAAGAAGCCTGAGCAGTTGGTTTTTCACAGCTGTCCCCTTCAGGTAATGGATCTTGAGTCCCATACATGGTTCTTTTGCACCACAGGCATGAACCTTATAAATTAAGAGCGGAATCATGATCCAGGGCATCTGAAGAAGGGACAGGCCAGAGCCAACCATCTAGCATTCCAGAAATTCTGGCTTCTAACTCAGGTAGTAGTGATCAATGAAACATTAGCTGATGTAAAGAAATTGAGGGAATCTAATAGTCCTCACTCACCAGATTTGGTCTGGGATAGAGTTCCCCTGCAGGACCTAGCCACAGCGTAGCAAGCTAATATGGACATCATACAGAAACATGTTTCGAGATGACAACTTTTGAGACTCTGAAGCAAAAGGAGCAGTAGAAGTGGCCTCTGCCTTAACAGAGATCAGGTGGGATGCTTCAGTGAGTGGATTTCAGATCAGCCCCATGAAGATCCAAGTCAATCAAGTTCTTCAGCTGAAAACAGAAAGCAGGAGCCAGGGGGTTTGAATGTACTGGTAGAACCATGTCTAGTAACCAGTCTTTGGTATGTATTTCCTCTGGAAGCTTGGACATTCCTCGGACTGGGTTTTGAAGGTGCAAGCATCCCCCTTCTTAGAAGGCACGGCTATCTCCTCCTCCTCTTGCCCTGCCACCAACAGAAGAGTGCTTTAGCACCTCAAACATTGCCAAGGCTAACCCGAGGTTCTTCTAAGTGGGAACATGAATAATGGCTAAGAAGCCCTCGCTTAGAGGTACTTGGGAGAGAGACCCAGAGCTGCTGAGAGTTTCTGTCCATCACAACGACACCCCAATCCCCGTGCCAATACTGCTGCTGACGTCACCATTAGGGGATACCCGTCTCCTATAAAATCTACAGGCCTTTGGCGTGAGCCGTCGGCACACGGCTTACTTCGTTTTGATGGGGAAGAAAAACGAAATTGAAGGTTTTTGCATTCTCGCCGGCTCCAGCTATTATTTGAGGCCCATTGGACAATCATTTACTTTGGATAAATGAGTTATCCATCAGTTACTGCGCTGGAAGCTCCTTTACGCAAATTTCTATGAGTCCTGTAGATATTAGGCCTCCTCCCCAACCATTAGCTCCCTTATTGCAGGAAGTGAGGCAGGATCTTCCCCCAATTTTGTAATCCTATGTGGGGGATGACCCAAGTCCTGGTTCACAGGCATGTGAATTAAAAATGCCTGTTGATACAAGGGCTTTTGATAAATCTGGTCCTGTAGTTTTGGAAGTGAAGGCAACTTCACTGGATATAGGTAAAGATCCCTCTTGTGTATCACTTGCAGATCTATGGAAACTGATCAAGAAATTAGACAGTGATGTGACTCAATCCATTACTCAGTTTAAAGTGTTTATGACTAAAAGTAAGTCTACTATTCAGGCACAAAAAAAGAAAATTGCAAGAGCTGGAGAAAACATCTGTTTTGTATTTACAATTGCCATTGTTGCTTAATGTTGAATCGGCTCATATTAAGGATAGTTTGTTCCTACATAATGAGATTGAGTCCTTAGAAAACCTTGCAAGTTAAGAATTTACGTTTAATTAATTTTCCATGTTCTAGCTTACTTTCAGCTTTAGAAATGTTTAAAAAATATTTACAAAAGATGAGGTCTCTCACATTTATAAAATATTTTATGTAACTAAGAGGAAAAGTTCAGAACAGATTAATCAGCCTATGTTGGATAGTCCTGGCCTCTCTACATTCCTTAAAGAATCAATAGACATGATAAATAATAACAGAACTACGCTTAGAGGTAGATCTTAAAAAAGTTTGCGCCACTGGCGCGAACAAAAGTACACCGGATTTTATAAGATACGCGTGTAGCCGCGCATATCTTATAAAATCCGGGGTCGGCGCACGCAAGGCTGCGCAAAATCGGAAGCCTGCACGCGCCGAGCCGCGCAGCCTGCCTCTGTTCCCTCTGAGGCCGCTCCGAAATCGGAGGGGCCTCGGAGGGAACTTTCCTTCCAAGTCTCCCCCACCTTCCCCTATCTATCCCCCCCCCTTTGTTGGGCAAGTTACGCCTGCTTGAAGCAGGCGTAACTTGCACGCGCCGCCTCGGCATCCCCCTGCACAGGCCGCAGTGCCGGGGGACTCAGGCACTGCGTCCCCCGAACCGTTGCCACGCCCCCGGACACACACCTCTCCCGCCCCTTTTAAGAAGCCCCGGGACTTACGCTCGTCCCGGGGCTTTGCGCGCGCGCCGGCGCACCTACTTTGCATAGGCCACCGGCACGCGAGTGCCCTGCGCGCGTAAATCCGGTAGGATTTACGTGCACAGGGCTTTTAAAATCTAGCCCTTATTGTTTCTTTTTGTGCAGAGCGAGACAAAGATGTAGTTTTCTATAGATACTTGAAGAATAAGGATATATCCTTTTGTGGCCAAAAGATATTAATTTTCCCTGATGTCTCCTGTCCTACACAAGTGCTTAGGGGTCATTTCCTCTCCTTAAAAAAAAAAAAAAAAAGTTTTCGCCCTAGGAGCATCCTTCTTTCTTAAATTCCCTTACAGATGTTTCATAACTTTGCATTCAAATAAATTCATGTTTACTGATCCTCTCCATTTGGAAACTTTTATATTAAATAAGAATATTGAGAAAGGCCCAGAAGACTAGGGTTCTTTTTTGAGGTTGAGCAAGTAGTGGGGATAGTCTTTATTTTAAGTAATTCCAGGTATATTCTCCTTTTTCTTTAATGATGTTATTTTGATGTCGTTTTGTTCTAAACTCCCCAGATTTATAAGGCATTCAATTGCTGTAATTCAGTTTACTTTTGATAGTAAATATTGCCTGTAATTATATGCTACACCAATTATATTTCTTTATCTTATTGTATTAAATAACAAATTTAATAAAGATATAATTAAAAAAAAAAAGCATCAGCATTCAAGGAGGAATCTTAAGGTGCTACCCAAGCAAAACCCTGGGATTTTTTTTATTTTATTTATTTATTTTTAAACGGGCTGCAGTCATTTTCAGAAGCACAAGTTTAATCTGGTCTTAAAAGCCCCTCTAGAAAATCTCATTTGTGTAGAGGGGAAGGAAGCTAGTTCTACAGGCGGCTCCCTTGATCGCTCCACTAGCAGGGAGGGTGGGAGAGAGGAACACCCACATGCTTGGAGGTCACCTGTTGCAATAACTCCATAGAGAACTGCTGCTACGCAGACTCTGTCGTACCACAGGGTAAATCTGTAGCCTCCATAAGTTTCTCTATTCGACTATCAGAGGAAAGAGAAAGGTAAAAAGTCTGGCATGCTTATTTATACACTTTTATTTTTTTTTTTAGCTCAAAGCGACAGTAAAATCGCTAATCCTACCAAAATGGGCAGGTTAACCAAGCCCTGTTCCATATGTACCACAGCGCTGCCTTCCCCTATAGGGGCCAGAACTGGGGAAACTACACAGTTTTGCTTTTTGGCAGGGTACCAACCTTCTGCAGATCACACATCCCTGCATGGCAAAATACGTTGGCTGACATGCTGAGCTGCCACGACTTAACCATGGTGCTTCACCTTCCTTCCCTTTCCACCCACCTGCCCCTCCCACCAAAACCAAAAGCCAGCAGAAGGAGGGACAGGGAAGGGCAGTCACCTCCAACCCCTTGACCAAATTCAAATCCAGCACACTACCATAGAAGACTGAAAGGTACTATAGGGAAGAGGCTAGGCTGCGAGTCTTTTCTTTTTCCTTCTTGTTCTAGGAACCTGCTCTAATAAGAAAAATCAGACCAAAGACTGTTGCCCTAGGAACCTTGTCAGTAGGTCCTGCTGCTGGACCAACCAAGGAAAAAGTCACTGGGGATGACCTCGTGCTGGACCCACTGACACAGGAATTCAGAATCAAGAGTCTACTCCCAAGGGGGTTAGGATAATTAGTCTAACAGGACCGTCACCTGGAGCACCCCCAGGACTCAGCCTCCACCAAGAATGTGGGCCTAAAGCCTTCTTGGGAGCATCCTACTCCTAGCTGCAGTACCAGTCCATATGCCTAGACCATCTGCTGGAAACAGAAAAATACTGGAAGAGTTGAAGCCAGTACCAGACCTTTATAGGGGAAGCACAATCAGCTTTGAGCTATTTTCTCTCTCCATCACCATCTACTGGCAGGAGAACATAACCCACTTGGGGGTCTGGACTGGTCTGGCATGGACAATATGGAAACACCGCCCTAAGCGGATTACGAAAGAAAACACGGATTATTTTAAAACGAACATAAGATGTGTTATATTGGGTCAGACCAAAGGTCCATCAAGCCCAACATCCTGCTTCCAACAGTGGCCAATCCAAGTCACAAGTATCTGGCAAGTACTCAAACATTAAATAGAAAACATGCTACTAATGCCAGAACAAGCAGTGGCTAGTCCCCATTGATTAATAGCAGTTCATGGACTTCTCCTTCAGAAACTTATCCAAACCTTTTTAAAACACAACTTCACTAACCACATTCTCCGGCAATGAATTCACGTTTAATTGTGCATGGAGTGAAAAAAGATTTTCTCTGATTTGTTTAAATGTGCTACTTGCTAACTTCATGGTGTGCCCCTAGTACTTGTATTATCCGAAAGAATAAATAACTGTTTCACATTTACCCGTTCCAAGTCCTTTCATGATTTTGTAGACCTCGGTCATATCCCCCCTCAGCCATCTATTCTCCAAGCTGAATAGCCCTAACCTCTTTAGCCTGATATGTGTACCAGAGTCTGAGACCAACATGGAGACTGCGATTGATCCAGAATCCTCTGCTGCCTTGGCCAGTTTACAGTTCTGGCCATGTGAACTCTAAATGCACTATTGAGCCTGACCTAGAGAAATTACAGGAGACATCTGGACAGCAGCCGGAGCTGTCTAAAACTTGTGATGGAAGGTCATAGGGTCACAAAAAAAAGCAGAAGGAAAGGGTCAGAATCTCAGCTAAAATCTCAACTATAGTGCACCAGCCTAAGCCATGTAGATCTCCCTGAGGGTGAAAAAAATGACAGGACAAAAAGGACTAATGGAAGATTGTGACACCAGGCAATTAGCCCCCAATTTGGGAAGGGGATCAGGGTAACATAAGTAATTTGCCTCTTTTTGACAAACTGTGTACGTGATACTCCCATAGGTTCAATGCAATTTTACTTTTACTTGAGATTGCCTGTTTCATCTATAAAAAGAAAATCTCACTGATGCACGAGAGACAGGGGCTAGTGCTTCTCATAAGCAGAAATTCTGCCATCTGTATCTCCCAAGGATATCTGTATTGCTCATTGATATGCAATAAAAAAGTAATATTTGTTTCTACAAATTTTGGTATGGTATCCTCGTGTCTGTGGAGAAGCAGCTTAAGCGTGTTTGGCGCTTGACAAGCCTTTCCTCATAGGGGAGTCGTTCTGTGCCCTTTATCATTTTGGTCATCCCTTCTCTGTACTTTATCCAGTGCAACTACATCTTTTTTGAGATGAAAGACAAACATTCGACATAAAAGACAATAAAATACATTTTCTGATTTGCTATCATTCACAATTTTTCTAACAGCAATCATAACATTTTCAGAAAATGAAAAAGCAAGCATGAGAGAAGAATGACAGATCTAAATGAAATAGGCCAGTTTTGTTATTGCTATTTTTTAGGCTGCATTATACAGTCTATTTCAAGATGGTAACTTCATGACAGGATTCCTTTTTCCATTATCGTGTTTCTTTATTTGTCACAGAAATAAAGCCTTAACACTACATTTCTAAAATAAGGACGAAGACAAGAAAAATGCACACCCCCCCTTGCAATGAGAAAGATAAAGGGGAAGGAGATAGGGGCAGATCTACACTCACCGATGTTTGCTGGAAATGGGATGTCGTGCACAGCGGGATCAAGATTGATGACATACGGTGGCGATTTCTTCCCATGCAGGTATGCCGTCAGTCTCTGTTGAAAAATGGGGGGGAGACTTTCTTCAGGTGAGGTAGAATGGCACCGACACAACAGTGGATTGTGTATGATGACAGATTTGCCATTAAAGAGCACCCAGAATACTAGTATCACCCCCACCACCCACATTACTGGATGTGTCAAATAACTTACCAGCACACGCATGCTACTGAAATGTGCGTGCAATGAGATCACTTGCTCAGAAGGATCAGAAATGCATGCTTCAATAATAACTACTAATACTATAGCAACCCTGCTTCATAAACTGAAGACTTAGAGCCAAGTTAAGCCTAAGCCATATGCAGCTACTGGAAACACACCCAATGTCTCCCTCTACACCCCTCTCCAGGAGCCTCCAGCACTACAGGTGCTGCTGCTCATTCTTAGCATGGAAGTGATATTCCCTTCTTCACTCTGTTACCTGTAACAGAGCCACTGAAGCAGCTGAAAAAAGCAAACAGCAATGCCTGTGTGAGACAGCCGAGAAAGGCAACTTAGCTGAGCAATGGAAGAAAAAGAAAATAAAAAGAAAATAAAAGGTAGACAGAAGTGGGAGTGCAGAAAAAGAATATTGAAAAAATAAAGAGAATGGATGAAAAATGAAAGGAATATGTGATGACAGACAAGAAAGAAAAAGAAAAAGAAATATATAAGGAGAGAAAAAGGGAAGATGGCATTCTGCCAGCTCTTGACACTCACCAGGATCAGCAAATCCAGTTACCAGGGCCGCTGCCAGAGGTAGGCAAGCTGGGTTACCATCTGGCTGAGAGAGAAAGGAGGCTCCCTTCTACCACCCATGCCTATCCTTTCCCTCCCATGGTTTGTGGGGTTCCGTAGATACACATGTAAGGGACCTTTGGTTCCCCCTTACTAAAGGAGGGTACCATTAAGCAGGGGAGGCTCAATGAGGAAATAAGTGAGAGAGGTTTGGGTTTTGCTCCCCCATCTGGGAACATGCAGATGGTGAGTCCTTGCTGTTTATCATCCCACAGAGCAGTCTAGCCTCATGGATTTTTAATTACCCTTTCGAAGAAGCAGGTTGCTCTCTGTATCCTACTTTAATTTTTCCTAATTTATGGGACAGGAGTAAGGAAGAGTCCCGATGTAGGAGTCAGCCTTCCGTTGACTTGATATTCCATCCCTTTACATATTGCTTTGGACTTAAGACAATTTTTGAGAATTCCGTGAGAGCCAATCCCTGTATTCGAGGCAAGGAAGACCTGCAGTGTGCTCTCTTTCAGAGTATAGACTTGACAGTGACCTGATATAGAGGAAGAACATTTTTTGCATTTACTGTCTTTTTGAACTCTCTCCTTTATTTGGAGGCACAGAAGTTTTTATTCTACCCTTCCTGCTTGATTTTTCTCCTTTTTTGCATTCGAGTAATATTTTTTCCATTTGGATCAGACAGCCCATAGTACCTGGGGTCGGTATTCCAAACCTACCAAAGAAGGAAGTCTTTCATCCAGAAAGATACAGAGGAAGCAAGGAATCCCAGTAAAGTGCACTATCAGGAAAAACAAAGAAGATACAACATAAAGGTAACAAGAACTTTGCTGCTATGGAGGGAAATCTTACATGAGGTGGTGAGAAGGGCCCACTAAACACTGCCTAAGGAGTTACAAGAATCGAGTAACATACCCTTCTGGTGCTGTCTGAGGAATTAAAGTATGTCTAAAGGATTTCTTGGAAGAGATTAAATCTGGGACTATGCTGTAATTAAATATTGGGACTGTATACATTCTAACCACTTCAGTGGGAAGATTTAAGAATTAAAATTAGGAGTTAACATGGACTAAATTCAATCTACTAGGATATTGGAGAAAAATTAGCGAATAAAAAGAATTCAGTATAAATCTAAGAGCTTCCAGTTGAGAACAGAGACTTTGATGAAGAACTAGAGTCACACGTTTATTATATTTTCTTGCTATCAGATTTATTTACTTAACCTCCGGAGAATTTAATTGTAAATAGCATCTAATCAACTATCAGTAAAGTTGGAAACCACTATTCTTCTCCTGTGTGTTATTGGATGTACAGATAGTGTACTGAGGATGGGAAAAAGGGCTTGAAATGCAAAGAAGCAAGGTGTAAGAACTATTGTCTGTCCCCACACTTTGGAACCTGGATCTCAGACAGCAAAGCAATTTGGTGGGAGGCAATGAGTTTCATACAGAGATTGGAGTGGTTATGCAAATCAGGGTGGTCTCTCTATGTGTGCCTGGGTGCCAGTTAAAGGATCCGTTCCCCCCCAGTGTTCAGTGAGCTGCATGGCCTGCAAAAAGAACAGCAGAGGCACAGGCTTTTCAATCTACCTTATAAATGGCCTGTGACCGACGGCCCGCAAATGCGCAGTAGAGACCAGCTCTACCGCGCATGTGCGGGCGAGCACGTCGCTCTGAGGCAGCTTCAGAAAGAAAAAAAAATGGCGGCGTCGGCGGTACCGGCAGCGGGCGGCGACGGCGGTAGCGAGCGGCGGCGGTACCGGCAGCGGGCGGCGACGGCGGTAGCGAGCGGCGGCGGTAGCGGGCGGTAGCGAGGGAGGGAGAAGAGAGAGAGAGGGAGGGACGGACTGAGTGGGAGGGAGGGACGGAGAGAGAGAGTGGGAGGGAGTGACTGAGTGAGAGGGAAGGGACTGAGTGAGAGGGAGGGAGTGGGACTGAGTGAGAGGGAGAGGGGGGGACTGAGGGAGGGAGGGGGACTGGGAGAGAGAGGGAGGGAGTGGGACTGAGGGAGAGTGAGTGGGACTGGAGTGAGTGAGAGTGAGGGGGAGGGACTGAGGGAGGGAGTGGGACTGAGGGAGAGAGAGGGAGGGAGGGAGTGGGACTGAGGGAGCGGGGACTGAGTGAGAGTGAGTGGGACTGAGTGAGTGAGAGGGAGGGAGAGAGGGGGGAGGGAGTGAGTGAGTGAGACTGAGTGGGAGGGAGGGACTGAGTGATAGGAGAGGGAGGGTGGGGAGGAGTGGGTGAGGGAGGGGGTGGTGAAGAGTGAGGGGAGAGAGAAAGAGGGGGAGGTGAGAGACAGAGGGATGTAGCCCGTTTTAACGGGCTTAACGGCTTGTATATGTATAAATGATCTGGAAAGGAATACGACGAGTGAGGTAATCACATTTGCAGATGATACAAAATTATTCAGAGTAAGTGGATTGTGAAACTGCAGGAGGACCTTGAGAGACTGGAAGATTAGGCATCCAAATGGCAGATGAAATTTAATGTGGACAAGTGCAAGGTGATGCATATAGGGAAAAATAACCCATGCTGTAGTTACACAATCAGGCCCATACAGTAAACTGCGCGGAATAGCCAGCTCTCAGAGGCAAGCACCCGCTCTCCCAATGCGCGCCCAGGCACCTCTCCTGGGCACGTGATGCAGTATTTAAATTAGGGCCCGTGCTAATAAGGAGGCACTAAGGACACTAGTGCATTCCTAGCGCCTCCTTATTGGTGGAAGCGTCGGCTGTCAGCGGGTCTGACAGCCGATGCTTAATTTTACCGGTGTCGGTTGTCGAACCCGCTGACAGCCATGGGTTCGGAAAACGGGCGCCGGCAAAATTGAGCATCTGTTTTTCAACCCGCGGGCAGATTTATTTTTTTTTAAGAAGATTTTAATTTTTTTAATTTTGGGGCCTCCAGCTTAATATCGCTATGATATTAAGTCAGAGGGTGTACAGAAAAACAGTTTTTTCTGCTTTTCTGTACGCTTGCCCAGTGCCATCTGAAATTTAAATGTGCGGCTTAACCGCACATTTTATTTTCTGTATTGCGGGTGAATATCTAATAGGCTCATCAACATGCATTTGCATGTGATGAGCGCTATTAGTTACGGGGGGGGGGGGGGGGGGGGGTGTTGGCTGGGCGTTTTCCACGCGCTCAGCCGAGCACACCATTCTGTATTGGCCTGAATGTTAGGTTCCATATTAGGAGCTACCACCCAGGAAAGGTCTAGGCATCATAGTGGATAATACATTGAAATCGTGCGCTGCAGCAGTCAAAAAAAGTAAACAGAAGGGTAGAAATTATTAGGAAGGGAATAGTGAAAAAAAATGGAAAATGTCATAATACCTTTGTATTGCTCCATGGTGAGGTTACACCTTGAGTATTGTGTTCAGTTCTGGTCGCCATATCTCAAAAAAGATATAGTTGAGATGGAGAAGGTACAGTGAAGGGCAACCAAAATGATAAAGGGGATCGAACAGCTCCCCTCTGAGGAAAAGAGGTTAGGCTGTTCAGCTTGGAGAAGAGACAGCTAAGGGGGGATATGATAGAGGTCTTTAAAATCATGAGAGGTCTAGAATGGGTAGATGTGAATTATTTATTTACTCCTTCAGATAATAGAAGGACTAGGGGGCACTCCATGAAGTTAGCAAGTAGCATAGTTAAAGAAAATCGGAGTAAATTATTTCACTCAATGCACAGTTAAGCTCTGGAATTTGTTGCCAGAGGATGTGGTTAATGCAGTTAGTGTAGCTGGGTTTAAAAAAGGTTTGGGTAAGTCTTTGGAGAAATCTATTATTTATTTATTTATTTATTTATTTAAAATTTTTATATACCGGCATTCATGTTGCAAACATATCATGCCGGTTTACATATAACAGGGGTGTACAGAGAACAGTTGAATAACCTAATAGTGAGGAAGGAAGCAGTTACATATAACAAGGTAATAGAACTGGGAGAAGAGAAGAGAAGGGAGAGGATAACATTAGATAGAGGTATTTACATTAGTAACAACATTTTTACATGTGGAAGTGGTAGATCTGGTTGAATAGAATTAATCAGTGTCCGGGAAGGCTTTTTTAAACAGCCAGGTCTTAAGTCTCTTCCTGAAGGTTGGGAGGCTGGGCTCCTGTCTAAGGTCCGGTGGGATGGAGTATTAATAACTGCTATTAATCAAGCTGACAAAGAATATCCATTGCTATTACTGGCATCAGTAGCATAGGATCTACTTAAGAGTTTGGGTATTTGCCAGGTACTTCTGACTTGGATTGACCACTGCTGGAAACAGGATGCTGGGCTTGATGGACCCTTGATCTGACCCAGTATGGCAATTTCTTATGTTACTGTAAGAGAGGCAGTCGAATTAGAAGCAACAGGACATGAAGAGTAGAGGTGAGAGAGCGCTGCCAGGGGACTAGGTGAAAGAGCTGGGACTGTCAGGGCCAACAGTGTGCAGGGAACCCACACTTGTTTCTCCTCCTGCCCCCCAGGTTCTGTTAAGCCCAGTTAGAAACCTACCAATTACCTTGAACTTTGGACCCTTAAACTAAAAACAGGTTCATCATCCCCCACATATTTAGTCATTAACCTGTTGAAGAAAAGATAACTCTCAAAAGCTTGTCACCGATTTATCAAATTAGTCCATAAAAAGGTATCACCTACAACTTGTTTGTTAAGCCCTAATTCCACAAATCCAAATGTACTAATACTGCTACCACAACTTCTAGTCACAAATGAAGAATGGACCTAAGGGTCGTAGGCTTGTCACTTCACCCCAACAGGCTGATCCAGTCCTGGTATTGCAGGCATAAAGTTGCAGGTCTGCTAGTCTTAGAGAAATCAATGGGAAAATCAGAATTACAACAGCTTGCATGCACTAGTGGAAATCGGGCCTGGACCAGCGACAGTGATGGCAGCGAAGGAATATGGTAAACACAGATCAGCAGAGATGCACCGCATTTCAGAGCTTCCATGACTCCCGGGGGGTCTGCCCTCCCAAGGGATAGGCCCAATCCTTTAGCTACCAACTACAACCCAGGGGCGCCCTGGGGAGTATCTGTAGCTCGGATTCTTCCACTCCCAATCAGTAACGCAGATGTCAGAGCGTGCGAAAGACAAACGGTCTGGACGGGCCTGCCGGCTCCTTCCTGCCTCTTGTACCACTTGCCGGACCCCCAGCACCCGTGGAGCCTCAGGCCGTCTCCCTCCCCTGGCCACAAGCTGAGACGAGCGCTAACATCACGGGGCTCGGCCCAGTTCCTCGCTCACCTGCACGAAGCTGGTCTTCCCGGAACCCGCCATGCCCAGTACGATCAGACACACCGGCTCCGGCCAGTCTCTGGGCGGCAGCATCGCCACCGGCTCGCCGCTTCCCCCGGCCGCCATGACTGCGCCCGGAAGTCCCTTCCACCTCCCTTCGCGTTGGTGTGTGGGAGAGAATAGATTGGAGGAGATGCGGAAATAGAATCAATACGTCACGCAGACGCACGCGGACGTGGGCAGAGCGAGGAGCGCTGTTGCCGGATAGCGAGGACCTGTTCCACAGAGATGCACCGGGTTAGCTAGCTAGAGCGGCAGGTCCGCCCGGACTCCCCCGGGTGATCGAGTGTGACATGGTTGATTCTGTGCTGTCTGCTCGAGCTGCGCAGTGAATGCCTCCCCCTGTCCATAGTCGTTTGCAGGTAATCTGACCAGGCATAATAGGAACCAGCACCTTGCACTTGTCTGTCATTGTCCTTCTAGAACCCTGTAATTTTATCTTACTGTTATTATCACTATTTTGTAAATGTTTCCCTTTTATTTTAACTATTTTGAGAGCAATAGTAAAAGCTGCTTCCATAAGTGAAATGCTGTTTTACCTTTGGAAATGGACTTTATACATTTTTTTAAATTAATATTTTATTGACTTTTTGCAACGGTAACAGCTGAATAAACAAAGCAGTCACTTTTTTCAATATTACATCAATCGCCCATTTAGGTAATGGAAAATTCCAAGGGGATGCATAATGAGCAGCTTAAACTAGTCAGCATGTCCCCCCAGCAGTGTTTCTGCCAGCTGGCGGGACAGCATGAAATAAGAAAGCACAACAAAATATAATGAGCAAATTGCAGAAAGCTCCCCCTACCCCCCCCCCCCCCCCCCCTTCCCAAATATCAAGACATAAAGTAAAAATTAACATCCTATTACAATATTTTGTGTTAGGGAACGCTAGGAGAGCGATCCCCACTTGAGGGGTTTGTGTGCCCTTGGGCCTCTGCACGATCCCAGAAGAATCCAAGACAGCACCGAGGGTTGGCGAGACGTGTCCAAGCATGGATGAAGACAAAGTCTAACCCTCTGCCGAACCAGCATGCTTCTGGAAGCCAACAACACTATATTGGTTAGTGAACAGTCCGACGACCATTCCCAACCCTTTCGGACCTGCCGCTGGGTATCGGCAAGAAGCAGCAGGCCGGACTGAGGATGAGGGCAGATGGAGGCCTTGTGACACAGAAGACTCAAGACATGACGAGAAGACTCTGGATGTGGATGAGGAGCTTGGAAGACTAGACGAGACGAGGAGCTTGGAAGACTCTCAACGAGATGAGGAGCTGGGGAGGTTCAGACATTGGCACCGTCTCTCAGGGCGCCCTACACAGCCCACCGATACAGGCGGACCCAATGAGCTGGTCACGGACCACCCTGTCCCTGTCGCACGCCCTACACAACCTGGAGAGATTGGTCACGGACCACGCGGAGAACGGGACTAGCACAGGAAGGGAATCCTGCTGAGACGAAACTCCAATGACGAGAACAGAAACCGACAAGATGGATTTACCCCAACAAGATGTCATCTGGAGAACCAAAGGAGCTGGAGGGTCAGGAGGACTCGGAACGAGCGAAGGAGGAGCGGCTCAGGCTCTCACGGGCTCCTCCCAGGGGAGTAGCGGCTCAGGCTCTCACGGGCTCCTCCCGGGGGAGCCGCGGGCTTCCGAGGGTGAAGGCTCTTCTGGCCTCCAGGGCCCAGCCGCTTCCATCGACCATCTCTTCGGCCGCTTCCTTGATCCTTGGTCACATAGGGTCACACCTAAGTTCAAGAGGCTCGGGTCCCTACAGTCCCTCCTGGGGGGACCTTGGACTTCCAGTGGTGAAGCCTTCTTCGGAACACCTCTTCAGCGCCGCCTTCCGGCTGCGACGCCCACTGTGGGTCCCCACAGTACAACACCTGCAGTCTCAGCTAGCCCAAGAGTCCACAACCGTAACAGCCGCCTCCGGGTCCACCTCTCTTCGCAGCCTAATACCGCCGTCGGGGCCTGCTCCTCTGTCTGCGCAGCAGGGACGCTGCTGTGCGTAGTCCTGCTCCTCCATGGGCCCTCCTCTAGGCGCCGACGCGCACCTCTTCGCTCTATTTAAAGGGCCAGTGGTGGGAAAATCCCACGGCTCACCAGAAGTCCTCTTCACTCCACTTCCTGCTTCAGCCCGATTTAAGGATTCAGTTCCTGTTCCTCGAGGCCTTCAGATCCAGAATCCACAGTTGTCTGTGTTCCTCTTCGGGTCAAGGTCCTCCATGGTCATTATTTGTCTAGATGGCTCTTCGTTCCGTGTTCTTGGTCTCCTTGTCCTGATGTTCCTGGTCTCGTCCTTCGTCGGAGCTCCTTTGACGCCTGTTCCAAGTCCTGATGTTCCAGATGTTCCGTGTTCCTGATGCCTTCATCTTCACCTCTGCAACCAGTTCCCAGTTTCCTGCGTCCACCTTTCCTGGCGTGCCACCATTGTGGTCCGTGACCAGCTCATGGGGGACTGTGTAGGGCGCTTGGTGGTACAAGACCTTCTTCTTATCTGCAGCACAAGTCTCTGGAAGACCCTTGTTTTTAATGTTCCAATTTCCGAGTCTTGAATCCTGAATCTTGAATCCTGTCCCGGTCTTTGGAGTTCCTTGCCTGCTTCCGTCCATGCCCAAGACTCTTCCAGAACCTGCTCTGCTCAAACGTGGCTGTGTAGGGCGCACCCCGTGCAGGCCTCTACTGAATCTTTGACATGTTCCACTACTTCGCCTGGAGTCTGCCTCGCGCTCAGTGTGGTCTACGACCAGCCATGGGCGGCTGTGTAGGGCATGCTGCGATGCAGTTCTCACCCAGTACTTTCGCCTGAGTCCTGAAACCTTGCCTGAGATCTTCTGAGTAACCTGAATCATTGTCCGAGTCCTTCCAAGTTCCAAGTCTTCGTCTGAGTCTTCCAAGTAACCTGAGTCCTTGTCTGAGTCCTCCCAAGTTCCTAGTCCTCGTCTTGTTCCTGCCCTCAGCCTCCGTCTGGCTTCACGTACTCGTCATTCCCAAGCAACGGGTCCAAAAGGGCTTTCAAGTGGCTGGAGGGCTACTCCTGAGACCAGCATTGAATTGCTGGGTCTCCTTGGTGCATGTGGGTCCAGCAGAGGGCTGATCCTGCTTGGTGCCTGTTCCAAGTACCTTGCTTTAGTTCCAGTCCTGCTTTGTTCCTGTTTGCCCGTGCTTGCATGCGCTCACCTCCCACGGTGTGATTCGGGGCTCCTCTCTGAATCGTGCTGTGGTTCAGGGGCTCACGCTCTCCCATGAGCTAGCGGCCATGCCGGTATCAGGACCTGTAGGTCGTGGTCGCAACAGTCAGGCCTCGGAAGAGAGCCGCCTAGTGACCCACAAGTTGATCTCCCTGTTGCAGGAGCTCTGCTGGGTGGTGAAACTGGCCAAGAGTAGTCTTCAGGCTGCTCAGTCGGCCGAAGGAGGAGAGAGTGCGGGCCTCCTGCTATCTTTGAGCTGTTCAGCCCACTAATCTTCCTGCTTGGGGGGGAGGGAGGGAGGGAGCGGAAGCTGTGCGCGCATGCATGCCCATACCAATGCACGCCCACGCACAGCTTCTGCTCTCTCCGCCCCCCCAAGCAGGAAGATTGGTGGGCCATACGACCTGAAGACAGCAGGAGGCCCATGGCATCGTGGTGGAGCTCATCCCGCTACGACCCATGATAACAAGAGACCATGTGTGTGTGAGCTTGCATGTATGTGTGAATGAGTGAGAGCCTGTGTGTGTCTGAGAACCTGTTTGTGTGTGCATGTGTGTGTGTGTGTCTGTGCAAGATCCTGTGTGTGTGTGTATGAGACTATGTAAGAGCCTGTGTCTGTGTGAGAGCTTATGTGTTTGTGTGTCTGTGAGAGCCTTTGTGTCACTGTCAAATATCATAAACTGCTGCTTAACCCAAGGACTGTACCCAAACAGTCTAAAAAACGCTTCCCTCAAACCCCTCCTTAAGAAACACAACTTAGACCCTAGTGAACTAGCTAATTTTCGCCCTATATCAAATCTTCCATTCTTAGCCAAACTTACAGAAAAGGTGGTTAATACCCAGCTCTCAGAATATTTAGAAGATCACAATATACTCTATCCTTCACAGTATGGTTTCCGCAAATCACACAACACAGAAACCCTGCTCATCTCACTAACAGATCATATTATTATGGGACTGGACAAAGGACACTCTTTTCTTCTAATCCTCCTAGACATCTCGGCGGCGTTCGATACTGTCAACCACGCCATCCTCCTGAATCGCCTATGAGACATAGGCATTTCAGGACCAGTCTACAACTGGTTCAAATCGTTCCTTAGTGATAGAAGCTTCAAGGTCAGGATAAATAATAAAGAATCACCACCGACAAATTCATCTCTGGGCGTACCTCAAGGATCCTCCCTGTCCCCCACCCTTTTCAATATCTACCTCCTCCCCCTGTGCCAACTCTTAACAAGTCTCAACCTTATTCACTCCATTTACGCAGATGATGTTCAGATCCTGATCCCCATAACGGAATCCATCACCAAATCACTCTCGATCTGGAACAACTGCCTACAATCTATCACTAGTCTCCTCAACAGTTTAAATCTGGTCCTCAATGCTAATAAGACTGAACTCCTCCTCATTTCCGCCAACCAAGACAACTTCCAGTCACAGACTCACCATAACCACGCCCTCACTCATACTCAGGTTAGAGACCTTGGGGTAATACTCGATAACCGTCTTAATCTAAAGAGTATGATTAACACCATAACCAAAGACTGTTTCTACAGACTACAGGTATTAAAAAGACTCAAACCTCTATTATATTTCCACGACTTTAGGACAGTTCTTCAATCCTTGATATTTGCCAAAATAGACTACTGCAGCGCTCTTCTCACAGGACTTCCCAGCTCAACCACCAAGCCACTACAGATGATACAAAATGCCGCGGCCAGAATCTTGACCAGCACCAACCGGAGAGATCATATTACACCCATCCTCCGAAACCTACACTGAGATCCACAGTCAACCACAGAGTCCTACACAAATCTTTAACTTTAATACACAAATCCATCCACAATCTCCTTTATCTCGACCTTGAAATCCCGTTCAAACTTCATACATCCAGCAGACCAATGAGAGAAATATACAAAGGAGCGCTACAAGCCCCTCCAACCAAAGCCACGCGACTCATCTCATCCAGGGACCGAGCATTTTCGACAGCAGGCCCAGCCATCTGGAACAACCTCCCTGCAGAACTCAGGCTGGAACCTTGCCTGCTAACATTTAAGAAAAAACTCAAAACGTGGCTGTTCCGCCAAGCCTTCCCAGAACCCTGGGACACACATTAGGCATTTAATCTACTCTCGAACAATGGAACCTCCCCTCCCCGCTGATTACCTGAACGGCATGGATACCTCCTCTAATATGTGGACTAACACTAGTCTGAAATTTTGTTATGTCTCCCTCTAACTTAATCTAAGTTGATGCCCTCTTCGGGCCTTTTTTCTTCCAGCTACCTAAGCTTCCAAGTTCACGGTCCTCGTTTAATGTAATTTTTGTTTCCTTTATCTCAGTTATTTACCCCTGTTCGATGTAAACCGAACTGATATGGTATTTAACCATGAAGGTCGGTATAGAAAAATGTTAAATAAATAAATAAATAAATAAATATAGGCTCTCACAGGCCCGCACACACATTATGTATCTGTGAGAGTGAGGGAAAGGCAGTCTGTATATGTTAGAGAGAGGGAGTGTGTGAGAGAATGAATGTGTTATTGTGCATGTGTGTAAGAGAGAAGATAAAATTTATGTGGCCCTCCCTCCCCCAATCCACGACAATCTCAGGGTGACTTGAAATCAGATCCCAGGTATGGAGAGCAGATTTTAAAATCCTTTTTAGTTTTTTTTTTTTGTTTTGTTTTAATTCTTTATCAAGTTTTTCAATTACATGACAAGGAACAACCTTGCAAGAAAATACAGAAACAAATAATATTTAAGAAATTATACATACATTCACTCATGTATATGATTCTTTTAGAAATTTTCCTCTATAGTTTTTCATTGGAAATTTGAGGGGGGAGGGAAAAGAAGAAATTTAAGGCAATACAATTTCAACTATTACGGTCTTTCAAACACTCTGCTTTCTATTTTACCCCGATTAAACATGGTCTATGTCCCCCCATCTAAGAACTGTCTCAATTGTTCGGGCATAAAGAAAATATATGTATTTCCTGCTGATTTTACAAAACATTTACAAGGAAAACATAATAGGAAACTCGCTCCCTTGGCCAAGACCTCTGGGCGCATAGCTAGAAACATTTTTCTATGTTGTTGAGTGGACCTCGAAAGGTCTGGAAAGACCCTTACCAACCCACCCATAAAAGCATTATTAATATTTTTGAAATACGCTTTCATCAACTGCCCCATCTCCGATTCTGTGAAAAAGGTAATAAAGAGAGTCGCCCTTTCTGAGACTTCCATATTTGAATTTTCCAAATATTGTGTTAAATTTGCGAACTCATCCCTAGTTTCCTCCGTTGATATCTGGGGGCTGTTCTTTCTAGGTGGCAGAAAAAAATATTTTCTTTACAGGTGGCACCATCTCTCTTGGCATTTTTAGGGTCTCAGTCACATATCGCTTGAAAGTCACCAGAACTGGTTCTCCTAATACTTTAGGAAAATTGACCATCCTAACATTCAGATGTCGAAGGTAGTTTTCTATAGATTCAAGTCTCCTTTGTGATGTTTTGCAATCCTTCATAAGGGTTGTATTAAGCGCTTGAGTCTGATTTAACTTACCAGATATATCTTGCATAAGGTTTGCATGATCTTGCAATTTCTGTGTATGCTCTTTATCCACTGAAGCCAATTTCTTCTCAAAACTACCCAATGGATTCTAATGTAATCTCTGTCGTGGTCTTTCTCTCGCCGTTTCCAGAGAATCAACTCCTGTTAATTTTCTTTCCTTTAATCCTGCAAGACCAGTCCAAACAATTTGGCTATGTCCCTTCTGCCAGTAAAATGGAGACAGAAAAAAAAATCTTAATGCTGACTTCTCTTCCCCTATAGAGGTCTAGTGCTGCCTTCAGCTCTTCAGTATCCTATGTCAAAGCTAAGACAACCAAAGGCAATTGTTTCTTTTGGTTTCCAAATCACCACCACAATCAAAACCTGATGCAGCAAGAAACTTCACTCCATGGTCATTAATCCAAGAATTAGATAATCCCTACACCAAAGTCATGATTAGGCCAACAAAGTACTCTCTACTAATTTTCTGAATTTGTCAGACTGAGAGCCTTTGATCATTGTGATTTCCCTGGGTGGATTATGAACTGATCTAGAAGGACTAAAGGAAACTAAATTAGCAGGCAAGTTTAAATTTCTCCTTCCTTATCATTCAGGGCTAGTGCAATTGTGTATTGGCTCCCTAGGTGAACCTTTGGTCATGCACCCCCCATCCCCATTCGTGGTAACTCTAGCAGTGCGCTACCTGCTTTGGTAGTATCGGTTCTCCCCCACTAGGCCTCATGCTGGTGGGATTTTGCTGCCCCCAAAATTTTGGCACTTTAGGTAACGGCCTAGTTTGCCTAATGGAAGCACTGGCCCTGTTATCAACCATGCCAGACCAGTCCAAACAAGTGGGACTTTCTAAAGCTCCATTCAGACCTGACAGGAGGAAGCCACAATAGTTCTTAGACTCCTGCATTCAAGGCATAGTCGTTCCCAGCCTGTTCATCCACACTGACATCCCTAGAGCAGAAATGCACCAGAGACCAAGACATTGCAGGCCAGTATCCTCTGGAAAGACAGGTTCTTATTCTGCCTATGAAGAGTCTTGCACCCTTATCGAGTGGATCCTGTAGGACCTACAAACTCTTGCAGGAGCAGGCCAAAGCACTCATCATCTTGATTCTTCCTGAAATCAATGCCTTAGAAACAACTGTGTTTTAGGATGCATCAAAGATTTATCCAAGAAAAAACTGGCCACCTACATACATCTCAAAGATGACCTATAACAGACTTAGATTGGCTGCCCCTGTCCTGGCTTACATCACTCTACTTTTTCACCATCATAAGTGAGAAAAGCCTGATTATGACTGAAGTGAAACACTATCCTTAGAAGGGGGATAGTACTGGGCTCAGAGATACCTTTTCCATTAAAATTACCAAAGGCCACCAAGGAGACTGACTTCAACAACAAGACTCAAGATGCCGTATGAGATTTATTTATTTATCTATTTATTTAAAGTTTTTCTTTACCGACATTCGTCAGGGACATCATGCCGGTTTACATGGAACAAGGGTAAACTCTGGAATTTGTTGCCAGAGAATGTGGTTAGTGCAGTTAGTATAGCTGTGTTTAAAAAAGGATTGGATAAGTTCTTGGAGGAGAAGTCCATTACCTGCTATTAAGTTCACTTAGAGAATAGCCACTGCCATTAACAATGGTTACATGGAATGGACTTAGTTTTTGGGTACTTGCCAGGTTCTTGTGGCCTGGTTTGGCTCTGTTGGAAACAGGATGCTGGGCTTGATGGACCCTTGGTCTGACCCAGTATGGCATTTTCTTATGTTCTTATGTTCTTATGTAGGGTAACAAGTTAATAATCAGTTACAGAAAACAAGGGCATAGTAAACTGGGAAAGGCGACAAAGTATATAACTATAGATAGGACAAATTGAAATTGGAACAGTAAAGATAACTGATGATGAAGGATATATTAGCGGGAAAATAAATAGGTAAAATTATGTACATGATATGTTTCTAAATCTAAGGTAGCAAAGAGACAGGGGCTTATCAAAGTATCAAGTTTTCTACAACAAATAGCAAGTTTCCTAGGGGTTAGGAAGGGAAGCTAAAGGCAAGAAGGAAAATTGGGGAGAAAGCGGAGAGTGCTAGGTGAGAAACGGTAGGAGATCCTTGGGGGTTAATGTGTACAGAATTTGATAGGAAGAGAGGACAGATCCCTTTAAAATTAAACTCAGGTTCTAAATTGAGTAGACTTTCCACAGCAGAAGACTTGTGTTCTTGACTCCTTAGAAGAAAGTATCCTATTAGAAACAGTAGTCAGACAACTTCTATGACTGTGTCCCTTCCAGCAACCAGAGCCAGTCTTTGCTTTCTGTGAGATTTGCAAGTTATACCTTCATCCTAGTCTCCTCTGGCAAAAGGGCAAAATTGAAGGAATGGATCCCTCAAAGGAAAATATTGTCTCCTCTGTAAACTGGACAAACAGAAGCTCCAAACTCTAATTCTGATCCGCTAATGGTCCTCTTTCAAGCCACTGAAGGCTGTTACCCTTGACACCAAATATCCTTATTATGTGGCCTGGTTCTCTCATCAAACAAGATTTTAAACCCTAAATGATTCTGTCCATTCTCTTTTAAAACCTAGAAGAATCATCTGACTGGGAGAAAGGGTGAAGGAAAGCCTTTGCTTACACTTTCAGAACTCAGTGTAGGGAATTTCCAAGCTCCTAGTGGGACCACACATAGAAGACTAGATATCGGTCATAGTTCTACAAGGATATCCAACCTCTGGACACCTGATTTCTTTTTTTGGCTGAAGAACTTGCTTGTCTTGGAGCTTTACCGGGCTGATCTGAAATCCACTTGTGTTGGTGTCCCATCTGACCATTAATAGGGCAGAAGCCATTTATGTCAGTCCTTACACTTCAGGGTCTCAAGACTGTCAGTTGAAAACATTTGTCTTTATGATGATGGTGTTGGCTCTTGCTAGATACTGCAGGGGAACTCCATCCTAGCCCAAATCTGATCACTTACCAGAGTACCTGAGGGCTATTAAATTCCCTCAGCTTGCTCACATCAGCATTACATTGACTGCCACCACCTGGGCTGCCTTCTCTTGCAAGAGACCAGAATTTTTGGAGTGCTAGATGGTTGGCTCTGGCCCTCGCTCTAGATCTGGACCCATGAAGGAGACTTATCTGTAGCATGGGTCTCCCTCTTTTTACAGTCATATTGGAAGCCAGCAGAGGGAGAGAAAAGGGAATGTGATTATCTCAGATCCCTTGACCGAGTCCAAATACGGCACAAGACCATAGGAGACTGGGAAGCAGTTCAGCGAAAATGCTGTGCTGCAAGCCTTTTTTTTTAAACCATCTGGTGCTTGATCTACTGGTGCGAGAACTCAGGCCCCATCTGAGTCAGTTCCCAAGACAGAAGGGAGAATCAGTTCCACCAGGACCATCATCCAGAGCGCCCCCCCAAGACTTGGCCTATGCTCCCACTGGGGAACTGAGCCTAAAGCTAACCTATGCTCCACCAGCAACCTGGGCCTATAAAGCCTTCCCGGGAGCAACCAACACATAGTTGCATCACCAGTCCACACATTGGCACCATCTGCTGGAGACCAGAGAAATACTGGATAGCTGAAGGCAGCATCAGATGCCTGTAGGGGGGCGTGTAGTCAGCTTCGAGCTTTTTTCTTTGTCTCCATATACTGGCAGGGGGATCATAACCCATTTGTTTGGACTAGAAGAAAAAGTATAGGTAGATTTGTAGATATGCCTCATTTCTGCATCCCACTGCTACTCAGCCTGGGTCTGTTCTATTTCTATATTTTTCCACATGTCAATCACTACTGCACACTATACCCTGCAGCTGTGCCACTTTCTTGATAGGAGAGATGCCCAGGAGAAACAGTTAAGTAATTCTGAGCTGATCTTTGTGGTAGATGACTCTCAAAGCCACAGCACTGGGAGTTATATTGTAGCGCACTGGTAGTTAGCATTGATTGCTCTGTGCGTACAAAATACAGATTTGGCACCTTTGGAGCTGTACTAAAAGGGGGTTGTTTGTAATATCTGCCCCATCTGCCACCCATCTCTCTCATTACATAACTATCATATCACGTGGAATCCTTGTCCATACATGCCTCTACATTCACTCATATAAAAGAAGCACCAATTACTACTACTGCTGCTCTGAGATCTGAACTCTTAGGAGAAAATTATACAATTTAGTTATAGTGTTTTGGATACCTGGCACTGGGGAGCAGAAGGTAATAGTCCCTTGCCATGTGTGATTTAGTTACTGGAAAAAAGCTTAAGAGACAGGAAGTTTTGTTATTTTGTGATATCCAGGAAATTCTTGGAGAAGCAACAATGCTATAACTGAAAAAAAATACACCAAAGGACACAAACGTTAGTGGTAGAATCAGGGATAGAATCAACTGCTTCCAACTTGAATTCTAATGTTATAACCATGGGGAACAATCTTTCTTCCTCTTTTTTCTTCTCTACCATCCCCATCTCCAAACAATTGGGCATCTATTTCAGTTCTCTCAGGTGCTTTGAGATGTGTAAGATCAAATATGTATTGTAATAATCAGGTAAATCTAGCATTCCTTTAAATCCCTTTCTGTTTCTCATAATCTAGCCCTGAAGATCAACTTACTCCTAGTTTTTACTTCTAAATTCTACCTCTACTGCTATCACATCTTCTATTATTGCTTTCTACCATCTCCTGGATTATTATAAGAACATAAGAAATTGCCATGCTGGTTCAGACCAAGGGTCCATCAAGCCCAGCAACCTGTTTTCAACAGAGGCCAAACCAGGCCACAAGAACCTGGCAATTACCCAAACACTAAGAAGATCTCATGCTACTGATGCAATTAATAGCAGTGTCTATTCCCTAAGTAAACTTGATTAATAGCAGTTAGTGGACTTCTCCTCCAAGAACTTATCCAAACCTTTTTTGAACCCAGCTACATTAACTGCACTAATCACATCCTCTAGCAACAAATTCCAGAGCTTAATTGTGCAATGAGTGAAAAATAATTTTCTCCAATTAGTCTTAAATGTACTATTTATATTTATTTATTTATTTCAAATTTTTATATACCGGCATTCGAGACAGCAGTCACATCATGCTGGTTCACATAAAACAGGGGTGCATAGAAAACATAACTATAACAAAGGTGCTGAAAAGGCAGTTACATATAACTACTACTTGCTAACTTCATGGAATGCCCCCTAGTCCTTCTATTATCCGAAAGTGTAAATAACCAATTCACATCTACTCATTCAAGACCTCTCATGAACTTAAAAACCTCTATCATATCCCACCTCAGCTGTCTCTTCTCCAAGCTGAACAGCCCTAACCTCTTCAGCCTTTCCTCATAGGGGAGCTGTTCCATCCCTTTATCATTTTGGTTGCCCTTCTCTGTACCTTCTCCATCGCAACTATATCTTTTTTGAGATGCAGCGACCAGAATTATACACAGTGTTCAAGATGTGGTCTCACCATGGAGCGATATAGAGGTATTATAACATTTTCCGTTTTATTAGCCATTCCCTTCCTAATAATTCCTAACATTCTGTTTACTTTTTTGACTGCTGCAGCATTCTGAGCCGACGATTTTAAAGTATTATCCACTATGATGCCTAGATCTTTGTCCTGGGTGGTAGTTACTAACATCGTGTAACTACAGGAAGGGTTATTTTTCTCTATATGCAACACCTTGCACTTGTCCACATTAAATTTCATCTGCCATTTGGATGCCCAATCTTCCACTCTTGCAAGGTCCTCCTGTAATGTATCACAATCCGCTTGTGGTTTAACTACTTTGAATAATTTTGTATCGTCCGCAAATTTGATAACCTCACTCGTCATATTCCTTTCCAGATCATTTATATATATATTTTATATATATATTGAACAGCACCGGTCCAAGTACAGATTCCTGAGGGACACCACTGTTTACCCTTTTCCACTGAGAAAATTGACCATTTAATCCTACTCTCTGATTCCTATCTTTTAACCAGTTTGTTATCCACAAAAGGACATCGCCTCCTATCCCATTACTTTTTAGTTTTCTTAGAAGCCTCTCATGAGGGACTTTGTCAAATGCCTTCTGAAAATTCAAATACACTACATCTACCGGTTCACCTTTATCCACATGGATTATTATACTTATCTCTTCAGTATATTGGCTTTCTTCTCTCTGCTTTAACATTAAATGATCCTCTTTCTAGTCTCACTTCTAGATCTTTCAAAGCTTTTGGTATGATCCATCATTTTTTTTTGTTTCATGTTCAGTTTTGTAAGATTTAACAGCAGGACCCTCACTTGGTTGGCTTTCTGTATAACCTGTAGGTGCTTTCTGATATCCGTGAATCACTCTGTCTTTTCACTTCTTGCCTGGACACTGAGGCCTTACTGCTACCTCTACTTCTACATAGTAAATGTCAGCAGATAAAGACCAGTTGGCCCACCCAGTCTGCCCAGTTGATCTTGCCTACACTGCTCTAGCTAAGGATATCTGCCAGCTGTCAGCCATACAATTTTAACCACCCACACTACTCTAACTCTATTCATCACTTTTCCTTATTCTTAGAATAATAGGAGGTGAAAAAGGCATCTTCCAGTTATCAGCTATACAAGCTTGATGGCATACTCTTTATCCTCATCAGTTTTCTTGTCTTCCTGAGTTGGTTCTCTATTGTTACGGGTAAAAAAAGCATACAGGTTTCCAAACCTAAATCAACACCCAGGTCCCTCATTTCTTTTACCAAACCTCTCATTCCTGTACTTACCACAGCCCTCTGTATTTGCCCCAAAACTTCTTAAGTTCCACCACCTTTGAAGGTAGCTTATTCTGAGTGCTACCATCCTATTAAGAAATACAGTATTTCCACAGAGCCTCCCTCCCTCCAAATTCATAGAATGATTCCTTGTCAATTAATTTCTTTTTCTATAGAAAATTGCACCTGTGTGTACTTTATTTTAATGAATAGAAGGTTGTCAATAGAAATAAAAAAATACATTTAATTGTCTGTATGCAAATACCAGAAGTTTAAAAAATAAGACTGGAGAGTTAGAATGTATGACCTTAAATGAAGATACAGACATAATAGACATCTTTAGCCTTTCCTCATAGGGGAGCCATTCCATCATTTTGATTGCCCTTCTCTGTACCTTCTCCAATACAACTACATCTTTTTCAGATGTGGCAACCAGAACTGCACACATTATTCAAAGTGTGGTGTCACCATGGAGCGATACAGAGGCATTATGACATTCACTGTTTTATTTGCCATTCCCTTTCTAATAATTCCTAACATTTTGTTTGCTTTTCTGACTACCACAGCATACTGAGCTGACAATTTTAATGCATTATTCACTATGATGCCTAGATCTCTTTCCTGGGTGGAACTCCTAATATGGAACCTAACATCATGTAACTACAGCTTGGGTTATTTTTCCCTATATGCATCACCTTGCACTTATCCATATTAAATTTGATATGCCATTTGGATGCCCAATCTTCCAGTCTTTTCAAGGTTCTTCTGTAACTTACCATAATCCGTATAATTTTGTGTCATCCACAAATTTGATCACCTCACTCATCATACCTCTTTCCAGATCATTTATAAATATATTAAAAAGCATCGGTCCAAGTACAGATCCTTGAGGCACTCCACTGTTTACTTATTTCCACTGTGAAAACAGACCATTTAATCCTACTCTCTGTTTCCTGTCTTTTAATCAGTCTGCAATCCACAAAAGGACATCGCCTCCTATCCCATGGCTTTTTAGTTTTCTTAAAAGCCTTTCATGAGGGACTTTGTCAAACGTCTTCTGAAAATCCAAGTACACCACATCTATCGGTTCACCTTTGTCCACATGTTTATTTACCCCTTCAAAAAAATGTAGCAGATTTATGAGGCAAGACTTCCCTTGGGTAAATCCATGCTGGCTGTGTACCTCTGTTGTGAGGGTGGACCTTTGGGCCGAGGGGGAGTTGGTGCTACCTGTGGGAAAGAGCCCCAAAGGTCCCCACCATCGGCAAACAGAGCTGGTGGAAGCAGAGGGCCAACTGGAGCTTCACCAATACCAGCTCACATTCCCCTTAGGTTGAGCCCTCGAGTGCCAGGGCCGGTCGGTCTTAGGTGGGGGCCTCTGCAGTAATGGATGTCCAGGAAGATGGGAACTCTGCAGCCAGCACACTGAAAGGTCAGCAGAGGAACAGCCAGGAGTCAAAAGATGATTAAGCAATGTAGGTATAAAGGCAGTGGTCAGAAGCACAGAGCAAAATACAAGGTCGGAGTTCAAGCAGTGGTCGAGGCAGGTGGCGAGAAGCAAGGTCGGAGTCCAGTCCAGAGTCAAAGCCAGAAGATCAATCCAAAGGGATGACAAAGAGGAGGAGGATGAGGACCACAGACGTAAGATGGGACTTTGGATCCAGACAAAGGAGAGACTGACCAGGAAGACAACTCAGGAAACAAACCGGACTGCCAGGAAAACAGGAACAGGAACTCGGGAACAACGTACAGAAGAAGGAGCCAGGAAGCAAGGATCAGAGTTCAGGAACTAGGAATGCAGGCAATCCGCTAGTCCCAAAGGTGTCGACCCATTGCCAAGGCAAGGACTGGAAGCTGGAGCAGACCTGAAGAAGTCCTGGGGTGATGATGGGTGCCAGGACACCGTTTTCCACCACTGGCCTTTTAAGAAGGGCAGGATTGGGCACTCATGTGCCTAGGGTAGCAGTGCGGCAGGGCCAGGGAGATTGCAGCGGAACCGCACAAGTGGGAGGAAAGCTATGTTCAGCGCTCCCGCTCCATGGGAGGAATTCCCTAGCACTGGAGAACACAGGAGTGAGTGCGGTGGCTCACGGGAGGCCACGAGCCACCAAGTGTAACAGTACCTCCTCCTCTAAACCCCCCTACTGAGGGTTTATGCTTCTTGGGATGAGAAGCGTGGAATTGTCCAATATGTTGGAGTTGGGTTCCCAGGTGTTTTCCGGATCATGTTGTTCCCAGGAAAGTAGATACTTCCTGTGCTTCCACATGTCCAAGACCTCTCTTACTTGGTACATGGTGTCTTTTTCAGAAGTGATCTGCGGCTCCAGCATCTTCTGAGAGGGCCAAGAGAATATCAGGGGTTTCAGGAGTGAGACGTGGAAGGAGTTGTGAATCTCCAAAGATGCGGGTAGCCAAATTTGGTAGGTTACTGGCCCAAGCTGTTGCAGCACAGTAAATGGCCCCGATGTACCAGGGAGTGAGTCGCATGGATGGAACCCGAAGTCTAATATAGCATGTACAGAGCCATACCTTCTCCAAGGGTTTTAAACTACAGTACGGGCCTCCGGTGAACTTTTTGGCTTTTAGGCCTGCTTTCTGTAGCATCTTCTGAGTATGACACTAGAGCTTTTGGAGTTTTTGCGAAGACGTTGAGCTGCCGGTGACAAAACTGTTAGGGGAAGAGGTAGAGGAGGTAGCGGCTATCCACCATAGACGATTTGAAAGGGTGAGGAACCCACGGCAGCACATGGGTGAGATTTGTGGGAGAAATCCGCCCATGGAAGCAGAGACGTCCAATCATCTTGGTGGGTGTTAATATAAGCCCGTAGGAAGTTCTTCAATTGGTTCATTCAGACTGACCATTCACTTGAAGGTGGTAGGCTGTATAGTGTGATGTTGAATTTCTTGCACAGGGACTGCCAGTAGCGAGCCGTGAATTGGGTACCAAAGTCTGAGACAATGTGTTTGGGGAACCCCTGGAGTTGAAACACATGGTAAATGAAGAGTTGAGCTAGTTCTGGGACCATGGGGAGACCAGGCAGTGGTGTGAAATGGGCCATTTTAGAGAAATGTTCAACTACGACCCAGGTGACCATATTGCCATTAGAGAGGAGGAGATCCACGATGAAGTCTGTGGACAAATGGGTCCAATGTTCCCTGGGGGCCAACAATGGCTATAACAGCCCCCAGGGTCACCTGTCAATGGTTTCTGCTGCACGCAGGTGGGACAAGAGTCCACATAGGCCCAAACATCCTTCTGCATATGGGGCCACCAGTAGAACTATTGGAGTAATGCGAGAGTCTGGGCTCTTCCAGGGTTGCCTGCGACTTGGGAATCATGGGACCATCTTAACACTTTCTCACGGAGCTTGTGGGAACAACCATCTTCCCTGGAGGGATGGTCATGGTGGATGTGAGGAGAACCACGGGCCAGGTCAATGATGTTTCAGAGTGGTTCCAAGATGTCCTGAGTCAGAAATGAGTGGGAAAGACCATCTGCCTGGACATTCTTGGCTGCGGGCCTGTACCTGAGTTCAAAGTCAGAGCGAGTAAAAAATTGGGACCAGTGGGCCTGTTGGGGATTCAGATGCTGGGCTTGGTGGAGGTGCTCCAAATTCTTATGATTGATGTAGATGGTTATGCGATGTTGTGCTCCCTCCAACCAGTGACCTTTCTTCCAGCGCTAATTTGATTGCCAGTAACTCCCTGTTGCCAATCCCATAATTGTGTTCATCTGGGGAGAATTTCTTAGAGAAAAAGGAACAGGGGTGCAAGGTGCCAGTGGAAGAGTGCTAGCTCAGGATGCGCCCTACCCCCTCAGAAGAGCCATCTATTTCAACAAATAAAAGGGAGCATTGGGTCAGGGTGGCAGAGACAGGGCTCCGGAATGAAGGCAGCCTTTAATTCTTGGTGTTAGCCCCCTTATGGGTAAGGGCCGTGAGTGGTGCAGCGATCTTGAAGTAGTTGTTTATGTAGTGATGATAATAATTAGCAAAGCCCAGGAATCTCTGCAGGACTCGCAACCCACAACCTACAAATAAGACTGAGTTTCATACTCAGCAACCTCTCCATAGCCAAAAAAACAGGAGTCTGGCCAACTATCCCTTGAAAGAATTAAAGCTGGGAACATCTTTCCCTGTTTCTACCATCATATATCTCAGGGAGACTTCTGTGAAACCTTTGGGTTCTAACTGTCATCTGCCATGTGGGGTTTGCTGGATTTTCCCTATGGCATGTTGAGACAGAAACCTGGATTTCTACAGGAGTATGACCTGGATTAGATAAGGAGGAGATAAAACTGTTTGTTTACCTTTCAAATGGGTTAATTAGTTTGGCAATTGATTAATTAACAAGTTCAAAGTTGGACTTGGAGACAATGCATAATTCTGTTTTTTTCATTATAGTGCTTTGCTCTATGAAACTGTAACAAATTAAAATAAAAAAACAAAGAAAAGAAATATCCAAACCATATTAAAATTTGTATACTTATGCTGCTACAATACAATGGATTAAATACCACACAAAAGTGTAACTGCTCCCTTAAAACTAATGAATTCATATCATAAGGTTATCAGATTAAATTATTTTAATCAATTGTAGATATTTTTACAGGTTCACCATCAGTACAGCCTTCTGCAGACTTGTAAGCACTACCATTAGTTGCATTAAATGTGTTTTCCAGTCGCTCAAGTTAGACCACAGCATAGCCATAGTGTGAGTATAGTAGGCAGTCATTCAATCTCTGGAATGTAGCTGGAGCTCCATGAAGTCCAAAGGATAGCACTGTAAACTGGAAGTGCCCTCCATGTGCAGAGAAAGATGTTTTCTGATTTGCTGCCGGAGTGAGGGGCTCCTGCCAGTATCCCTTTGTTAAGTTCAGCATGAATATAAATTGGGCTGTTTCCAGCCACTCAAATTTATCTACATGGTGTCACGATCCTGCCCTTCCGCTCAGCATGCTGTGGGGCTTTGCTGGGCTTCAGGCCTCTGGCTTCGCTCCTATGCCACGTCCCGTCCACTTGCACAGCTCATGCACAGCGCTGCTATGGACTCCTCACAGCCTCTAGTTAGAGTGCCAGGCCTAATCCTGGCACTCCCAAACAGTACACAGAGAAAGAGGCTTTTATCACAAAAAGGTTTAATGGAGTCCTGTAGCCTCACCGGCTGCAGCCCTGCACAATGCCTGCTTGATTGTACAAACCCCCAAGCCTAACTGCTTAGGTCCTCCTTAGCAAGCTTAGAAGTAAATAGCATTTGAACCATAATATCCTTTCAACATTTCTTAAACCTCCTTGTCTAAACCTAGGATTTACCATCCCCCAACCTCCCGGTTATTCTAGCTCCATAGAGGAACAGCTGGAGCTTTCCTCTCCCAAGCTTACCTCCATCTCCTCCTCCTGAGACTCTGAGGAGCCGGGCTTTTGGTGGCCAGTTCCACCACGGTGGCACGCCCTCTTCCTCAGCCTCCATAGACTCTGCTGAGTCATAAGGATCAGTCCCAATTTCCTCCACCTGTTCCTGCTCAGGCTCCAGCCAGGGGTCAGGTGTTGGTTCAGGGAACCTGGGAAGTGTAGTCTTTGCTACCTTCCTCAGCGCCCTCCGGTGGCTAAGTTTGGTACCACTAGCTTCTGCTTGGCTGTGTTTCAGCTGTTTCTGCCCCGGGCCAGGTCGTACTGCATCACAATGGGCATCAAATATGCATTTAGTTTTGAGGTCTCATTGACTTTTTTTGAAGTCTATGCAGAAGCAGATGCTTTTAAAAATTTTGTTTAATTATTTTCTATAAACATTTTTGTATTGTAACTTAGAATGCATTTATTTAGAATAAAATGTCAGATGTGATTAATTGTAATTCAATTATTTAATAATACATATTCCTTTTGTTATATATTCAGAAGCAGATCCTGACATCTGGTTTGGGAACAAGCACAATGGGCAAGAATCCAGTCACTGTTGGACTCTTCTGTTACTCCAAGTTAAAGCATTTCTTTAATCTCAGTCTCTACATCATGATGCTTGGCATCTGAATCTGGTAGGGTCATTATCAAGCCACCACTCCTGGAGGTATAACAATATTGTGGTAAGCAAGGGAAGTTTGCCTTGGAACATTGGAAAAGACATCTTTATTTTAGTTTACCAACTGGTCTAGATCCACTTTGTGATACAGAGAATTGGGCCCAAAAGGGATTTATAATAGTCCAAGTTTGGTGAGATTTCTGGGCCAAAGTCCTCTCCCAGGACAAAGCCACATGTTGGGGCAACCCACTTCTTCAGGAGGTTCACGTGAAAGATCTGGACTTTTTTCCTTTTGTCCAGTTGGGCCACTTTGTAGGCCACATAAGCTATCTTCTCTATTATCTCATAAGGGCCTTGCCAGCAGGATAGTAATTTACTTTCTGAAGATGGTAATAATGCCAGAAAATGGTCTCCTGGCTTGAAGATCCACTGACAGGCAGACTGATTATATTTCAAGGCTTGTGTAGCTTGGACCTTTTCTAGGTATAGGCATGTAGCTTCCACCATTATTAACCATTCCTGCAACAAGATTACATAGTTGACCAGGTTGTAACCTCAGGTTGGTTCCTCCTCCCAGGTCTCCTGGACTATATCTAGGTCCCTCTTGGTCTTCTTCCATATAGCAGTTCGAAGGGGGAGAAACCAGTTGAGCTTTGGGGAACTTCTTGGACTGCAAACAATATATAAGGCAACAAGTCCCAGTTCTTGCCATCTTGCAGAAAGAACCTCCTCTGTATTTGTTTAAGGGTTTTGTTAAAGCATTCCATCAACCCATCATTTTATGGATGGTAAACTTTGGTCTGAAGGGTTTTTACTTCCAATAAGGCATAAACTTGCTTCATCACTGTAGACACAAATGGAGTCCCTTGATTGGTCAATACCTCTACTAAGGCAGTAATAATTGTTTGAGTATTCATATTCCATAGAGGGGTCCAGCCTCTGGATATCTGGTGGCATCATGCAGAATGACTAAAATATATTTCTTTCCATGACTGGTCCATGCCAGAGCTCCTACTACATCCATAGCAATTCTTTCAAAGGAAGTTTCTATGATGGGCATTGATACCAGGGAAGATGCTCAAACCCCAGCAGGTGTTACGATTCCTCCTGTAGCTGTGCCACAGGAGGCCTCTCACCTTTTCTCTGGAGGCCGCACTGAAGCCGAGGCCTTGCCTGGACAGTCTATCCTGGTTTTGCTCCAAGGCCTGGGAGGCCTTCCTTTGCCATCAGGGCCTGCCTGGGGCCTGCTCTGCTTCCTCCTGGACTCTCTGGTTTGGACCACGCCCCTTCTTCCTAAGGGGCCGGCTCGCAGCTCTTCTCTCTAGTTATAGGGCCAGCCGGGTGTGGCCCATCTAAACTCCTCCCAGGGAGTTGCCTGCTTCCTGCACTACAAAAGGACTTTGCTTTCAGTTCTGCCTTGCCTTGCATTGGAGATACATGTTCCTGGATGTCTCCACTTCCAGCGCTCCGTCAGACCTGTGTTCTTCGTTGGAGCTCCATGTCTTGTCTAGATGTCTGTGATCAGTCCTGATGTTCCTCGCCTGTTCCTGATGTCCTGTACCCCAGGTTCCTCGTTGCCTCCTTTCTGGTGTGCCATGTTGTGGTCTGTGACCAGCCATGGGTAGTGGCTGTGTAGGGCGCTCATGGTACAAGGCCATCTTCACCTGCGCAAGTACAAGCCTCCAGAAGACTTCCGCTTCAGTCCTGAGTTGTTTTAGAATCCTTGCTTGCTTCCGTCCCAGTCTTCGGAGTTCCTTGCACAGTGTCCGTCCATGCCAAAGACTCTGAATGAACCTGTGCCATTCCAGCATGGTCCGCGACCAGTCTAGGATGGGCTGTGTAGGGCGCGCCTTGGTACAGGCTTCTACCGAATCTTCACCATGTTCTAGCTTTAGTCATTCCACATCTCGTCTAGAGCCTGCTTCGCATGCAAGCGTGGTCCGCGACCAGCCCATGGGTAGTGGCTGTGTAGGGCGCGCTGCGTCACAGTCTCAACCCAGTCCTTGATCCTGCTTCTGAATACCTTGCCTGCAGTACCTTGTTCCTGAGTCTTCGTCTGTGCACCCAAGTAACTTGTTCCTAAGTCTATGTCTGTGCAGTGCACCCAAGTACCTCGTTCCTGAGTCTACGTCTAGAGTCTCTATGTTTCAGAGCCTCCGTCTGCCCTCATCCTCAGTCCGGCCTGCTGCTTCTTGCCGATACCTTGTGGCAGGTCCGAAAGGGCTGGGAACGGTCGGAGGACTGTTCAATTACCAACACCATTGTGTTGGCTCCAGAAGCATGCAGGTCCTGCAGAGGGTCAGACCGTCTGTCTCCACCCATGCTGAGACACGCCTCGCCTACCCTCGGTGCTGCCTTGGAGTTCTCTGGGGTCGTGCCGAGGCCCAAGGGCACACAATCCCCTCAAGATGGGATCGCTCTCTTAGTGCTCCCCATCCGTAACAGTATGCAAGGCCTTTCGTAACAGTATGCAAGGCCTTCTTGAACAGGAAGGCCTTTCGTAACAGCAGGTTTGGTTAGCTGGCATGTAGGGCAGAACTGACAATAAACCTGGACTAGGATTTTCTCCCAAGTTTTCTCTTCCCTTTGCTGACCAACTAGGAGGTGGCTGTAGGCTAGTTGCACTTGTTGGCAGTAGGGCCAGGGCACCAAAAAGATGCTCAAAGGTTTCAGCCTTTAGATTCCCGTTTGCTACTCAGTACATTGATCCTCAAAAGTTGACTTGAAGACAGTCATGAAGTGGGAGAGATGACGGAGGATATCATCGGAACGCTCCCAAAGTGGGGAAGCCCATGCCAGGGCTTTCCCCTCAAGATGTGAAAGGATGAAGGTAATCTTGGTGGTCTCACTTGGAAACAATGTAAGCTGCAGGGCAAATTGCATAAAGCACTGATTGATGAAGCCTCGGCAGAGGCGTGGATCCCCGTTGAAACGAGGTGGAGCTGGAAGGGCCAGAGATGCCTGTGGAGGTGGGGTTTCAGCCCAACCCCCAGAAATGGCAATGACAGAGTCTTGTAGCTGAGACCGTAGTCTCTCTACGGATGCAGTCAAAGCTTCAATGGTTTGCTGTTGTTCTCGGACATGAGCAGCCAGGCCCGGAATGGCCTGCAAGGCGAGAGACTCTGCCGAGTCCATGGCCTTGGCAACTTGTTGTGCTGGAGGTGGACCCTTGGTCTGGTGCAGGGTTGGTCCGGCCCTCCGGTCGGACCCGGAGGGCGCCTGCCACCAGGAGGCGGAGCACAGGAGGAGACAGAGGCTAGCTGGAGCTTCACCAATAGCAACCCGGGGTTCCCTCAGGTTGAGTCCTTCGTTACCCGGACCGCCTGGTCTTAGATGGGCCTCGCAGGGTCTCCTAGAGAGGAAGCACAGGGGTGTGCCCACCATGAACAAGGGTGCATGGTCGATGTTCAAAGAGGGTCCGAGGATCACAGGAGGCCAGAACAAAGAGTCCGAGTGTATAGCGAGGATCAAGGCCAGAGTATCAGTCCAGAATGGTCAGCCGAAGCAGGGGTCGGTACCTGTGGTCAATCCGGAAGTAGTCAGGTCAGGCAGAGGTCAAGTTCCAGGCAGCGATCAAGAATAGTCAGAGAACAGGCAATGGTCAGTACCGTAAGATCAGTCCAAAGGGTACTACCAGGGATGGAGAGACGAAGGAACTCAACTTCTCTGAAAAGTGTGCTTTTTAAATTGGTCAGCAGATCGTAATTCCGCCAATGGTTAGGAGGACATCTTGCGTGTTACGTCACACATTATGTAGCTAGTCAAAATGTATCTCTGTTCCCGATACTTTATAACAGAGTGTCTGTGTTCTCTGAATCTTACAAAAGACCTATTTAATATCAAAGACTTTTTTCTTTTTAGGATGGTAAGGATGGTTTAAAAAGCACACTTTTCAGAGAAGGAGAAATAATGCCGTCATTTGGAACTGTTCAGCTCGAGAGAGAGGAAGGAACAAGCATGCCATGGATCAGCGTTTATCAACTTGAAATGATAGAAGCACGCCATAGAGCAGAGTCTTTGGGACCTGAGAACGCGTATAAAAAGAACGGACACATGCTCCCCTGATGAAGAAAGGACACCTTTTCGAAACACAGCTGTGTTGGGAGATAAGTCTTATATTATAAACAAATATTCTGGCGTTTTCATGAACAGTTCTCAGTTAGAGACAAAAATGACATTATTCTTTACCTAATAAGTTACAAGGTTTAAGTGACATACTTTAATTACTGAAAAGCCTTTATAGGCAGAATTTATCAGTATGGTATTGGCGTTTTCATGAACAGTTTCTAAAAAGAGACACCTTTTCATTGACTAGGTTGGTTACAAGATTTAAAGTGCTTAACATTAAGAATATATGGGAAAACCTTTTAAGGGCACCACCTAAAGAGAGGGTGAAGATTAATAGTTTTTAATGAAAAAAGAAGAAAAAATATTAACAACAAAACTTACAACAAAACAGCATAAAATAAAGTGAGTGGGAGGGAGGTAAGTTAATGATTATATCATAAAGAAGAAGCAAGGCCGTGGAGGCATGCATTCAAGTATATGAAACTTACCTTTCCCCGCATTAAAATATTTTTCAAAAAATAAAAAAATTGAGCTCGAACATAAGTTTAAGGTTTACAAGAAGATGAGATTATTATTGGGAAACATAGATTAAACAAGTTGTTTGGTCTCATCTTAGCGGAGATTGGAAGGAGTGATTCATGTAAAGCATCATTGCAATGGGAACAGCTAGAACATGGGCTTAGGGCCTTAGATAGGGACCGCTCAGGGAAATATAAGCTCTTTTAAACTGGGGACATGCCCATAACAAAAAATACACACCTTGTGCTCCAAAAGAAACTTGTAGAACTATAAGAAATAAGATATATGTTATAACATCCATTAAGGAGACCTAGCAATAAGGTCAAGGGGCAGAGCATTAGAGCCAATAAACGTATGGATGTTTTGAAAGATTTAGCAGCTAGTCCTGTTGTTTTACACCTTATATCAAGCAGATGGTGATGCTAACGTTTCTACTAATCTTGAGCTGAATGAACAGTAGAAGTAATGAACTTAAAGTTTAAAAAGCTTTATGGTCTTAGATGGCTCAACTGCAAATTTCTAAAATGTTTGTATTTGTGAGCTACAGCATCGTCATACATGCTTGTTCTTTGAAACATATTTAATTAGCATTTTTTCTTAAGGAGAAATATTAAAACATGGATTTTTAGACAAGCTTTTGGTTGAGTTCAGCGCTTATATTGGTTTAATAGTCTTTTCAGTGTGTCTATATTTTGGCACCAATGTTTTTTGTATTCCATCACAAACTGTTTATACCATAGGTATTTTATCTTATTTTTGCTGATGGCTATTCTGTTTTATTTATGCATATTGATCAGTTGTGTGGATTTATTATATTTTTATTTTTTGAATATGCCTTTGTACTGTTGCTAAGTGAATATTTAGTATGTTTTTAATTATTGTATATTTATGCTTATGTGTTATTGACGTGCCTTGGACACTATTTTAGTGACAAATAAAAAAGTGACTAATGTGATGAGATACAAAATAGCAAAAACCCTGGACCTGATTTTCAAAAGTATTTACATGCTTAAAAAATGTGTTTTGCATGTGTAAATGCACTTTACCTGTGCAAGTGGACTTTTGAAAATTGCTACAATATATACCATTCATATATGTATTCGTAAGATTTATCTGTGTGCTACAATAAAAGCTACATTTACATGTGTAAATCCTTTTGAAAATTACCCCATATGTATTACTTTATCAACATGTATAGCTGCCTTGTCAGTAAAGTCTCTTGAATCTGAACATACACATATACCAGTGCATTGGAGGCAGTCTACTTTTCCATGGGCCACCCTGTATATGTGTTGCACCCGTCGGTTGCAGACGGCTGCAACCTCTGATGCCCACCTCTTTTTTTCCCTGCACTATTGATTCTTGGAAGATTGGCAGTCTCCGCCTGCAAACGCTGCCTTCCCCGGCATCCCCGGGACGGCGTGGGCGATCCTGTCCGCCATCTTGAATCAGGAATTACCTAGGGCACTCGCGCGCGTGCCAGGCCTTCTCTTAAATACATCATGGTGGGAACCTCGGGGGCGTCCCCTCCGCATGACGTCACCTGCCAGTGTATTTAAGCTATTCAGACTTTGCTTCCTACGAGTTAGCAAGGACTTCCTTCCTGCTGAATTCCAGTCCTCTTGGAGACGCTTCGCTATTCTCTACTCTGAACTCGTTCCTGCACTCTGGGTCTTGAACGCTTTAGGTACCCACTTCTCGGGGGTCTTGTCGCGTTCTAGCTATCCACTCCTCGGAGGGCCTTCCTGCCTGGAGAATCCATCTACTCATATTGGGACTCCGTCTTGTTCAGCCTTGTGAGTACACTACTCGTTCGTTACTATCTTGCTGACGGAGCCTCCAGTGTATCCCGTGCCTCAGACCACTACCGTGCTCACCTCAGCATATCTGCTTCTACACTTTGGAGTGAGTAACCTCATCTATTCTGCTCTGCTGAGCTCCTGCACTTCGCTACCTAACATCTGTGTGATTCTCGGGGTACCTACCAGATCTACCCCTGAGAACTGTTCGTTGGAGGAGGAGTTCCCTGGTGTACCCCGCTCCGCGGGCCACTACCGGGGATATCATCACAGAGCAACATCACTACTCTGGACTGTGTCTTTCTTCCCACTCAGTGGGTTACTTCACCTATGTTCCAGTCTAATAAACTGTGTCCGTCTCAGCTGAGACCACGCCTATCGTGGTGAGTCCCCACAGGGCTCCTCCCTGTGGGTGGAGTCAGCTCTCACTACGATTCAGGGTCCACAACCACACCAGAATATAACACTATGTATAATCAGATGTGTATGCAGTAAACATATGTTGTATCTCTCTTTCTCTCTCTCTCTCTAGATATATCTGTCTATATAGATATATATATATATATATACATACACATACACACTTAGGGGCAGATCTTTAAATCTGCGCCCGATTTTATAACATGCGCGCGCTGCCGCACATATGTTATAAAATCCAGGGTCGGCATGTGCAAGGGGGTGCACAATTGTGCAACTTGTGTGCGCCAAGCCACGCAACCTTCCTCCATTCCCTCCGCCCCCCCCCCCCCCCGCACCTTTCCCTCCCTTCCCCTGTCTAACCCTCCCCCTGGCCCTACCTAAATCCCCCCCTACCTTATCTTGCTGAGTTACGCGCGCCGGCTCACTATCCCCCGGCACAGGCCCCGCCCCCGGACTGCCCATTTTTGCAAGCCCTGGGACATACACATGTCCCAGGGCTTGCGCGTGCCGCTGAGCCTGTGCAAGATGGGCTCGGCACGCAGGGGCAGCTTTTCGTGGGTTACGCGCATAGCCCTTTGAAAATCTGCCCCATATTGATTACTGTTGTAAACATAGAGAATCATGGAAGGGGAAGGGGGACAGAGCTAGCTAATATTCAAGCATGTGTTACCATGTGTCCAATATATGCACATGTACTTTTCTAATATTAGGTGCAACCAATAGCATATGAAGGAAAAGTGGAATTCAATGCTCCAAAAGCAGGGAGAAGTTTTGCATATTAGGGATGTTCTCAGTGCGGTGAACTTGCAACCACACCGGAAAACATATCTGCATGTTTAGAGTTAATGCATTGCTTCTGAGTGAGAAACCCAAAAGCTCAGGGGTTACTGCAGGTTTAACAGTGCCCCCGTCATCAACAGCTCCTCCCCTCTGCCTGCTGCCACCCAGGACAGAGTCAGCCAATCAGAAGCACGGAACAGAAAAAGCCACCAGAAAGAACTGTGGTATATAAGGGCAGTCAGGGAGAGAAATGAAACAGTTGGGAGCAGATCCCAGGAAAACTGGTTTTGGTGATTGAAGATGGAGGAGCCTTGGATCAGAACTGTGCAGCGACTGTTCTACCCCATCATGTCCGTGTTTGGGCTGCCTGGTGAGTGAGGCTGTGCATCTCTTTACAGTACTTTGTTAATTTAGTTCAATGTCCGACTTGATATTCCATTTTAAATAGACATCCTAAATCAGATTAACAATATAAATATGCAAAATTAGTACATAATGAATAAAACATACAACAAATAAAATAAACAACATAGAAACCTACCTAAGCAGCAGTATTATAAATGTAGCTAAAAATCTTAGTTAAGGATTAAAGATTGTATCCCTAAAGAATAGCTAGTTCTTTGAATGCTTTCATTTGATCAGAATGAAAAAGAGAGAGGTCACATAGCTTGGAAAGCAGGTTTACGGCTGGGGTATGTGTAATCTGTTTTTGCATTCATTGTACAATCTTTTCAAGAACTATGTTTTAAAAAATATATTGGTATAGTGGACTCTTGTACTAGAAAGTTTATGCCTCAAAAAATCTGTTAAGTCTATAACAGGACACACCTAGCCAGTCAGATATTCAAAATATCCACAACAAATATGCATGAGATAGACTTGCAGGCACTGCTTCCATTTTATGCAAGTCTGACTCCTGCATATTGATTGTAAATATCCTGAAGTCCTGATTAATTAGGTGTGCCCCAAGGAGTGGGTTTAAAATCCCTGGTCTATAAGATGCCACCAGTCTGCTGTGTCATTTTTTTGCTACTACAGACTAACATGGCTACCCCTCAACAAAAAAAAAAAAAGCCTGGCTATCCACTCTCCCTTACTAAAATCTAGTATGCTATAGGTAAAGAGACACAGGAAACAAAGCTGAAAGGTAAGCAAACTAGATGTACTCATCGCTTTATAATCCTTGAACAAAGAATATTGCAGCCCTGCCAAATACTGGGAAGTGCATATATATATATATATATATATATATATATATATACAAATACTGTATATATTCCATTTTTGAATACTCAAATGTCAAATTCAAACCTTCAGGTTTTGCTGTAGTTCAACATGGCTGCTTTTGTGGTAATTTAAAACGTCTGAACATTTATAAGTTCAGAGGGTAACCACTGGGCATTTTCTTTGATAAGAATGTTACATAAACAAAAACTAATTGACTAGTGTAGGAGGCTTGATTTTTGGATACAACATCCGTTTTAAAAATCAATTGTCCGTTTATTGTATTTTTTTTTTTTTTTTTAACATGATGCATGAAAATGATGCCCACAGAACTGCAATACTGGGAAGTGAGCGACTATGCAGGAATGCAGCTCTATATAGGGAGCTGTCATGATGTCACTGCAGGAATGTCATGCCTCCAGTAACATTATCCACAAGGTTTCTTCTGCTGTTGTACTACATCAAAAACATAGAAAAAAATGATTAATATAGGGGATGATTTGCTAAAGTGGGCTGTTAGAATAATGTGCATTATCCATGCATTTTAGTAAACAGGTCCCATTTGCGCCATCTTGTGCTCCTACCATGTGACAGGAGCCGACCAATGGCACCGGTAGCCCCTGCGACCTAGGAAGGGCAAAGTCTATCGGCGCCATTTTGAATACTGGCAGTCGACGGCCCGCATGCAGGAGATCGCTCCAGGACCTCCGCTGGACCACCAGGGACTTTTGGCAAGTCTTGGGGGGTCAAGAGGGTGGGGAGTTGTAGTTAATTAAATTTAAAGGGTTGGGATGGGTTTTTTTTCAACTTTAATGGGAAACGAATACCATATGTAACGAATGGACGAATCGGGGTCCCCTGAAAATGGATGCAACGGATTTGGGTCCTGACGAATACTGAATTGGATGAATCCGTCCCTGCTGCACATCCCTACTGGTTATTTCCTTCACCCATGTATGTTTTAAAATGTGCTCACTTGTTCTAAAGAAGTTCTAAAGAAGTGTACGCCAATAATGTTTCCTCGTGTAATTGCTTAAAATTAGGAGCACACATTTACATGCTAGGCGTAGCATATTTTATATTAATCGTGCTTACTTGTGCAGCAATTGAAAATTCCAGTGCGCTTGCACCCACATATGCGCATATGTGGGTGTGCACATGCTCGAATTGTTTTTATTTTGTTTTATTTTTTAAAGTCCATGGTCATCCTCTTTCAAAAGTTATACACTGCACTTGTAGAATCTTCTGAGCTAACAGTATTATGTTGAGTATTTTGATGAGGAAACTGTTTCTCTTGCTGTGTTCAGTGGATTTGATTAGAAGGTTTTGCATCTGTTTCCTCAGTCTCTGACCAATGATAGGCATTTGTAGCAGAAAATGTAGGGTCTAGTGATCTCTGTACAGTGTGGTTTCATCTTACATATTAGACTCAAACAATCAAACAATACATGGAGAAGGCTTCTGGACTTCAGGTGAGCTACCTTCACAATCATGAATGATAGTATTGAGGAAGCTAGGAGCTTTAATGTACAGAGGAACTATAGGTAATAATAAAAGAGTATAGAAAGTAACAAATCTCTAAGAAAAGCCAGTAAAGGAAAGAGAAAAAAGAAAACAATTGGCTCTGTAAGAAGGTAGCAGAAATGGTAAGAGAAAATACATTAGCATACAAAAAATAAAAAGGTCCTAGAAAATATGACTTGAGAACCTAAATATTTATACCCTAGATAAGAGGACAGCTGGGGAAATGTGATATAAAGAATTTAAATACCTGAAAGGTATCAATAATGCAAAAGAAGCAAACATTTTTCAGAGGCAAGAAGGCTCTAGAACAAGAGGCTTCAAGGGAATAAACTCAAAAGCAACATCAGGATATACAGTATTTCTTCATGGAAATAGCGGTGGATACATGTGGTCTCTCAGGGGAGGTGGTGGAGATGAAAACAGTGATCATATTCAAGATAGCATAGGATAAGCACAGTTTTCCTAGTTGTGAAGAAGACAGGGGGCAGTAAAAAATAATTTGGGGTCTATGGCACTGCACCAGGATTGAAACTAGGCAGACTGGATGGAGCTCATAATCTGTGTTTTGTAGAAAGTACTTATATAAATAAGGCAATAGGAGCTGATGGAATTCACCCCAGAATATTGAAAGAGCTTAAGAAAGTTCTTACTGCACCTCTCATGGCTCTGTTCAGTTTGTCTGTAGCAAAGGGGAAGATTCCAAGGGACTGAAGGAACTCAGAGGTAATCTTACTTCACAAAAGTGGGAACAACAAGAAGGTAGGTAACTATAGACCTGTCAGTCAAAGCTCGGTAGTAGGCATAGTTTTGGTAACACTACTAAAAGAAAGGATAGTGCAGTATCTTGATGCAAAGAGAAGCAGGACCCTAGACAATAAAGGTTCACAAAGTGGAAATCATTCAATCAAACCAACTTCAGTTATTTGATGAGGTGGCAATGAGTGGACCAGGATGCCGCAATGGATGCAGCCTATCTTGACCTAAGTAAGCCTTTTGATGCTATTTTACATAGAAGACTGGTAAACAAACTAATCAGTATAGCAGTAGGGCAGAATGTTGCTATCAAGACAAGAAATTGATTCAGCAATAGAAAATGGTAGTCAGTGGAGTCAGTTCTGATGAAGGTAAAATGGCCAATGGGGTACTTCAGGGCTCAGTGCCAGTTCTTATCAATATCTTTATTTTTATTTATTCATGCTTATATTCTGCAATTCTAATACAATTATTCAATGCGGATCACAAGATAAAAATATGCATAATCAAAAAATAACATGCAAACATAACATGAAAACATTCAAATAGACAAAACATATAAAAAGTCAGATAAAAGGAATAAAATTAACTAATATTATTTAAATATTGAACTAAAAAGAGCCGTTAGTAGAAATGTACATCAAAAATTAAAGGGAAAATGGCATTTATGGGAGAACCCTCACTCTCCTAACAATGGGCACAGAAGTCTTGTGAATAACACACACACACATTGTTACACTGTTAGCCCACCAGACACACCACACATGTACCTCTTGCAGTGTGTATACTTTCACATTGTTTCCCCAACAGATGCAGAATGTGCATACCTCTAGGAGCAAGTGAAACACTGTGCACTTTAACACTATTTTCATGCCAGACGCACTATCAAGTGAATTTTCAAATGAGTTACTCATGTAAATGTAACATACTATTGTAGTAATGTTCAAAAGCCATTTACACATGTAAATTGCACTTACACAGGTAAATCCTATGGACAATTCAATGGCATTTATTGTAGCAATTTTCAAAAGCCACTTACACAAGTAAAGTGCATTTACACGTGTAAAACCCAGTTTTACTTTTTTTAAAATCAGACCCATAGTGTGTACATCTTGCAGCCTAATTTCATACCACTGTCCCTCCAGACACACAACATATGTACCTCTTGAGGTAGGTCAAAAACTGCACGTACTTTCATCCATCAAGAAACAGTGTATCAATTCATAGTTTATAAGTGTAGAAGGCTCCTGACACTTGGGAAATGTGTAAAATCCCTAAATTATTTAAATTGGATTTCTTCCTTAATTAACATTTCTAAGGAACAATTTTTAGTGGGATAATAAGAAAAAAGCCCAAGGAACAAAAATCAGTCACCACGTACACCAAAATGATAGCAAACATGTTTTTTCAAGTCTGATGCACACTGGGCCGGATTTTAAAAGGGTTACGTTATGCGCGCAACCCTCTTAAAAGGCCCCTGCGTGCGCCGAGCCTATTTTGCATAGGCTCGGCGGCGCGCGTAAGCCCCGGGACGCGCATAAGTCCCGGGGCTTTGCAAAGGGGGCGTGTCGGGTTGGCGGCGCAAATTTTGGGGCAGGGTGGGAGGTGGGGCGGGGGCGTGACGCCGGCCCGGGGGCATGGTCGAGGCCTCCAGACCAGCCCCCAGGTCGGGTGATGGCGCGTCAGCAGCCCGCTGGCACGCGCAGATTTACGCCTGCTTCCGGCAGGCATAAATCTGCCAACAAAGGTAGGGGGGGTTTAGATAGGGCCGGGGGGGTGGGGAAGGGAGGGGAAGGTGAGGGGAGGCGGAAGGAAAGTTCCCTCTGAAGCCGCTCCGATTTCGGTGCACATTTGTGCAACCTCGGTGCGCGCAGGTTGCACAAATGTGCACCCCCTTGCGCGCGCCGACCCCGGATTTTATAAGATACGCGCGGCTACGCGCGTATCTTATAAAATCCAGCGTACTTTTGTTCGCGCCTGGTACACGAACAAAAGTACGTGCGCGCGTAAATTTATAAAATCTACCCCACAGTGATTAACTCTCACACTTAGCAAATTTTAAATAGAGAGAGTATTTCTTTTGGTTTTATTTTTGTATATTATTATATTCCACAAGCTTCCAATATAATAGCCCAGTGCAAATTACAATGAAACATGCCATCTAGATAAGAATTAGAGATTGCTGGGGAGAAACCTGCTATTGTTGTACATGTGGGTACCAGTGACATAGGAAGTTGCAAGAGGGAGGTTCTGGAGGCTAACTTTAGGCTTTTTATGAGGAAATTGAAATCCAGAATCCCTAGGGCTGCATTCTCAAAAATGCTCCGTTTCATGTGCAGGAGCCCAGAGACAGGCTGAGCTCTAGAATCTCAATACATGGATGACACAATGGTGCAGGGAAGAGGGTTTTAAATTTATTAGGAACTGGAGAACATACTGGGGAAGGAGGAAGCCCATTCTGTTGGGATGGGCTCCACCTTAACCAGATTGTTAGCAGGCTGCTGGTGTTAACCTTTTAAAAAGGAGATAGACCAGCTTGAAAACTAGATGATGGGAAAAGCAGACAGCTGCTCCGGCGCTCATGGTTCAGCATGATGTATCTCTGAAGGATACTAACAAAATAGGGAAGTTAGGGCATCTTGATAGAGAGGCTGCAAAAAATGCTAAAGTAGATTTGGAGCCTTTAAGTAAAGAGCAGAAAGATTCCATGTTAGCCTGTCAATTGATTAGCATGTTGTTAATACAAGCACAATACATACTTTGAAATGTCTGTATACACATGCTAGAAGTCTAAAAAAAATAAGATGGGAGAGTTAGAGTGTACAGCACTGGATGAAGAAGTAGATATAATTGGCATCTCAGAGACGTGGTGGAAGGAGGATAACCAATGGGACACTGTGATACCAGGATACCAATTATATTACAATGATAGCATGGATCAAATGGGTGGAGGGGTGGCACTATATGTTAAATAGGGCATAGAATGAAACAGAATAAAAGTTCTGCAAGAAACAAAATGTGCAGTAGAAGTTTTATGGATAGAAATTCCATGTGAAAAGGGGAGTAGAATAGCAATGGGAGGTGTACTAATGTCCACCTGGCCAGAATGCACAGATAAACAATGAAAAATAAAAGAAATTAGAGAAGCTAACAAAGTTAGCAACATAGTAACAATGGGTGATTTCAATTATTCCAGTATTGATTGGGTAAATGTTACATCAGGACATGCTAAGGAGGTAAATTTTCTAGATGAAATAAATGACTGCTTCATGGAGTATCTGGTATAAGAACCAACAAGAGAGGGTGCTATTTTAGACCTAATCCTTAGTAGAATGCATGATTTGGTGCGAGAGGTAATAATATTATAAATATTATTTATAATATAATAATATTATAAATATATATATATATATATATATATAAATAATAATATTATAAATATAAGTAAATAACATATAACCATGTTATTTACTTATTAACTCGCATGTTATTTATTAACTGTTTAGCAATATTATATACTATTCTGTTACTTGGATTAATTATGTTCAATGTAAACTGCTAAATGAAGCGATAGTTACTGTTCCTTGTAAACCGGGGTGATATGTATATTATACAGGAAATTCCGGTATATAAATCCTTTAAATAAATAAATAAATAATATTGGAGCAACTTAGCAATAGTGATCATAACATGATTAAATTTGACATGATAGATAACTGGAGTGAGAACATTAATAAAATCTACTGCAATGGCTTCAGCAGCAGTAAAAGTTGTTAACATCAGGCACAGACATTGTTTCATAATACCACCTTGGAAGCCCAGATCATATTTTATGCATTAAAAAAAGGTGGAAGGAAGGTCAAATAACTGCTGATATGGTTAAATGGTGAGGTGAGAGAAGTTATTCTAGTCAAAAGAACATTTTTCAAAAAAATGGAAAAGGGATCTGAATGAAGAAAACAGGAAACAGATTACAGTAAGTACTGGCAAGTTAGATGCAAAGCATTAATAGGTTAGGCAAAGATAGAATTTGAAAAAAAGTTTGCTATGGAAACAAAAACTCAAAAACTTTTTCAGTTATATTTGAAGCAAACAGCCTGCAAGGGAGTCAGTTGGATAGAAGGGATACTAAAGGATGAGAAGGTCATAGCAGAGATATTAAATAAATTCTTTACTTTGTTCTTTACTGAGAAAGATGTAAGGTAGATGCTCATACCAGAAGTGATACTTAAAGTGATGAGTCAGATGAACTGAAACAAATCTCAATGAACCTGAAAGTTTCAATAGGACAAACTAAAGAAAAAAACCTGAGGTCAGCAAATAAAGGACTCCTAAAAACACCACTAACGCACTCAAATCAACTCACCTCTACTCAAAATAGAGCGATATCCCTTGATAGCCCAAAACTTTGGAACTCCCAACTAAACTCAGAATTCAAGAAAACCTAAAAACATTCAAAAAAGAATTAAAAACTTGGTTGTTCAACAAACCATATCAAACCACCCAAAGAATCAACTAATCATCACCGCCCTCCATTACAACCTCATGATTAAATGAATGTCTGCACAACTATACTTTTCTAAAATAAGCATGATCTCGTTTTGATCTTAAGCATGAATTTGTTTACTAGGAAACTATAGATCAGAAAGCCTGACATTAGTGTCGGGGAAAAATGGTTGAAACTATTATAAAGAACAAAATTACTGAACATATAGATAGTCATAGTTTAATGAGACAAAACCAACATGGATTTAGCTAAGGGAAGTCTTGCCTTACCAATTTTCTATACTTTTTTGAAGGCATGTGGATAAAGGTGAACCAGCTGATATAGTGAATCTGGATTTTACAAAAGCATTTCACAAAGTACCTCAAGAGAGTCTCTTGAGAAAATTAAAAAGTCATGGGATAGAAGGCAATGTTCTAATGTGGACTGAAAAATGGTTAAAAGATAGAAAACAGAGAGTAAGGCTAAATGATCAATTTTCTCAATGGATAAAGGTGAATAATGGAGTGCCCTAAGGATCTGTACTGGGACTGTTGCTTTCTAACATATTTATAAATGATCTAGCGATAAGTGAGGTGATCAACTTTGCTAATGACACAAAATTATTCAAAGTTGTTAAATCACAAGAGAATTGTGAGAAATTGCAAGAGGACCTTGAAAGATTGGGAGACTGGGCATCCAAATGGCAGATGGCATTTAATGTGGATGAGTTATGCAATAGGGACGAGCAACCCAAATTTATAGCTATACGATGCAAGGTTCCCCATTGGTAGTCACCACCCAGGAAAAGGATTTCAGTATCCTCATGGATAATATGTTGAAATCCTTTGTTCAGTGTGCAGCAGCAGTCAAGAAAGCAAATAAAATGCTATGAATTATTAGGAAAGGAATAGAAAAAAAACCCCAGAATAATTCTGTTGTGATGGGGGTGTTTTAGTGTGCCCATGGGCCTCAGCCCAACCCCAGATGGATCCAGGACCAAACCGAGGGTTGGCGACGTGTCCCAGGATGGCAGAGACACGGTCTTACCCTCTGCCGGGCCTGCAAGTTCCCAGCGCCAACAACATGAAGATGTTGGTAGGAGAACGGTGAGTGGAGCCTGCTCGCGGGGATTAGCTCCGCGGGCAGGATTCATAACAAATTATTCTGTATCGCTCTATGTTGTGATTGCACCTTGAGTATTGTGTACAATTCTAGTCACTGCATCTCAAAAAAGATATAGTGGAATTAGACAAGATACAGAGAAGAGTGACCAAAATGATAAAATGGATATAATAATTCCCCTATGAAGAAAGGCTAAAGAGGTTAGGACTCTTCAGCTTGGGGAAGAGAAGGCTGAGGGGAGATATGATAGAAGTCTATAAAATAATTAATGGAGTTGAACAGTTAAATGTGAATTGGTTGTTTACTCTAAAAAATAAAAAAAAAATGGTTGTATTTTGGACATTAGAGCAATAGAGGGCGCAGCCGTCTGCGACCGATGGGCGCAACAAAAATAGAGGACATGCCATGAAGCTACTAGGCAATACATTTAAGACAAATAGGAGAAAATAGTTTTTTGCTCAATGCATAATTAAAAATTGGAATTCGTTGTCAGAGGATGTGGTAAAATCTGTTAGTGTAGCTAGTTTTAAAAAAGGTTTGGACAAGTTTGGACAAGTTCCTGGAAGAAAAGTCCATGAAACAAGGTGGACTTGGAATCTATTTGCTTTCTGGGATCCTGCTAAGTACTTGTGACCTGGATTGGCCACTGTCGGAAATAAGATACTGGGATTGATGGACCTTTGGTCTGACCCAGTATAGCAAATCTTATGTTCTTATGTTCTAAACATTCATAATCTCATTAAAATAGCCAATGAGACAAACGTCAAAGATAAATATAAAAAGTAAAAGTCTGGATCTAGATATAAAATTATAAATTAAAGCATAATCATATGGTTGCTTAAAAGGACAAGTTTTAACTTTTTTTTTTCTAAAGCCCAAATAATCTACAACCTCACTTAGTTTACAAGGAATGGCATTCCATAATGAGGACCTTGATCTAATTTCTTGTAATTTATAAACCTGTAATGATAGAATGGCAAGCAGAACTTATGTAATAACTGCACAGATGTATGCCAAACTATTGGCAAGACAAGATGGGTTCTCACTATTAAGCCTCGAGAATAAGAGGGAGAATCTTAAATTGAGCCCTCTGCTGTATAGCTTAGCCACTGCACCATGCATCTTTTGCAGATGACACAAAAATCTGTTACAGAAGTAGGCACCATTGGGAGGAGAATAAAAAATGAAAGAGAATTTGAGTTCAAGGGGTTTGGAAGCAGTGCTCCAACGCCAAAAAACCCCAACAAAATAATTGTGTCTGCAAAGTTGTAAGGAAGAAGATTTAGAGGCTATCCGAGGGAATCCTTACTTACTGAAAGCACAGCGGCTGCCTGGAACAGCTTTACCAGCAGAGCAAGCAGTAACCAAAAGCAGGAGAGAATGTCAGCACACTTTGAACAGATTTTTGTGTCATCTGCAAAAAGATACATGGTGCATTACGCTGAAGCTCAGGAAGCTGCAGTGGCTAAGCTATACAGCAGAGGGCTCAATTTAAGATTCTCCCTCTTATTCTCGAGGCTTAATAGTGAGAACGCATCTTGTCTTGCCAATAGTTTGGCATACATCTGTGCAGTTATTACATAAGTTCTGCTTGTCATGGAAAGGTCACGTGGGAGAGTGGTGGGTAATTGGGGTGGGGGCCTAAGTGTTGGACTAGTCATGAAAACATCTGTGCTCAATCATTTAGAAGAGAAAGAAACAAAAAAAAAAGGGGGGGAGAAGGCAAGCTGACTTGCACGGAGCAGCAGTCCAGCTGTGTTACGCTCCCCAGAGGAGGAGAGTTCAGTTAATATTAAACAGCAGCAAGGCTTGGAGATATTCTTAGATATGTTCAGGGAGGGGAGAGAAAGTGGCTGGTACTTTAGCATGGGTTGACCTCGCCACACTTTCCAGCTAAGGACAAAAATAGAAGGGGACATGACAGCTAGGAGATCTCCTAAGTGCGATGGGCGGGGTGAGGGTAAGGAAGGGTTGATGGCCATAATGGGATCGGCCAAGATTGTACTCTTGATACCTGGGAGCAGTGTAGACAGGGACATCTGGGCAGACTGGTAAGTGGAGGTGAGTGAGGGGGTGAAAGGGAGTCCCCAAATGTTCCTCAACTGCCAGCGTCTGCTGTTTGTTATTGTCTACGTATGACATGTTGGAAAGGAATCAAGTGCTAGGAAATACTCTTGCTATTTTAACAGGCAGCGTGCTGAGGAACTAACAATTACAGATCTGAGAAGAAAGTAAACAAGATTGCTGAAATCTTCTCAGGGGAGTTTGATATAAACAGCACCTCAGCTGTTGCCTCTGGAGGCAACGGCTTTAATTATTTCTCATTAAAATTCTTGTTCCTCAAGAAAGTTTATTAGAAAAATTGTGCCCCCACTGGAAGTGACAGCCATTAAAGGAATAATGAAACCTAACTCCCTGTGGAATGGATGAAGGAATTTCTTTCATTAAAGCCAAGTCCTCTTGCTTGGATGGAGACAGATCTTGTGTGGAGACAGATCTGTTTAAGATACCGTGTTCAGAATTTCCAATCGGGGAATTCAGGGATTGCTGAATTCTATCGCTAGAGATTCAAAAACCCAATACTGCACTCCAGGGTCATAAGAGTGGCCAAGCTGGGTCAGACCAATGATCCATCTAGCCCAGCAGTGGCACTAGAGACACCAGATGAAAATCAGAATTCATCTAAGGGCTCCCTGTAAATTTATAAAGGTTGAAGCCAGTCGGCCTCCACCCAGTCTCTAATATCCATTTATGTCCTTGTCTTCTAGGAATGCATCCAGACACTTCTTGAACTCCGCTATGCTGCTTGCTGTGGTGGCAGTAGACTCCACAGTTTAACTGCCTGCTGACTAAAGAAATACTCTCTTGCGCTCATCTTGAAACTGCTAGCATACAATGTCATTAGATCCCTCCCTGCTCATAGTATTTTTGGACAGTGAAAATAACCGCTTGCTTGTGGTTTGTTCTTTTCCACTCATGATCTTGTAGACCTCTATCATGTTCCTGCTCAAATTTCTTTTTTCCAAGGTAAAAAGTCCTACATTTTTTTTTTAGCCTTTCTTTGTATGAGAGATGCCCCAATCCCCTTTCATCAATCTGGTTGCCCTTCTCTGTACGTTCATGAACTCCGCCACATCCTTATGAAGATAGGGTGACCAGAACTGTCCACAGTACTCCAGGTGTGGTCATAGCAGAGCTCTGTACAGAGGCATGGTAATATTTTTGGATTTGTAATCAACACCTTTCCAAATTATTCCTAACAGGTCAGATCTAGATAACTTAACAACCAGTTTTTCTTTGGTTTATTTATTTACAACGTTTCTATGCTGCAACTTTACCACTCCAGTGTTTGCAGCGGTGTCCAACATCATTTTATACAATATTTCTTAAAAACAGAATAACATAAGACAGCAGTTTAAAAAAGTATACAATCAATGACATCTTACATAAAAATATTCTTAAAAAAGAAAGTTTTCAAACATTTCCTAAAATACTTATAATTGGAGATTGGCCAAATTTCCTATGGGAGCTTATTCCATAAAATGGGAGCAATCTGTAAAAATGCAATGTTAGAGGTTACTGTTAGTTGTGTTTCTTATGCGCCTGGGATCTTTAAAAGCAGTTGATCAGAAGAACAAAGGATACGGGCCAGCCAGTATACTTGCATTAAATCTAGCAAATATAGAGGACACTTCCCATGTAGTACCTGATGCACCAGCATCAGAATTTTAAATTGAACTCTGTATTGGACCGAAAGCCAATATAGCTCCTTCAAGATCGGGGTGATATAGGCTGATAGTGCATGGTCTGTAATCACCCGGGCCGCATTCATTAACAATTGTACTGCTTGCAGATAACACTTGGGAAGGCCCACATAAAGCCCCCATTGCAATAATCTCAGCACAATAAAGCAAATGCCTGCATTACTCTTCTAAAATCTCTCTTGTTCGGTATGTATCTCAAACATCTGATTTTCCTTAATTTGAAAAATCCTTCCCTTACCACAGTTAATAATTGTTGCTGTAGAGTAAATCCTGTATTTAACAAGAATCCTAAACCCAGGACTGAGTTTGATGCCTTCACACTATCCCTTCCTACCTGCAGTGACAATTGCTTTGTTTTTGTTCCTCATGTAAATATCTTGTCTGTCTTTTTTACATTTACCAGCAGATTATTCTGACGCATCCATAAAATGATTACATTAGTAACCTTCATTACATCTCACATGACTGTCTACATCCCCTGAAATTTCAAAAAGCAACTACAAATCATCGGCATACAAATGAAAAATTATATTAATACTCTGTAATAATGACCACGATGGAAACAGATAAATATTAAACAGAGTAGCTGACAAGCAAGATCCCTGGGGGACACCCCTATGTAATGGTATCCAATCAGACGAGTCTTGATCTTTCCTTACTGGAAAGAAATGATTATTTAAAAAAGGAAACAAACCAATTTCTCACTTTTCCCCCAAGGCCGACCTCTGTCAGTCGGAATAATAAAATATTACGTGAAACCGAGTCAAACGCCGCAGAAACATCTAAACATAACCGCAATAACCTAACAATTTCTGTCCAGCTTTTCAAGAATAAATTCAGAAATTGAAATTAATGCAGTGTCAGTGCTGTAATTAGAGCAGAAACCACTCTGATGTGCATGCAGAACTTTATTCTCCTCGAGGTAGGTCATGAGCTGGTTCGGAACTATTTTCTCAATCACTTTTCCTAAAGAAGGTAACACTGATATGGGTCGATAATTAGAGGGGTCAGTCCTAGTCAAATTGCTACCTGGTTGCAATCTTTCAAAGGATTGCAATTATACAATGCTTTGATATACGTTTGCAAGCTCATTTACAGAATTGTTTTTTCCCTTAGCAATTTACATTGGCTTTAGTTCAGGGAATTGTCTCTTTGCCCATAGGGACTCAAATCCCATTGCTTATTACTTTGTCATAATAAGTGGACATCAAAAAAATGCTCTACTATGTATTTGACTACATAAGTGTTGCGATCCCCCCTGCTGCTGCGCTACAGGAGGTCTCTTACCTTCCTCCAGAGGCCGCTCTGAAGCCAGGGCCTCGCCTGTGTTCCATCCGGGACTTGCTCCAGGGCCTGAGAGGCCTAGCTGTGCCTGTGGCTTGCATGCCTCAGCGTTTGGACTTCCTGTTACCAGCCACGCCCGTTTCCCTAGGGGCTGGCCCGCAGCTCTCCACCTGACTTATAGGACCAGCGGTGGGCGGTCCTGGCAAGCTCCTCCCAGGGAGTTGCCTTCTACCTCCAGTATTTAAGGACTGTCTGTTCACTTGCAAAACGCCTTCGGATTGTGCATTACAGTTGTCTGTAACCTAGCTGATACAGGTCCTCCATGTTTCCTGATGTCTGCCTTGACGTGTGCCTAGTTGTTTGTTCCTGTGCCTGCCAGCCGTAAGGACTTCGGATGTGAGTATCCCAGCATCGGAGTTCCTGTTCGCCTGGGTCTTCCCCGCACCCTCCTTCTCAGCGTGGTCCGCGACCAGCCTTCCTGGGCTGTGTAGGGTGCGTCTGGGACAGGGTGGTCCGCGACTCAGTCCCACGGGTGGGCTGAGTAGGGCGCCCTGATGGACAGTGCAATGTTTCCGTCCAGCCTTGTCTACAGTGTCTGCTTCAGCCCTTGCCCGGATGTCTTCCTGTCTCTGCCTTGACCTACGTCCTCGTCTGGTTCCTGAGCCTTCTGTCCTGTTGGGCCCTGGAGTGGCCAACAGGAGGGATTCGTCCCACGGGCCCTTGAGCTTCTGCCAGCCGAGGGGGCTTCGGATGTGAGTATCCCAGCATCGGAGTTCCTGCTCGCCTGGATCTTTCCTGTGTCTCGCTTCAGCCCTTGTCCTGATGTCTCCGTCTTGCTTCAGCCTGCTTCTGCCCCGTCTGATGTCTTCTGTTTAAGGACTCTGTCTGCCCTCGCCTCTGTCCGGCCTGCTGCCCATTGCCGTTCCCTGCGGCAGGTCCGAAAGGGCCGGGAACAGTCGGAGGACCGTTCATTAGTCAACTTCCCCGTGTTGGCTACCATGGGCATGCAGGTCCGGCTGAGGGTCGGACTCCCTGCTTCTGTTCCTGCCTGCCTGGCTCACCATGCCTGCTCAGCTCACCTCCCACGGTGTGGCTTTGGGCTCCTCCTGGGGTCCTGCCATGGCCCAAGGGCTCACCACCCGCCCGAGACGACCACGCCCGCGCGCGCTCGTAACAATAAGTCTGAAGAGAGGGGTTATTGATTTGTAGCATTTTGGTGGATTTGTGTGTCTGAGACCAGAGGTTTCCAAATAATGTGCTATGAGAGGAACCTCAGATGTGTCACAAACTTTTGACCACTTGCAGAGAGATGGCAGAGGAGGGGAGCAGGTCATAGCCACTGCTGATGGCAACAAACTCCTTTTCTCTGTTCTTCTCCCTCCCCCAGTCCCCTGTGCTATGGCCTCTCACTGGCTTGAGGAGTCAGTGAGCAGCACTCCTTATCTGCTCCTGCCGCCACTGCCAGCTTCTTTCTGAAATCAGAACCATGCGAATCCCCGTAGTTTCTTAAAAAGCCGCTGGCCCGGCACGGCTCTGACTTCAGAGGCAAGCCGGCAGAGGAGGCGGTCGCACCAAGACTCTGTATCAAGTTATGGCGTGACCATACTTTCAGTATTGTGTGCAGTTCTGATTAGCCCATCTCGAAAAAAAAGACAGAGTGGAACTAGAATAGGTGCAGAGGAGGGCGACAAAAAATGATACGAGGAATGGAACAGCTCTCCTGCGATGAGAGGCTACACAAGCTAGGCCTCTTCAGCTTGCAAAAGAGATGGCTGAAAGGGGCCATAAACTCATGAGTGGGGTAGAACAGGTAAATAATATGATGCTAATGAAACCCTCCGCCTGGGCTAGGAGGTTCAGAGAGAGCATGCTGTCGTTGAAATGAACTGCAATAGGAAGAGGCCACGTAATATGATCTGTCAGCCTGGAAAAGTCACAAGGTTGTGAAGGTAATCAAACACCTACTGTAGAGGTATAAATCGGTTTCGGGCTAGGGATTTGCACAGGACTATCTCCCGCCCTTGCTTCTGAATTCCAATCCAATACATTTTTTTTTTAATTTACTGTATGTTCCACTTTTCGTAACTGGTCAGCCATTTCTAACAGATTAGTCAAGCACCATAAGTATTTCCCTGGCCCCAGAGGGTTTACAATCTAAGGGGGTCTATTTTCTAAGCTGAGGTATTTTCCCTGGTGGTAAAACTCCATGGATTATCTGACCCGATAGTGCATTGCATGATGAGAGCCTCATGTTCTGGGATCGCCATCTTTTAGAGGGGCCAGTGTGGCTTCTGGTGCCCCCCTCCCTGGGTTGTAAAATCGGTGGGAGTCTATTGAGACCCCCCTCTCCCACAGCAGCCCAACCGTCCTAATAAAAAAGAATAACCCGAAGTTTGCCCTGTTTCATCTTGAATCCCCTCTAAAAAAAAAAATACTGATACACCCCCCAGTCCCCTTCTGGCTCTCCCCTGAGGTCCTCTTACTTGTTTGCCCTGGGGTTCTAGTGGAGTAGGTAGCAGCACCCCCTATGCCATTTACAAAATGGTGCCAGCTGGCCTCAAGCTCTCCTTTGCACCTGACAGATTAGTTAGCACTGGGGAAAGGGTGCTAACAGTAATGCTGGAACGGGCATGTTCAAAGGGCTGGGTTCACTTTAATGTGGCCCTTTGAGCACAAGTACGCTCTACAGATCCTCATCATCACCATTTGATTATGGCACGTTTATCCATCAGAAATGTTCAAAGTGTATCACAAGGAGACAACAAATATATCGGCATACAATAGGAAGATATGACATAATATGGCAAAATATAACTCCTATTTCAATTACAATGTGTAAATAAGCTTGGTTCATATGTGCACGACAAACAGGGATAGTGCACAGGGCAAAAATGTGCACTAAAAATCAGCGCAGACAATTTTAGTGCACGTCTTGCTATATTTGCAAAATGTAGAAGATGACTGAAAAATATGCAACCCCAACCACTGCCATCA